>NC_028452.1:46288364-46291576 GCF_000263155.2 Setaria italica | reverse complement strand
AACCAAGGCAAGTGGAGCGGAATCTTGTTTGTTTACCGTGTTCATCTCGCGAGGATGTCCTCAGCTGGGCGGCACCGCACTTCGTCATGAAAGAGGTTAGATGCTACGGAAAAGGGGACACGGTCACGATGTCCGTATCCACTCTTTCTCGTAGAATCGAACCTCCTTCTTGACATACGTTGCTGCTCGGCGGAGAACATCCTCGCCGAGGCGAACACGGTATGCAAGTTCAACAAGTATGGATTTAAAAAACCATATTGAATTTGATAAGATAAACCGTCTAGACAAGGTAGCATCATTTTTAAACTACTGAAATAATGCATACTATATATGACACATCAATCTCCCTCACATTCTAGCTCAAAATACCTCTCCATTTTTCTACTTCATCATCACATTGTAGCAAATAATCTTTCCATCTCCAAAGCATAAATCAAAGCATAACACGAGGATGAAGTAGCAAACCTTCGCAGCACTTGTTGGCTGAGTCAAATTCCCACAAAAATGAGGGAAAAAACTTCGGGCAGCACCTCCCTTGCTTGGGCACCACCGGAGAGTAGGTGAAGCTCAGCTCTCTATCAATGTGCTGGACTGCTTGGGCTGGAGGAAGAAGAAAGTCTCTGTCTCGGGATATAGTGGGGGATGAGTTTTAATCCCGGTTAAAAACTCCAACCGAGACAAAAGGAAACACCTTTTGTCCCGGTTGGAAAGTTAGTCCCGGTTGGAGGATCCAACCGGGATAAAAGGGTCCCGCCACCGATGCCCCCACCCTAGCCGTTGGAACCGGGACTAAAGGGGGGCCTTTAGTCCCGGTTGCAATTACCAACCGGGACTAATGCTCCCCTCCAAATTCCCGCCCCCCGGCGCACCCCCTTTTGTCCCGGGCCACTTTTAAACCGGGATAAAAGGGGGTGGATCAAAAGTAGTGATTGTCTCTACATTGTTGCCTCCTGATTGTTCCCGGTGCACCACTAGACACTGCACCTAGACCGCGAGAAAGGAAGCGTCTTCTATCCCTTGTGTTGATTAGCTTGACCGCTGGACGTCTGGACCTATTGAAGGGATAACAATCTTTTCCCCAGCCTTTATATGGTGCTTGTGCCAATTGCGTGCTACTAGTAAGTAACGGCGGATGATATCGTTCCCATGCGTATATATGTACCACATTGAGAGGAACGGCGGCTGGCGCGTATCTCTATGCCGCGGCAAGACATGAAGGATATGAAACTCCACTAGAGAGACATCTCCATGCGAGCCTGCACATGCTGAATTGATCGGGGTGGCCTCGTCCATCTCGTTGTCGTGGCATAGCTAGGATCATACAGTGCGCCAGTTTCCTTTGGTCAGACAGCCGAGCAACCTGGAAAGGATACATGCTGTTGAGGGTACAAGAAGTGCCAAACCCAACGCCAGGGTACATGTTGTTGAGGGTCAGTGTGTTGGTCGTGTTTGTTGCTGTGAGGATACTTGGCTAGCTGCCGCCATTCCCGTGGTGCTGTTGCTTCTATTGTCCAGCGTACTTGTGGTGACGGTGGGCAAATTAGAGTGCAGTAAGGCAACATGCCAACATATATGCATGTTTTCCGTGACGTAACCTTATTAGCTTGCCTCGACATAGCTCTCTGTGGGCTCCGTGCTGCATCTATTGTAAGACCAAATTGCACGAAATCTTGAAGCAGGTTTATATGTTCTTGTTTGGTTCGTATTCCGCATGCATCCCATTCCCATGTATCTGAATCTCGCCATACATAAGGACATCTCCCATTGCGGCTTTGGATCATTCCGCATTTCAATCAAGAACTTCTTGTGCTCCTACATGCTGCAGGATAAAGGTAGAAATTTTCTTTAACGTTGCTTGGTCAGGGCTTAAATTTGTTCATGGTACAGGGCCTCTCAAATGACAGGGACGATCCTCCGAGGACCAGATCCTTCCACATCCACATTATGAGTCCGCAAAGGACCCAGTGGGTGCTACACCAGATCCTGTCGCCGATAATCACGCTGAACTACGCTGGATTGCATCTTTAAGCTAAGCTAAAATTCCACATGCATCCCATTCCATATATGAGACCTCGCAACATTAGAATTTCAATGATGAACTTGGCCAACACCTATACATGCATGCAAACTAGTTATTTATTGGACAACCAGGAGTCAGGTGGCTAGTAGTATTTAGCACGTTGATAATGCTTCACCAACCCCATCCTATTTTTTTACCCCTCTAAAGATGAAGCTAGCGAAGGCTGGATAGCAGTTCAAGTATGCTTGATGGCTGGACCGCAAGCTGCAACCACAACATCTGCGGCTGGTCCAGTAATAGTGTGATATGCATCTGATACAGTCGCACTGGCCTAGTGTGACCAATCAACATTCGTAATAATTAAGTTCTTCTACATATGATTTGACAGTTTTAAAGTTTAACCAATAAATAATTACTGGACCCGTCCCTTGGCTGGTCCGCTCGTAACGGTACCGTATCTTTGGTTCAGAGTCATTGGGCCGTTGGTTGTTCAACCTGGAGCCCATTCACAGCATTTCTACCTCTTGCTCATGCATGGCATGCAGGAACAGCCATGCTGCAGGCTCATCGGAAGCAACTTCTTGCCTGAATGATACAAGTGGCCGAACCTGATACCGCCGTGGAACCAGAGACGTGCTCAAAATGGACTTTAATTAATTACCTGACGCCGCACAAGCATCCACATGCAATTAACCAGCTATTCAGTCCGAGATGAGCCCACAAAAAACTATGGACAGGCCAGACATCTCTGGCAGACATACCGAAACCTCCAGGACAGCCTATCACCGGCTATTCAGCAATTAACCGGCTGGCTTTAATTTATTCTTTGAACATCAACTCTCAAACAGCAAGCCGATCACTCGTCAAACTAAATAACCAACCGAAATAGCTAAATACATAAACATTTTTTTCATCGGCTAATAGACTATATGGAGCCAAAAATTATATATGGTAACCGAATTGAATCAAACAACTTTCAGTAATTTAGCTTCCAACTGAGCTTAACACTACGCACTACTGGAAAACGGACATTTAATCCCAGTTGTTAAGGGTCATAGATCCCGAAAATCCTACCGGAACTAACTATTCTAGACAAAAGGGGTCCTTTACTCCCGGGTCATTCACCCGGGACTAAGGGCCCTTTTAGTTCTGATTGGCGTTACCAACTGGGACTAAAAAGTTCAAAAAAAAT
>NC_028452.1:46286289-46287431 GCF_000263155.2 Setaria italica | reverse complement strand
GTCCAACCCACATTACCGGTGCATCTCACTCCTAGATAGCAGAACATGAGATGCACATTGGCACTATTTCGACTCCTCATCACCATTTATCTGACCATGAAGTGCTCCAAGTGAGAAGTGCAAGGAGTGAAGCGGCATGTTGCTAGACGCCAAAGGATCACAAGGCAAAGTCCACTACCGCATTAATATGCACCTCTGCGTGATTGTTAGGACAATATTGGATTGACTATAAATGGACTTCGAAACATGTCTGACACGTGTACACCTTTGATCATTGACTGTGAAAAATCAACTATGGGTGGAAGACAGCACAAGAACCGGCACATATGGAATGTCTAGTCAAATTACTGAATTACAATGAACTGGCAGCAGAGCTCGTCCTGCTGTTCAACAAAGTTAAGGTCGAACAAAGCTTTCAATGGAATAATTAGCAACATTGAAAGCTGTAAGCTGCTGGAGTTGGTTCGGTTGATGTTGAGTAAAGCTTGAGTTAAGATAAGCCACTCTGATCACATTAAGGTGTTTACCAATCTGCCATCCACATTTAGGAGAGATTGCATCTCCAACGGAGTGGGTTCGTACAATAGTACTCTCCTTCTCAGTTAGTCAATAGCTTGTTTCACCATTTTAGTTCACGGGATCTCCGATCAAATAGAACAGCTTACCACTGTGACATAACTTTCATGTGGGTATCATTCCCATCTGCTTCGATGCCTCATCTATCACATTATGTGAAAAACCGTTCGTGAATTCATCTACCAGATTCTTAGCTGTTTGGACATAGTCCAATGCTATCGCTCCGAAGTTTCTCATCTTTCTAACAAACTTCAACTACCTCTTCACATGCCTTCATGTTATCCTTAGAATTGTTCACCTTGGCAATCACTGTTTGGTTATCACAGGAAATAGCGTCACCTCCAAGTGTGAACACATATCCACTTGTGAGATCAAAGGGGAGGGGAAAATTGGGCCAGCCAAGTTAACGGGGTGGACCTGCCTGATGGCCTTTACTCATAGAGGGGGAGCGAGATGAGGGGGAAAGAGTCGGGAGAGAGGGAAACCTGGTGGTGGTTCCGCGGGTGGGGTTAGGCGGACGCGTTTTTGAAGGATCGAGGAAGGGCGACCAGAAGGGGGTGAATGGG
>NC_028452.1:46247442-46284535 GCF_000263155.2 Setaria italica | reverse complement strand
TTCAGCTGCACATTACTGTGAGGCTGAACTTACTTTCCCCGTTCATCCAATTCCCAACAATCCTTGTCCTCAGGTCTTCCTGATCATATAGTGCTCCGCTCATGATTTAAACAAGTTTCTGGGAGCTGGGCGAGCTATATATCAGCCAACCTCTGCTTGCTGTGCTTATGAGTTAGGTAGCGCCAATTATTAAAGCGGCTCCAAAATCAAGGCCAGTATATCGCTGGCCACCGACCAGATCATGCATATTTAGTAACAAAATCCTTATGTTATTAACCATTTTTTCTTCATGCACCGATGCATAGGTTGCTAGTGTAGTACTTTCATGGGCAAAATGGTCGTAAGAAAATGTGTACGTTTCATTATTCACCAGGACAAATCTTACAGACTGCCTTAGTTTTTAGACATGCTTGAGCGAGCGTCGAACGTAGTTGAAAATTCGTTACTGCTAGCAGTCTATGTTTTTCTCATAGTGTAAATAATTCATGGCGCAGCAACAAACTCTGAGGATAACAAAGTGCTGGTTGTGTTTACGTGCAGTCCAAAAGATAAGGGCCTTGCCCAGTCTTCTTCGGCAAGTATGCAGGATGAAACGGAGGCTGCCGCCTCGACACATGCAGCGTGTCTAGGACAGAAAGGTATGGGTGTTGATCTTCATGCATGTGCTCAGCTCATATTCCCCGTGCATCCCATTCCCGTATATCGGATCTTATGCTACAATCAACATTGATCGTCGTTATTTTGGAATTCTGAGAGCTAAAGTTGGGACTGGATTCTCTCTCTCTCTATATATTGCTACACAAACTTCTGCGCCCCCCCCCCCCACCACCACCACATACACGCACCCCCACACACACATACACACAAATATATATGCATTACTGGTTGGTAACACCAACCGGTACTAAACCAGTACTAAACCTACCTTTTAGTACTAGATGGTGTTACCCCCGGTACTATATAGGAGGAAGATGGTAAAGACTTGGTATTTACCAGATATATAATGCCTTACCAATAGGATCATATTAACATAGTCCGTAAAATGATCAACCTGAACAAAGGCAAGTTTTATATCCCGTCAGTCAGGTAGAAACTAGTTATGCTGGAACTCGATCAACCTGAACATATTTGCTAACCCATCAGGATAAGGTAATTTTCAGACACTCAAATATTGGATTGGTTAACCCTTCGTCATCAAGATAATGATATGAAGGCCTGGAGCATTTGTGTAAATTCAGAGGAGCAGAAGCTATAGGTGAACGTCGCAGGCAAAGATGATATGCCTCTAGCGACGGCTGCGTGTATATATAGCACAAGGTTACACGGGGGCATAACAAACAGATATGCATGTGCCGATCTCCTAGCTGATTACAACAACTTCCAACAACCTTATCTAACCGGCCATGATCTGTTTGTTATGGTTAGTTACAAGATAACTCAACAAATGTCTATCTTATCTATCTAACAGCCTCCCTCAATTTCAACGTGTCCATGTTGAGATTGACTTTGAAGTTTTCAACTTGGCGGACAGGAAGAGCTTTGGTGAAGCCGTCGGCTATTTGATCCTTCGTAGAAACAAACCCAATGTCCAATAGTTGCTTCTTGACTCGATCTCGAACAAAGTGATAATCAACTTCAATATGTTTTGTTCTTGCATGAAAAACAGGATTACTAGACAAATATGTGGCACCCAAATTATCACACCACAATTTTGCAGCTCTTGGACTCTTGACACCGATCTCTCTTAGCAAAATCTGAACCCACATGACCTCAGTTGTGGCATTAGCAATCGCCTTGTATTCTGCTTCTGTGCTTGATCTAGAAACAGTTGGCTGTTTCCTAGCACTCCATGATATTAGATTATTTCCCAAGAACACTGCAAATCCTCCAGTAGATTTTCTATCATCTATACATCCAGCCCAATCAGCATCTGAGAATGCACTGACTAAAGTAGAGGAGGACTTGTGAATTTTAATCCCTAGGCTAGTGCACTGCCGAATATATCTTAGTATCCTTTTTACTGCTTCCCAATGACATGTGGTAGGAGCATGCAAGAATTGACATACTTTGTTTACAGCAAAAGCAATGTCAGGTCGTGTCAGTGTAAGATATTGCAGGGCGCCAACTATACTCCGATACTGGGTTGCATCATTCACACCTAACGGAGTACCCTTATATAATGACAATTTTTCACTGGTAGATAAAGGTGTAGTGACCGGTCTACATTCTGACATTCCTACCTTCTTGAGTAAATCACGAGCATACTTGTCTTGGGTGAGCAGTATACCATCGCGTACCTTTGTAACCTCTATACCGAGGAAATAATGGAGGGGCCCAAGATCTTTTAGTGCAAACTCCTCCTTGAGATCCTTGAGCAATGCAACGGTGGCCTGTTCATTGGAGCTAGCAACAATAATGTCATCCACATAAACTAATATAAACACTGTTATGCCTCCCTTGCTAAAGAAGAAGAGAGAGGTATCGGCTTTAGATGCTAAAAACCCGAGACGAAGAAGCTTTTCACTGAGGCGAGAATACCATGCTCGCGGAGCTTGTTTGAGACCATACAAAGCTTTGTCTAGCCGACACACATAATGAGGATGAGCTGGATCCTCAAAGCCTGGAGGTTGATGCATGTATACTTCTTCTTCTAGCACTCCATGGAGAAATGCGTTTTGTACATCAAGTTGCCGAAGCGACCAACCACAGGAGACAGCAAGTGACAAAATAATGCGAATAGTAGTGGCTTTAACAACAGGACTGAAAGTATCTTCATAATCAACTCCATACCTTTGTTTGAATCCCTTGGCCACCAGACGAGCCTTATATCTGTCAAGAGTTCCATCTGACTTTCTTTTTATTTTATAGACCCATTTGCAACCGATAACATTGCGGCCTTTTTGAGGAGGAACAAGATGCCACGTTCGATTTTTCATGAGAGCTTCATATTCAGATTCCATAGCTTGGTGCCAATTCCTGTCATGCAGTGCTTCATCTAGAGAGGATGGTTCACCAGTAGATGTGAATAATCCATACCTTACTGTGCCATCTGTGTACTGCTTTTGCTTGCGAATACCACGCTGCAAGCGCGTGAGAGGACGGCCGGTTGCTGCAGCAGGGGACGTATCCGCGGTCACTGCAGTCGTGGGCGCAGAAGATCCGGGCGGTACAATGTCCTCCTTGTTCTGTGCCGATGCAGGCGGCGCAGACGTGCCGGCAGCAGGAGTCGATCGACTGGCAGGTGGCGCGGATTCGCCCGTCACAGCAGACGCAGCATCCGTGCAGGGGCCAGCGAGTTCCACTCGCCCGGCCGGTGGCTCTCCTGCCAGGGCGCCGTGAGGTCTGCCAGCAGGGTTGTGGCCCGCTCGCTCGGCCGATGGTGCTCCCGCCAGGACACCATGGGTCCCGTCAGCAGGGCCATTGCAGGGAGATTCCCTGGCAGCAACGACCGGCGGATCAGCTGCCTGTGGTTGATCACGGACACTGGATGGATGCTCCTGGAACCTGTACAAAACATCAGAAGGCACACTGCATGGCGATTGATTAGCAAGGTCAGACAAATCATGCATGCGATCATCAAAACCAGTGCCACCCGAGCCAGATGATGGTAGGAGAAGGATTTCCGGTCGTAACCGAGCTCCAGCATTGGGCGAAAGCTCTTGGAATGGAAAAACAGATTCATCAAAGACCACGTCACGAGAGATATAGACACGGCCTGAAGACACATCTAAACATTTGAAGCCTTTGTGAAGGTTGCTATAACCAAGGAAGACGCAACATTTGGACCGGAACTGAAGTTTGTGTGTATTGTATGGCCTGAGGTTTGGCCAGCATGCGCACCCAAAGGTGCGTAGCCATGTGTAGTCTGGTTTGTGTCCATGCAAACGCTCCAGGGGTGTAGAGAAATCAATGATCTTGCTAGGTAGGCGATTTATGAGATAAGTGGCGGTGAGGAAGGCTTCATCCCAGAATTTGAGGGGCATACATGCACGAGAGAGAAGAGCTAAGCCAACCTCTACAATATGGCGATGCTTACGTTCGGCAGCACCGTTTTGCTGGTGTGCATGGGGGCAAGACACTAGGTGGGTGATGCCGACCTTATTAAAAAAAGAATTGAGTTTTTGATACTCGCCACCCCAGTCTGTCTGGACAGACTTAATTTTTTGATCAAATTTTCGTTCTACTAGCTGCTGAAAATCATGGAATTTTCGAAACACTTCAGATTTAAATTTGATGAGATAGATCCAAGTAAATTTACTAAAATCATCAATAAAGCTGACATAATATTGTTTCCGCCCGACAGACTCAAGAGCGGGACCCCAAACATCAGAGAAAATAAGATCCAAAGGAGCACATGATCTACTAACAGACTCGGGATAAGGTAATTGATGAGCCTTGGCTTGCTGACAAGCATCACATACATGTGCTTTATTTGACTCAGGGACACAGGATAAATTATTATGACTAATGACATGCTTAACTACTTGGGACGATGGGTGACCTAGGCGTTCGTGCCACCTGGTCACAGACTCACGTGAGGATGCAAAAGCTTGTTTGGACGATGCTGGAAGAGGGTAAAGCCCACGACGACATGGTCCCTTATGCAGAATTTTCTTGGTTGCCTTGTCCTTGATCAAAAAGAAGCTAGGGTGAAATTCAATGAAAACATCATTATCTGAAGTGAAGCGATGAACAGAAACTAGATTTTTAGCAGCACTAGGAACATGAAGAATATTACGGAGCTGAAAAGTATGGCTCGGAGAGGCAATAGTTGAATGACCAACATGATGAATTGTCATACCTGATCCATTGGCGGTATGAATCTGGTCGCCTCCATTGTATTTTTCACGAGTGGCCAGCTTGGCTAGCTCACTTGTGATGTGGTCCGTAGACCCAGAATCGGTGTACCAGTTGGTGTCGACGTTGTAGCTTGTCGAAGCCGCTGCAGCATGTTTCCCTTCCGGCACGTAGTCCTCGTCGAAGCGGTACCAGCATTGCACCGCGGAGTGGCCGGGCTTCTCACAGACTTGACATATGACGCCCTTATCGCGACGATCAGTGGACGCGCTTGGGGAATATCCGCTGCGACCACGGCCACGGCCACCAGGGGAGCCGCGGCCACGGCTAAAGCCGCGCCCACCGCCACGACCGCGGTTGATGCCACGACCTCATCCACCAGAGCGCCCGGCAATATTTGCCGAGTTTTGGTCACCCCCAAGAGCCAGATTGGATCTGGCTTCAAAGGTGAGCAGCTGGGAGTAGAGCTCGTCGATGGACACCGATTCAATCCGCGTGGTGAGTGAAGTCACCAGGGATTCAAACTCCGGACCAAGACCGGCGAGAACGTATTCCACCAGTTCATCATCGGAGAGTGCACGACCGGCCTCGATCATCTCATCACCAAAACCCTTCATCTTAGTGAAATATTCAGTGACGGACTGAGTACCTTTTTTTGTCGTGGCGAGCGCCATGCGTAGATTAACAACACGGGCTCGTGTTTGCGAGGCGAACAGCGCGGTGATGGAGCGCCATGCCTCGGCCGCCGTTTGTGCTCGAGCAGCATGGGCGAGGATGTCCTTGGAGAGTGCCGAGAGAAGGAAGCTGAGGACCTGCTGGTCCTTAGCGTCCCAGTCGTCGAACACCGGGTTTTCAATCTCCCGATCTTCCTTGTCCTTAATGGTTTTTGGCGGCGGCTGCACGGTGTCGTCGAGGTGACCTTGAAGCCGTGCCCCGCGCACAGCAGACCGAACCTGGGCGTGCCAGGTGACGAAGTTGGTGCGACCGAGTTTCTCGGTGATCGCCGACGACGGGAACGGCGAGTGGGAGTTCTGATTGGAGGAAGACATGGCGTGGGGTTGGAAGAAAAAAAAAGTTAGGCTCTGATTACCATGTAAATTCAGAGGAGCAGAAGCTATAGGTGAACGTCGCAGGCAAAGATGATATGCCTCTAGCGACGGCTGCGTGTATATATAGCACAAGGTTACACGGGGGCATAACAAACAGATATGCATGTGCCGATCTCCTAGCTGATTACAACAACTTCCAACAACCTTATCTAACCGGCCATGATCTGTTTGTTATGGTTAGTTACAAGATAACTCAACAAATGTCTATCTTATCTATCTAACAATTTGGACAATAAGAAATGGAATCATTTTTGATAATCAAGCTACCTCAATACAAAGATGCACATTAATCTTGAAAAAGGAATTTGCTTTGGTTATCCATCGGGAAAAAAATTATCATTCAAACAAATATCTACGGCTATCTTCGCTGTTGTAATTTACCTCTTCCCCATTTTGTAAACAACTTTTGTTCATTTTTATCATATATATAACCAGTAGGAGCCGGGTCCCTCCTGTTCCATTAAAAAACAATGAACCATGATCACCGGTCCCTGTCACTTTTCACGACAACACACACTGCGCATCGTAAGAATTTGAGTGGATAATGAAGAAGAAGGAAACTGAAAATTCTAGCAACGTCTTACAGTACTTAGGCTGGAAAGACACAGGGTCAGAATTGCCGTGATATGCATGCATGTTCCTTTCATCTTCATAATACCCTCTTGGATGAAATGAGTATGGTCTACAATTTTGAATTGGTCCGGTGGTTAATGGTCAGGGGTATAAATTGTAGCTGCACATGTAGACATGATTTATTTCTTCACCAAACATCTGTTATAATACAGATTATAGTACTTATATATACTATTCTGAGCAACAGATACATCATTAAATTATTCAGAAATATTGGGGAAATCATTCAAGGATAAGATTTCCAAATCATTTTTTATATAGTCGTGTTAAAAAGGTGATTCTTCTTAAACGCCATGGACACTGGTGGGATTCTCATAGCGCAAGAAGAGGGATAGAAAGCTTCAACATCCAGCTGATGCTCACCAATGGATAAAGTTCAATGAGCAGCATCAAGATTTTGGAAACGATCCAAGAAATATTCGGTTTTCTTTGAGTACGGAGGGGGGTGAATCTGTTTGGTGAAAAGACCAACCCTTAGTACATGGCTAGTGATCTTCTAGAAGCAAAAATACCTTGCTCTATGCATCCTTCTACAAGGCCCAAGACATCTTGGCATAGATATAGATGCACTCACAACACATTGGTCGGTGATCTAGATGAAGTACAACTTGCCTTCATTGCTATACTAGAAGCTCAAGTACCTTTTTGATACGCATCCTTATACAAGGTCCAAAGAATCTTAGTATCAATATAGATGTATTTCTTGAGACTGTCGGGTGTTGCGGCATAAAGCAAGCAGACGTTGCAGTCGCCGAAACCTGCGAGCCGAATAGCCATCATCTCATTTGTGTACAAGCTTGAGCGGCACAACTTTACAAGGCAAAGCAAGAGCCCAGTTAAAGCTAAGAAAAAACATGTTGACAAGGCATTGACAATATTACTTGTCCTTACAAGGCAGGTTTAAATGTCTCCAAAATTGCGCTCGCATAGCATTCATGGTTATCAACTATTATGAGAGGATAAATATTACATCACAAGACCTTAGAATCTGAACAAAGCACTTTGTCTTAAGAGCTGCATGAGTCTCTCTTTCATTCAAGCACGAGCTCCAGTAGGCCAAAAGTCCTCTCATACTGCATGGAACAAAAGCAAAATCTCTTCTTTAGGGAGAACAATTTTTTTTATTCATAACCAAAAGCAGCATGGGCTCCCTCCAATAAGTACAATAACGTTTCTCAAGAGGCTCAAACATTGAAATATTCTGCTAGATTACAATAGACAGCAGAAACTGAGAGCACGCCGGCGCATTGCTTGTTTGTTCCTGGTAGGTTCTTCATCTCAGGTCCGGAAACTCATTGGCCTTCTGCCTTTCAAGTTGGTGGCGTTTATTTTAACCTCATTTTTTATTCCTTCCTTGGAGTGATGATTGCTGAATAAACAAATGAACTTTTTGCCGTCAATCTTTTTTGTCCTCACCTCGTATGGAATGCACTTTTGCATACTAGCTCCTACGTCACAACAGGTCAACATGATTAGTCCTAAGTTATTAGAATTTTAGTCTAAGACATTATTACAACACCGGACCTTACATTGGTATCAGATTTAAGTTAGGGTGCCCGTAAGATCTCTTATTGGTACATTGTTATCGAAGCACTCTCTTGTACTGCGTCCCATTGTTTATCTTTTAATTTTGTCAAAATAAAGACAAGAGGAAAGGGTTGTCATCATGGTTGCTATGGCAGTCTCCAAGTTTAAACCAAACGTTACATGCTTTTGCAAAATGATGGGACAAACGCCAAAGTGTATTTAACTTTGTGGTTTTACTTAAGAATGGGTCAGATTAAGTTTCTCATGTGTACGATTTTGTATTTCCCTGAATATACTGAGCGACTAATGTGTGAATCTGTTACCCAATTATATTCAACAGGCCAAAAGGTGAAATAGGGATTTAAACAGTACTAACGATGAAATATCACCGTAGCGTTAGTAAGGGCATCATACTGGAACCGTGATGAAGCTACATTACCGAATTAGCATTCACACACTAGTAGAGAAGTGACTTTCGATCCACCCCCTTTTATCCCGGTTTAAAAGTGGCCCGGGACAAAAGGGGGTGCGCCGGGGGGCGGGAATTTGGAGGGGAGCATTAGTCCCGGTTGGTAATTGCAACCGGGACTAAAGGCCCCCCTTTAGTCCCGGTTGCAAGGGCTAGGGGGGGGGCGTCGGGGGCGGGACCCTTTTATCCCGGTTGGATCCTCCAACCGGGACTAACTTTCCAACCGGGACAAAAGGTGTTTCCTTTTGTCTCGGTTGGAGTTTTTAACCGGGATTAAAACTCATCCCTCACTATATCCCGAGACAGAGACTTTCTTCTTCCTCCAGCCCGAGCAGTCCAGCACATTGATAGAGAGCTGAGCTTCACCTACTCTCCGGTGGTGCCCAAGCAAGGGAGGTGCTGCCCGAAGTTTTTTCCCTCATTTTTGTGGGAATTTGACTCAGCCAACAAGTGCTGCGAAGGTTTGCTACTTCATCCTCGTGTTATGCTTTGATTTATGCTTTGGAGATGGAAAGATTATTTGCTACAATGTGATGATGAAGTAGAAAAATGGAGAGGTATTTTGAGCTAGAATGTGAGGGAGATTGATGTGTCATATATAGTATGCATTATTTCAGTAGTTTAAAAATGATGCTACCTTGTCTAGACGGTTTATCTTATCAAATTCAATATGGTTTTTTAAATCCATACTTGTTGAACTTGCATACCGTGTTCGCCTCGGCGAGGATGTTCTCCGCCGAGCAGCAACGTATGTCAAGAAGGAGGTTCGATTCTACGAGAAAGAGTGGATACGGACATCGTGACCGTGTCCCCTTTTCCGTAGCATCTAACCTCTTTCATGACGAAGTGCGGTGCCGCCCAGCTGAGGACATCCTCGCGAGATGAACACGGTCTTCAAGTTCAACAACTTCTGTAGTGGTAAGGAAAGAATTTTTGTACATAGATGACTTCTGCTACTTGTTGAACTTGCATACCGTGTTCATCTCTCCGAGGATTTTTTCCGCCGAGCAGCAACATATGTCAAGAAGGAGGTTCGATTCTACGAGAAAGAGTGGATACGGACATCGTGACCGTGTCCCCTTTTCCGTAGAATCTAACCTCTTTCATGACGAATACTGGTGCCGCCCAGTTGAGGACATCCTCGCGAGATGATCACGGTCTTCAAGTTGAACAACTTATGCAGTGTTTGGGACTTTAATTTAAATATGTGTATTTGGATCTTCATGTTGTTGTATTGTACCATGTTGTTTGGATCTTTAATCGATTGTCACGCGTAATCCATTGTCAAGTGTAATCCATTTTCGTGCGTAATACGATGCAGATGGACCGGCATTGGATGTATAATGCAGACAGGCGGAGCAAGGTGTTTATTGATGGCTTGCATTCTTTTCTCGAAGTGGCAAAAGCGAACAAGCCAGAGAATGGGTTCGTATGTTGTCCATGCTTCCAATGCAATAACAGGAAGGAGTATTCAAAGGATTCCTGGGGGACTATTCACAGCCACTTGTTTAAATACGGTTTCATGCCTAACTATTTGGTTTGGACCAAGCACGGTGAACTAGGGGTTGTAATGGAAGATGGCGAGGAGGAGGAGGAAGATGACACCATTCCGGACTGGGTTGCAGGCCAAGCTTTTGCAGGTACTACAATGGGCGAGGCTGATGAAGATGAGTTTGCAGAAAATGACCCTACTGATGACCTTGGTCAGGTGATACGAGATGCATACAGAGATTGCGAAACTGAGAAGGAAGCAGCAAAGTTGCAGCGCATGATAGATGATCACCAAAAATTGTTGTACCCAGGTTGCCAGCAGGGCCATAAAAAACTAGGTACGACACTAGAATTTGTGCAATGGAAGGCAAAAAATGGTGTGTCCGATAAGGCATTTCAGGGGATGTTGAGAATTGTCAAGAAGATTCTCCCCGAGAATAATGAATTACCGTCCACAACATATGAAGCTAAACAGATTATTTGCCCTCTCGGATTGGATGTTCAGAAGATACACGCATGCCCTAATGACTGTATCCTCTATCGTGGTGATGAATACGAGAAATTGGATGCTTGTCCCGTCTGCGAAGCCCTGCGGTATAAGATCAGGCGAGATGATCCTGGTGATGTCGAGGGGCAGTCTCCCAAGAAGAGAGTTCCCGCGAAGGTGATGTGGTATTTCCCTATAATACCACGCTTGAAGCGCTTGTTCAGGAACAAGGCGAATGCTAAGTTGATGCGATGGCACAAAGAAGACCGTAAGGAAGATGAGATGCTGAGACACCCCGCAGATGGGGCACAGTGGAGATCAATTGATAGAACATTCCCAGACTTTGAAAGTGAAGCAAGGAACATAAGGTTTGGTTTAAGCACTGATGGATTCAATCCATTCGGTGAGTTGAGTAGTGGTCATAGTACTTGGCCTGTGACCCTTTGTATGTTCAACCTTCCTCCTTGGCTGTGCATGAAGCGGAAGTTCATTATGATGCCGGCGCTTATCCAAGGCCCAAAACAACCCGGCAACGACATTGACGTGTACCTAAGGCCGTTGGTTGATGACCTTTTACAGCTCTGGAAGGAAGAAGGTGTACGTGTGTGGGATGAGGATAGACAAGAGATCTTTAATCTACGAGCACTGTTGTTCGTAACCATCAACGATTGGCCTGCATTGAGTAACCTTTCAGGACAGACAAATAAGGGATATCGGGCATGCACCCACTGTTTAGACGACACAGATAGCATGTACTTGAAGCACTGTAAGAAGGTCGTCTATATGGGTCATCGTCGATTTCTCCCTGCTCACCACCAGCTGAGAAAGAGCGGGATGCATTTCAAAGGGACGCCAGACCATCGTAAAAAACCTGCACACCGTAATGGAAAGCGTGTGTTCGAGATGATGAAGGATGTATATGTAGTCTTCGGAAAGGAACTTGGTAGCCAACCTGTTCCGAACGATGATAACGGACATGCACCCATGTGGAAGAAAAAGTCAATATTTTGGGAGCTACCTTATTGGGAAATCCTAGAGCTTCACAACGCAATAGACGTGATGCACCTGACGAAGAATCTTTGCGTGAACGTGCTAGGCTTCATGGGTGTTTATGGAACGTCAAAAGATACATTGGAAGCACGACAGGACCTGAAAGCCATGGGGCAACGAGATGACCTACATCCGGAAAAGAGAGATAATGGACAACACTACTTACGTCCTGCCAGTTACACTCTCAGCAAGGAGGAGAAGGATAGCATGTTTGAATGCTTGAATAGTATGAAGGTCCCGTCTGGGTACTCCTCGAATATAAAGGGAATAATAAATATGAAACAAAAGAAGTTTACAAATCTCAAGGCTCATGACTGCCACATGTTGATGACCCAGTTGCTTCCGGTTGCACTGAGGGGTGTTCTACCCGAAAATGTCCGGTTGCCGCTCGTAAAGCTATGCGCGTTTCTCAATGCGATTTTGCAGAAGGCAATCGATCCATCCAAGCTATCAAAGCTACAGAACGATGTGGTGCAATGTCTTGTCAGTTTTGAGTTGTTATTTCCACCATCCTTCTTCAATATTATGACGCACTTACTGGTTCACCTAGTAAAAGAGATTGGTATTCTCGGACCTGTATACCTGCACAATATGTGGCCTTTCGAGAGGTTCATGGCAGTCCTAAAAAACTATGTTCGTAATCGTGCTCGTCCAGAAGGAAGCATCGCCAGGGGATATGGAACAGAGGAGGTGATCGAGTTTTGTGTTGATTTTATTGATTCAATTGACTCGATTGGGGTTCCAACTTCACGCCACGAGGGGAGGCTCCGAGGAATGGGCACCCTTGGAAGGAAATCAAGTTTGAGCAATGATACTAATTTGTTCGACAAGGCACACTACACTGTTCTACAACAGTCATCCTTTGTGTCTCCGTATATCGAGCAGCACAGGCAGATGGTAGCTTCGAAAAACCCGACCAAATCCGATGCTTGGCTTACCCGTCATCACATGGAAACTTTTCCCTCCTGGTTGCGCCAACAACTTATGGGTAACTCTGAGATTCACCCACAGCTTGCCTGGTTAGCCAGGGGACCTGCTACCACAATCGTCAAATTCCAAGGCTATGAGATAAATGGTTACACATTTTACACGAGAGCCCAGGACCAGAAAAGCACGAACCAGAATAGTGGTGTCCGCATAGATGCCATGGACAGAAATAATAGCAAGGAGTCGTATTATGGTTTCATACAGGAGATATGGGAACTCGAATACGGACCGCTGTACATCCCTCTATTTCTTTGCAATTGGGTGAAGCTAACTGCCGTCACCAAAGATCAGTACGGAATGACAATAGTAGATCTGAGCAAGACTGGATACAGTGATGACCCATTCGTACTTGCCAATGATGTGCATCAGGTGTTCTATGTGAAGGACATGTGCAGCAAACCCAAGAGGAATCCAGAAGAGACATGGGAGCCAAAGTGCCACATAGTTCTTCCAGGTAAAAGAAAAATCGTGGGAGTCGAGGATAAAACAGACCAATCAGATGATTATGATCAGTTTGATGGCATGCCTCCATTCGACGTTGAAGTTGATCCAAGCATCCTGCTGTCCAAAGAAGAGGCTCCGTACTTACGCCGCGATCATGATCAAGGAACTTTCGTGAAGAAGAAATTTTACAACGTTGTATTGTAATGCGTTAAATGTGCATGACCTTTGTGTATTAATTGATACAATTTGTAATTTACCCTATGTATGATTTCATGTGTTATTAAATTTGTTAGGTGAAGATTTTTTAGATATACATGAACATTGTTAACCACATACTAACATGGATTTTTCTGCGCATTCAAATAATTTAATTGAATAATTTATTGATCACAGCAATGTAGTAAAATAAATATTTTACAGGCTACATGAGTTGGTATAGAAATAATGATTACTTCATACTTATTGTCAATTTACTCGTTAATTAAATATATTTTTGCATGTACAAAATCTGAGAAGGTTTTGTTTTTCATCCTGGAATGCAGTGAAAAGGTTAAATAAAATCCATTTCCAAAAAACAGGCGGGAGAAGAAAAATAGGAAAAAAGACCTTTTGTCCCGGGTGCTAACAGCAACCGGGACAAAAGGACCCCCTTTTATCCCGGTTGCAAACGGCAACCGGGATAAAAGGGTACGTTTCGTCTCCCGCCCGAACGTTGCAACCGGGATAAAAGGCCCCCCCTTTTATCCTGGCTGGTGACGGGACCCGGGATAAAAGGGTGCGCTCCCAGCCCCACCTGGCGGGGGCACCCTTTTGTCTCCGCCCGTCGCCGCCCGTCCGCCTCCCTCGCCGGCCGCCGCCGTCGTCGTCCCCCATTGCGCCGTCGAAGTCCCGCATTGCGCCGTCGTCGTCGCCCGTCCGCCTCCCTCGCCCGTCGCCGCCCGTCCGCCTCCCTCTCCGCCCGTCGCCGCCCGTCCGCCTCCCTCGCCGCCCGTCCGCCTCCCTCGCCGGCTGCATCGCCCCCCCCTCGTCGCCGGCTCCATCCTCGTCGCCCCTCGTCGCCCCTCGCCGGCCGCCGTCGTCCCGCCGTCGTCGTCTTCGTCCTCGTCGTCGCCCCGGCCGCCGCTGTCCCGCACGCCGCCCGGCCGCCGCCGTCCCGCCGTCACGCCGCCCCGGCCGCCGCCGTCAGGCCGCCCCGGCCGCCGCCGTCCCGCCGCCCCGGCCGCCGCCCCGCGCGCGAGAGGTCTGTCGCGCCGGCCGGTGCGCCGGGAGAGCTGGCCGTTTTCTTTTAATTTTTAATTTTGTTTTTTTAGATGGAATTGTAATTTTGTTAAGTTAGATTTTTAGATTTCTAATTTTGTTAAGTTAGATTTTTAGATTTCTAGTTAGTTTGTTAAGTTAGATTTGTAGTTAGGTTGTTAACTACCGTCCCGCCGTCGTGATCGCCGCCGTCCCGCCGAGTAGCTACCGTGAGAGTCGCCTTGTAGCCGTCGTGATCGCCGCCGAGTAGCCGCCGTGATCGCCGCCGTCCTGCCGCCCATCACAACGTAGTACCTTAGGCACCGCCCGTGGTTCCGGTGAACCGCCTCCGCCGCCCTGACCGCCGCCGTCCCGCCTTCGCCGCCCTTATCGCCGTCGTAGAAATTCGTAGAAATTCGTCAAAATTCGTAGAAATTCGTCAAAATTCGTAGAAATTCGTAGAAATTTGTAGAAATTCATAGAAAATCGTAGAAATTCGTAGAAATTCATAGAAATTCGTAGAAATTTGTATAAATTCATAGAAATTCATAGAAATTCATAGAAATTCATAGAAATTCGTAGAAATTCGTAGAAATTTGTATAAATTCATAGAAATTCATAGAAATTCATAGAAATTCATAGAAATTTGTATAAATTCATAGAAATTTGTATAAATTCATAGAAATTTGTATAAAGATTCCGGACTTTGTACGATTCATGTTATTTTATGATTTCATTATATACATGTATGATTCCGAACTGTGATTATATACAAATTTGTATTAAGACGATTTCTATGACTGTCATGTATGATTCCATGTATGTTTGCAGCAATAGTTGAAATGGCAGACGATGAGACCGCAAGGTATATCATGGAGCAGATAATCGCTGGTGATGGTAGTGGCGACAACGTTCCACTATCATACACGGATGAAGAGGGCACCCAGGCGGACATGTTCCTCAACATATCTGCCGATGTGAATGAAGAGCAACAGCCGCAGCAACAACTTGCTGTGGCGGAAGGTTCCGGCGAGGTATATACAACCATTCTTGTATTGTTTCACGCCACCGCTACTAGTACGTACTAATTAACGAATCTTAAACTGTTAGCCCTCCGGATCGACACAAGGGCAGAAGACCCGAGGTCGTACAAAAGTGATGGAAGGGAGGCTTGTCATCACCGAAGTTACAGATGAGGGCAGGCCGGTTGCTCCCGAGAAAGTCGCAAAGAAGTATGTTAGTCAAATCGGGGCAATCGTCCGGGACAACGTGCCTATCAGCATCAGAGAATGGAAGGGCAGAAGCGATAATCCGTACGCCCTTCCAGAGACAGAAAAGAATATGCTGTGGGAAGACGTGAAGAGGCATTTCACATTCCCCGAAGATTATAGCGAGAAGGATGTCAAAGCGTGGACACTTAAGAAGATGGCTACTCAATTCCAGACATTCAAGAAGATGCTGGACACCCACTACATCAAGAAGGGCAAAACTCCAGACTTCAACGCGTGGCCCAAGTTGAGGGACCACTGGGATGCATTTGTTGAATACAAGAGGAGTGAAGAAGGTGTGAAAAAGATCACGACCAACGTTGCAAATGCTAGTCAGAAGGGCTACCACCATCATTTGGGGCGAGGTGGGTATGGCTCAGCAATTCCCAAGTGGAGAAAGATGGAACAAGATCTGATCGAACGGGGAATCATACCTGCAACTATTGAATGGCCCGAACGATCAAAGAACTGGTACTACGCTCATGGAGGCTCCCTAAGCCAAGAGGATGGGACGCTGATTTTCAATGACAGAATACGTGAGAAGGCCGAACATCTCATGAAGAACATTGAAGATTCCAAGGCTGGGAGGTTGAGGGTGGACCGAGAAAATGATGAGCTCACATTGGCCCTCGGTAATCCAGAGCACCCAGGACGTTGCCGGGGCTTCGGGGTGGTTCCGTGGAAGTTCGCTTTCCGAGGCGACAGCGCCTCTTACAGAAGCCGGAAGCGAAGAAAGGAACAGATGGAGGAGAGCTGGCGGCAGATGCTAGAACAACGAATGATGGATGAAATCAATCGGCGGGTGGCCGACGCAGTTGCGGAGTTGGCGCAATCTGGAGCACTGCCGAATCCTCACACCGCCAGCCCTTCTCAACGCCTCGGGAGCAGTTGTGCTTCTACAGGGGTCCCCGATGCGCAGACGCTAGGTTACCCGTGGAGGAGCAACGGTTCCCCGTGGATGCCATCACGCAACGGACCTCATGTGAGCTGCATGCACCGGTCGGCAACCTCACTATTAAGGTATACTTATACATAATATTTATGCAATCTTGTCAATTGATCCAGGCCTCGAGATCGGAGTTCAACTTGTTTACTTCTGCTATATGTACAGGTAGCGTACGGGAGTGCGTTACCAACGCTGGCAGGGCAGAGCAGTCATGGCATGGACATTCCAACAGGCTACGCCAGCGTCTGCGTCGAGCAAATAGTAGATGCCCAGTATGAAGGTCTAGAGCTCGACTTCCCGGGAGGCGACGGGGAAAAGACATTGGCAGATGCGCTTCATGGGATCATTCTATGGAAGAAACGCTACATCATTATTTCCCGCACGGAGCCATCTCCTCAGACCTCAAGACCGCTCCCCGTAGATCCCGAGCAGCGATCTTCTCCTCATACCTCGAGACCGGCATCTCCTGCTCCAGGACCGTCGCTTCCATCTATATCAAGGTCTCCATCTCCACCACATCCTGGTGCTGGGAGCGACGACGACAATAACAACACCCCTCCCCGATCACCGTCGCCGGCACCAAGAGCGGCCCCCTCGAAGGAACCTGCAGCACTACTCAAGAAGTCACGAGCACCGCCTCCCAAGCAAAGACAGCCTCGAAAGAAGAAAACAAAGGTCGACCCTGAAGTGGCTCGCAAGGAACGCTTTGAGGCAATGTCTCGTGCGGAACAGTGGGCAGAAATCCAACGAGAGGCCAGTGAGTGGTTCAAGAAACAAGCCGAATTAAAAAAGGCAAGGGAGATGGAGCCACCGCCAGTAAGTCGGCGGGATTTAAACTTTTTTATCAGGATGGAGGAAGGAGCCAAGAAAAGGATACCACTCTTGTCAAACTATGAACGGGCTCTAGTAAAGGCTGATGAAAAGGATAAAAGAAAAGGAAAATCATCCTCCAGCGGTTCAGTCCCCGACCTCAGCCATTTATCAAAGAAAGATGCTCAACGGGTAAAAGCAATGCCCTTGGATCAACAAGAAAATATATTGAAGTTCATGGAAGAAACAGGTCTGGAACTTGATGAATGCATAGGGCAAGTCGAGACGCCAACTGCACCGCCCCCTGAGCCGAGATGGCCTTATGAGCTAGGCAAGCCTCTAGTGAAGCCGGCAATGGTACGGAAGCTGTCAACAAAGATGTACGAATTCCATCAATGGTACATGACGGCATCCGCCAACTCGAGGGAGATGATCGGCATGAAGGTAAAACCGATAGATTTTCACGGTGAAGGGGAGAAAGTGCTGTGGCTAGACTTCAAGGATATATACGAAGTGTACCATCATGATGTCCTGGACGTCTCTCTGATCAGCGCTTGGATTCTGTAAGTGTCCGTTTATTATCTCTACATGTAAATTTTGGCGTGCGTCACCGTACTAACTTCATCTTCCATTTCATGTAGGATGCTAATTCAGACATGCCGCCGAGAGGCGTACCTACATGTAGGCTTCATGGATCCATCTGTAGTTAACCAACAACAGATACAATTAGCGCCGGAAAAAACCTTTGCCGAAATATACAATTTCCTACACAAACAAACATTCAAGGACTTCATACTACTTCCATACAACTTCAAGTAAGTGTGTGTATACCGTCTACTTTCGATGTCTTTTTCCTTATCTCTACATGTTAGTTAGCTCTAATATGCATGAACATTTTACGCACGCAGCTTCCACTGGATCCTTATTATAATTGAGCCTGAAAGAAGCCACGTCACTGTCTTTGATTCGTTACGGAAAGATCCGGTGGACTACCAAGAATTGCAAGACATGCTAGGCTTGTAATAATTCTGGACCTTTATCTCTATGCAAAAATTTATTTCCTAAATTTTATCCCTGTTACACTATGTCATTCATTATTCTAATCCGCAATGCATGGAAACAATTCATAAGGACACACAAAGGTCCATTCAAAGAAAATCTTACATGGAACACAGACTTCCCGGTACGTATGAAGTCTGCACATTTATTACATTGTATAACACGAATATTTCATAACTTATTTTTTTTCCGCACTGAAGTGCTTAAGACAGGAACCCGGGAATAACCTATGTGGCTACTACATCTGTGAGCACATGCACAGTTTTTTGGGACCCAAGGGACCGAAGATGACGCCGCACAACTTTAAAGTACGTAAAATAAATATATTACTAGTTAATTATTTTCTAGCTCCTTATATGTATTTGTTCATGTAACATTCACAAATTTCCAAATTATAGATGTTAAATATTCAACAAGGACTCTTGAAGGAAGAAAGAGTAGCGGCAATATGTGAAGGTCTCATTGGATTCATAATGGACGAGGTGGTAAATCCAAGAGGAGAATTTTATTATGATGGACGACAATTAGACACTCCTCTCAGCAACACCACGACGGGAAGATCGTAGGAAGATACTTTGATTTATTTGTATATATGATCGATTTGTACTAATTAAGCTAGTTGAATTGTGTATATGAATTGTGTATAAGGATTGTGTATATATATAGTAGTTGTATAATTACAAATCCCATTCGTTTAAATACTAGTTGATTTAATTAATTCTAAACAAATCTCAACTACAAGGTTAACAAATTAAAAGGGCCGCGGTACTACTATACGTATACGTGATGCATGCATGAAAAATTCAGGCGTCACCAGTGCCATGCAAGCGCAATTTAGTCCCGGTTGGAATTGAGCCGGGACTAAAGGGGGTCCTTTACTCCCGGTTAAAATACCCGGGACTAAAGACCCCCCCCCTTTTGTCCCGGTTGGTTTATCCCGGATGGATATCCGAGAGATATGACCCTTACCAACCGGGACTAATGCTCAGTTTTCTACCAGTGACCTCTTGGCTGCGATCAATCATGTTGTTGACGCCGGATTTCGTCATCAGTAGAATCGGCGCCAAGGAGGAAAGAAGTCGAAGAAGTACGGATGAAATCGGTCAAAAGATGCTATAAAGCAGAATCGGTCAGTAGCTCTTACCTCGCTTCAGGGTGAACGCGCTAGATTCCCAATCGGCAATCCTTTGCTGATAAGAAATCGGCCGATCAGGAAGGTGGACTAAGGTGGGCCTGTATGGGCTTGGAAGGATGGAGGGATAAGGTGGAGTTCAGCCCACGAAGCGTGGAGTAATTAGTTTAGCACGGATTGTGCTTGTAGATATTTGTTTTCTGTTTGAATTAGAGATAGAGTTCTAGTCGGTTAAGAAGATTATTTGTACGGGGCTATAAATAGCTACCTTTGTAAATCTGTAAACACAACAATCAATCAATACAACAAGTTACTTTATTCTTCGTACTTACTGTCAAGCAGGCGACTTCGCCATTACTTTTCCTTCTCACGAGTTCGTGCGGGTTGGCAGGGCTGCATCATCTTGATCTCCGGCCGATTCTGTAAGTTCCGTTTATCGAGTAATATCTAAGCTTTAACTTCTGGCGCATCGCTGTCGTTTCGTTTAGATTTATTCATCAGTTATCGATATCGACTAGGTTCATAGGTTTTTACCTGTTTTTCTAGTTTTTATCACCAGTTATCCTGTTAGGAATCGATAGTATCGGCTTTCGTTGCTTTCTGTAGTTAGATCCATTCGTTGCCGATTAGATCTTTTCCTAGTACTGTTTTCATAAGCTTTGTACCGATTGCTTTAGTATTTATCTGTTTACGAGGCTACAGGGATCGTGTTGTCTTATAGCCGATTTCATCATCACAGTAAATCGGCCGATCTGCCGATAAGCTATCTCGATCGGAAACTTAGCCGATCGCGGTTACTGAATTTAACACGTGTTCTTCCTTGCCAATCAACAGGTCAGATTGGCTGGCACGCCGCGCGAACCGCACCAGGGCATTCACCCGAACAGGAGCTAAGCAGATTCTCCCGGGTCGTGTGTCGGTCGCTGGGATTCGGTTGACCGATTTCTAGCGCCAACACACTTTTGGCACGCCCGGTGGGACGATTACAACCGCTGTCATGTCGAAAGCTGCTGAAGTCTCCGAAGATAACGTCATCGAAGTGACGGAAGCAGATCTAAAGGACGACCAAAAAGAAGATCTGAATCAGTATTTGGAGCAAGTCCGTAGAACTTGCTTGAAATCCTTCAGTCGTTCTAGGAGCGGGGAAACTGTTAAAAAATCTCCTTTCCCTACTCCCCGCCAGATCACAATTTCAGAAGATTCGGATAAAATGTCCGATATGATTCAACAATCTCTTCACCACGCCTTCATCAACCAATCCCCGGTACTTTCGAACATGGTGCACAATGCTTTTGTCAACTCCTTCGCCGGAGGTATACCACAAGGGTATAGGGGACCTACGTATTTTCAGCCGATTCCACCGAATCAGGCTTATCAGGCTTCTCAGCCGATCCAATCCTCTGTCGGAGGAACCGGTGCTTCTACGTCATCAACTCCTTTGGGATACGGCTCCATCCAGCCGTCCTCTGCACCACTCCCTCCAGTCATCCCTTTACCCTGGGGGGCACCCTTAAACACGACCGGTTTGAATCAATCGGTCAGCCAAGGAAATCCTCCGGCCACTCGGCCGGTCATACCACCATACCAGTCTATTACTCCGGAGCTCAACAAGACGTCAGAGCTCATGTTATATAATGAAACAAGTGGTGCCTACAAGCAGCCGTCCTTTACTACACTACCGGCTTATACTCAGATACCACCTTTTCATCAACCTCCTTTTATTCAACCTCCGATTTATCAGCACGTGCCGATCCCACCGCCAACTATTCCCAAGCAACAACCAGATTGGTCGGCGCAAATTGCGGAGGTAATGCAAGAACAATTCGGCCTGAAGCCGAAGGTGCAAACGTATACCTACAGGACACCATACCCATCTACGTATGACTTGTTGCCGTTTCCCCATCGGTACAAAGTTCCTGATTTTACCAAGTTTTCAGGGATGGATGATACGTCTACCGTAGAACATGTGAATAGATTCATCATCCAATGTGGGGAGGCAGCTACGCAAGATGCCCTACGGGTACGGCTGTTCTCGTCGTCCTTGTCTGGATCAGCTTTCCAATGGTTCACTACTTTGCCACCAAACTCAATTATCACATGGGCCAATCTGGAAAGGCAGTTCCACAAGTACTTCTATGCTGGGGTCCATGAAATGAAGCTGTCCGATTTGACTAGCCTTCGGCAAAGAAGTGATGAGCCGATACCCTCGTATATACAAAGATTTCGGGAGATCAGGAACAAATGCTACTCCTTGGCTCTAACCGACGCGCAGTTGGCCGATATAGCTTTCCAAGGCTTGCTGCCACACATTAAGGAGAAATATGCTTCACAAGAGTTCGAGAGCCTGAGCCAGATTGTCCACCGATTGTCCGGACAGGAGGTGCGTCCATTCGATCCAAGAAGGAATTTCCAGAAGAAAGTGGCGTTCCTGGAAGAATTAGAGGACGAGGAAGACGCCGACATCGGACTTGCAGAGTGGATTAAAGGAAAGAAGCCGATATCATGCCCGTTCGGCAAAAAGGAGCCGGAGGCATTTGGTTTCGATACAACTAAAGCTGACAAAATCTTCGATCTTCTACTCCAGGAAGGACAAATTAAACTCTCGCCTTACCACACGATACCCTCTGCCGAACAATTGAAGAAGATGAAGTATTGCAAGTGGCATAACGCCACATCACATGATACCAACGAGTGCAAAATCTTCAGACAACAAATACAGTCGGCCATTGAGCAAGGCAGACTCAAATTCGAAGTGCCGGCAAAACCGGCTAAACCTATGAAGATTGATCAACACCCTTTTCCTACCAACATGGTGGATACGGGTAAGAATCCCCTCCAAACAAAAGAGCTGACGTCCGAATTGGCAAAAAGGAGCGGCTCTGTCGATCCTAGAAATCAAGTTACGCCCGAAGACGTCAAAGGGAAACGGCGAATGGAGGACGACGATGGTGAGTCTGATAGACCACGCATTACTTCCCAGTTCCTGCTCCAAAAGTACCAACGCCAACATGAACGATCGAGGTCCCGAGAGGAAGCAATGCGTCAGCACGAGGAACACTGGAGATGCCCATTCTTCATCCATTGTTGGGAAAATAACCTCAGGCTTCCATCAGCCGATACTTGCCCAGAGTGCAACGGTCCCTATCGAAGCAATCGGCCGTTCACAAGGTCTCGCTCCAGAGACGGAAGGCCAGAACCGATCAGCAGGAATCGGCGCAACCCAGATGATCAGCGCCCTTCCATGCGTGATCGGCTGGGGGGCAGAAGTGACCGATATGATCGGTCAGAAAGTAGAAGCCATAATAGGCAGGGGGGCAGGACCGACCGACACGATCAATCAAATAGCAAAGCCAGCGTTCACAGTCGGCTCCAAGACATGGCCGATGCTCGGGTAACAGACGAGAACCCGTTAGGACGCGAGCCGGAATGGGAACGCGCCAGGAAAGAAGGAAGGCCAATAAACCCCAGATGGTGTCCCGATGGTTTAACCAAATCACAAAAACGAAGAGTCCAACGCCTTCGCCAATGGGAACAGCAAGAAGAAGAGAGCACGATGGACAAGAAGGAAGGAAGGCCTCGGGTATGGCGCCCCAAAGGAAACGACAAGGGCAACGATGAGTCGGTGGGCGATGAATCGGCAGCCGAAATCGGTATGGTTTTCATATTGCCGATGGAATTCATGACCCCTGCCGATCAACAGGACGTGTCGGCAGTAGAGGAACAAACGGCACGGTTGGTTTTAGAACCAATGATGGCCACGTTCGAAAAGCCCGAAGATGACGAACGTCAACATATGAAGGCACTGTTCCTTAAAGGGCATGTTGACGGTCGCCCCCTCACCAGATTGATGGTCGACGGGGGAGCTGCCGTCAATATCATGCCGTATGCCGTACTCCGAAAGCTGGGAAAGAGCGACGACGACCTGACCAGGACGGACATGATGCTCAAGGACTTCGAAGGGAAGGTGTCAAACGCTCGCGGTGCTCTCTGCGTCGACCTCACTATTGGCAGTAAGACCCTTCCTACCACATTTTTCGTCATCAATGGCAAAGGGTCCTATAATATGCTTCTTGGCCGAGACTGGATACACGCAAACTGCTGCATCCCGTCAACTATGCATCAATGCCTTGTACAATGGGTCGGTGATAACATCGAGGTAGTCAAAGCCGACTCCGCATACAGCATCGCAGCAGCCGACGCACAGCAGTGGAGCTGCGAAACCGTCAGGTGCATATCAGGTAGGGCGTGGGAAACCGATTTCCTAAAGGTCACCGATTTTGGCCTACAGCCGATCCGAGCAGTCGGCTCCGAAGAAGCGCAATAAATGGATCAGTTCGCCCGAGAAGACGGGAAGCTGGGACACGGATTCACGTCGGCCGATTCATTGGAGATGGTAGATTTAGGTGACGGGACCAAACCAAGGCCGACTTTTATTAGTGCAACTTTAGATCCAGAGTACAAGTGTAAATTGACAAATTTATTAAGAGAATTCAAGGATTGTTTTGCTTGGGAGTATCACGAGATGCCCGGATTAGATCGGTCTATTGTTGAACATCGGCTACCCATAAAGCCAGGGTATCGGCCGTACCAACAACCCGCACGGCGATGCAATCCTAAAATTTTACCAGACATAAAAGCCGAAATAACTCAGCTAATGAAGCAAAATTTATTCGGCAATGTCGTTATGCCGAGTGGATTTCTAATATCGTACCGGTGTACAAGAAAAACGGGAAGCTGCGCGTTGCGTTGATTTCAGAAATCTCAATCAGGCCACACCGATGGATGGTTACCCCATGCCTACGGCCGATGTACTGATCGACGCTGCCGCGGGGCACAAAATTATTAGCTTCATGGATGGAAACGCCGGATACAATCAAATACTTATGGCCGAAGAGGACATACCCAAAACGGCTTTCAGATGTCCAGGCCATCTTGGTCTATTCGAGTGGGTGGTGATGACTTTTGGCTTGAAGAATGCTGGTGCTACATATCAGAGAGCCATGAACTATATTTTCCACAAACTCATTGGCCTCCTGGTGGAGATCTACATCGATGACGTTGTGGTCAAGTCCAAAAGCCACGAGGAACACCTAGCCGATTTGCGACGGGTGCTAGAGTGTACCAAAAAGCATGGCCTCAAGATGAATCCCAACAAATGCGCTTTCGGCGTCTCCGCCGGACGGTTCTTAGGATTCATGGTGCACGAACAAGGTATAGAAGTCAACCAGAAGACCATAGCGGCCATCAACAAAGTCGTCGCTCCACAGAACAAAACTGAGCTACAGTCTCTAATCGGCAAGGTAAATTTCATCAGAAGGTTTATATCTAATCTATCTGGACGGATTCAGGCGTTCACACCACTTCTGAAGTTGAAGCCAGACTAGGAATTTATATGGGGAGAAGAACAGCGCAAGGCGTTAGAGGACATCAAGCGATACTTGGTCTCACCCCCAGTCCTGGTTCCCCCTCAAACGGGTAAGCCGTTTAAACTATATCTATCAGCCGATGACAAAGCTATCGGGTCGGCTCTAGTCCAAGAGTTTGAAGGCAAAGAGCGGGTAATTTATTACGTTAGTAGAAGACTCCTGGATGCCGAAATAAGATACCCTCCAGTGGAGCGTTTGTGTTTGTGCCTTTACTTCTCGTGCACCAAACTCAAACACTATCTACTGTCGGCAGAGTGTATAGTCGTATGCAAAGATGATGTAGTGAAATACATGCTGTCACTGTCGATATTGAAAGGGCGAATCGGAAAATGGATTTTAGCTTTATCAGAATTTGACCTACGGTACGAATCGGCAAAAGTCGTCAAAGGTCAAGTCATGGCCGATTTCGTTGCCCAGCACTGTGGGCCGGAGATTGCCTTCGTGGAACTAGCTCCTTGGCAACTATTTTTTGATGGGTCATCATGCGGAGTCGGATCGGGAATCGGCATCGTTCTCATATCGCCTCGGGGGGCAAGATATGATTTTTCTCTGCCGATAGAAAACGCCACCACAAACAATCAAGCGGAGTACAGAGCTGTATTAAAAGGCTTACGATTATTGAGGGAAGTCAAGGCCGATTCTGTTGAGGTCTTCGGAGATTCGATGCTAATTGTGGATCAACTAACCGGAAGAGCTGAGTGCAAAGATGACATATTGCGAATCCATCACGAAGATTGCTTACAGCTTTTGAAAGAATTCAGATCGGCAGTAATCGAGCACGTCCCAAGAGACCACAACGAGGAAGCAAACAAACTCGCTCAACACGCATCTGGGTATCGGCCGATTCCGGGCGCCATGGCCTTAGAGCTTGCAGCCGACGATTGGCGTAAGGAAATTGCCGATTACCTAAAAGATCCGTCTAAAAAGGTGGAGCGACGAGTGCGCTTTCATGCTACCAAGTACGTGTTGCTCGAAGATGATCTGTTCTACCGAACGATCGATGGTGTTCTTCTTAAATGCCTTGGGACAGAAGAAGCCAAGACTCTAATGGGAGAAATCCATGAAGGGGTGTGCGGAGCTCACCAATCAGCACATAAGATGAAATGGATGATTAGAAACAACGGGTACTATTGGCCTACGATCCTCGAAGATTGTTTCAAATATTATAAGGGTTGTCAGGAATGTCAAAAGTTTGGAAATGTCCAGCGTGCACCCGCATCGGCCATGAATCCCATCATCAAACCATGGCCGTTCAGAGGGTGGGGAATAGACCTCATCGGCCAAATTTATCCACCATCGAGCAAGGGGCACAAGTTCATTCTGGTTGCTACTGATTATTTCACCAAATGGGTGGAGGCAATCCCACTAAGGACCGTGACGTCGGCTATCATGGCCGATTTCGTAAGGGATCATATCGTCTACCGATTCGGTATCCCTCAAACTATAACAACCGATCAAGGAACAATGTTCACATCGGGAGAATTTGAGGAATTTATGACCGATATGGGCATCAAATTGCTAAATTCTTCTCCGTATTACGCTCAGGCCAATGGTCAAGCAGAATCTTCCAACAAAGGAATAATCAAGTTGATCAAAAGGAAGGTTGAAGAATACCCAAAGAAATGGCACCTATGCTTGACCGAAGCCCTGTGGGCGTACAGAATGGCTTGTCATGGGGCTACCAAGTTATCTCCCTATCAGTTGGTATACGGTCACGATGCAGTACTTCCATGGGAGTCGAGGGCAGGATCAAGGCGCATTTCACTTCAGGATCAGTTGTCGGCCAATGACTACTCGGTTCTGATGAAGGAAGAACTCGATGATTTGGCCAGCCAGCGACTAAGGGCTCTGATAAATATCGAAGAGAATAAAAAGAGAGTGGCCAGGTGGTACGATAAAAAGGTCAAAGTCAAGCAGTTCTCCCCCGGAGATTTGGTATGGAAGTTAGTACTACCGATCGGGTCGAAAGATCCTAAATTCGGCAAATGGTCTCCTACCTGGGAAGGGCCGTATAAAATCGGCAAATGCGCTCCAGGGAATGCCTACATCTTGGAAACAATAGAAGGAGAAGGATTCACTAGAGCTCTGAATGGGAGGTACTTAAAAAGATATTACCCAAGTATATGGGTCGGTGCCTAAAGAATCAACACGATCATACATGACTGATACGATTCGGTCTTAAGACACACATAAAGTCGACCGGAACGGCCGATTACATTCATTCGGAACGGGCGACGGGTCACATGGCCGACAAAATGTTTAGTCGCCCTTAGAACAAAAAATACAGCAACTAATTATTCTTTTTCTTACGCTCCCTCTCAGCCCGACCTAACTCTATCATGAGTCGGATGTATTCTTCCTCTATGGCCTTCATTGAAATCTCCGCTTCGACTTGACGGGGGAGATCTACGGGAGGGCGCAAAGTCTCCGCTCCCGCATCTTCAAGAATGACTTGCCGAGGGAGTAGATGACTCCTGTCGATGGGAGGTCGCCGGCTGCCGTTCCTCTCCACGAAGTCCAGGATCGTTCGGGCCTCCGTGGCAATATTGTCTTCAAGATCGCCACAAAGATCGCTCCTGACAGGTGAAGATTGATGGTTACTTTCACTCACCACGGAATCCAAGACTACGCGAGCCTCCGTGGTAATGTGATCCTGGAGCTCCTCTCGGTGAGTCACGATCAGCATCTTGTCCTCCGACGTTAATGGATCTTCGGAATGAATGCGCTCAATGGCACGCACGAGCTCAGGGCTAAGATGTTGAGGCTGAAACAAAGAAGGAATGAGGGGGAATATTCTCTTCCTTAGGGTCTAAAAAAGAGAGGAAGGTAGAGGCCAAAGACTTCACCTGGTTAACAGAGGAAGAAGAAGACGACGAGGCCATGGCGAAGAAATTGCACCGATGAGAAGGGGCAGAAAAGTTAAAACCGAGAGCCAAGATTGATGCTACCAGGAGTAAGCGCCGAGGTTGGTATTTATAAAAGAATGCGTGGAAATCTGGTAAAGCTACGTCCCATCGGTAATAAGAAGGCAATAAATAGAAAGGGCGTCGCGAGGGGCGGTCAAAGAAGATAGTAAATGATTCGTACAAAACGGTCAGTGTTTTACAGATTACCCAGAAGGGTATCGATAGCCGTGATGGCCCGACGCCGGATCTGATCGGCAGAGTCAAGTACCCGTTGGTCTTCTTCCGCCGATCCAGGAACCTCCGATGCGCTGCGATGGAGTCTCAGTGCCTCGTGAGCAAAGCGTTGCCTCTCCCGTGTCAAGTCGGCAATAACAGAGGGTAGCTCTTGGAGTTTGTTCTCTTCGGCACTAATTGCCTTGGTCACTTGCTCCATTTCCTTGGCAAGCTCCGCCCTCCGGCGCTTGAGATGGTCTATCTCACCTATGATCGCTGGGCGGGAATCTTCTAGGACATGGATACGTCGATTCGCCTCTTGAGCCTGACGCTTGAAAGCGTCTTCCTCCTCGCGAGTCTTGGTCAGCTTGGCGCGATCGGCCATGTGACGAAGGGCTCTGAAGACCGGGATCCTCATAGACTCAATGAAGGCCGCCGGCGCCAGGGCCTCCTCCGCCTCTTCTGGTACTCGTCCGCTGACGTCATTGAAGAGCTGCCGAATCGGCAAAGCGTCTTCTACTAATCGGCCGATGTCCCCATGAAGGAGGGATCGGATGCTGGAAAGTTTGGCTCGGACGTCATCAGGAACGGAACTCAAGGCGACTTGGCGAGAAGCAACTTCTTCATCATCAGAGAGGGCGACCGCAAAAGAAAAGAGACTGTTGTCGGGGGTATCCTGTTCCTGAAGATAATAAAGAAAAGAAATAAGAAAGTGCAAATCGGCTAAGATAGAAGCCGAAACAGAAAAATACCATTTTGAAGCGAATCTCCTCATGTTGCACTTGAGAAGTCGCCATGCCTTGCTCGGGGGCCTGCGCCATGGGTTCATCAGATGAAGAGGACTCCACGATAATCGGCGCAGTGTTTGGACCAGCCTCCTGACAAGAAATCGGCGATCGAGGAGCGATTGATGTGCCGATTGCCTGTGTCAGAAGTTTGGACAAATACGTTACGTAAATGACCGAAGGAAATCGGTACGAGGAGTTCTATACCTTAACGGAAGGAAATGGGGGCGCGTCAATAGCTGGAGGGGCTGCTGCCGATTGTGGTACTTCTGTAGGGATGCTCTGTGCAGTTTAAAGATAAAAGAAAAATTAATATCAAAAATAATAATCGGAGGCAGCGCAACTCAGTCTTACCTGTATGGCCTCCAACAACAACGATGCGGCGGCCGCCCCAGCTTGCGTCATGGTTTGAGTATCGGCACCTTGAATGACTTGAGGAGGTGGTACGGCCGAAGTTTCTGCCGATACGCTCACAGGAGGATCCGTCGATCCCGTACGAGCTCGGACTCGGCGACTGGTCTTCTTGGTAGTCCTTTTATGAACTTGTTTCGATCGGCCAGTAATCACGTCAACAGACGGGGCGTTATAGCCGATAAGGGGATAAGTAGTGTATGGATGACTCTCTATCAGTCGTCCGCTGCGGCTGTGTGTTGGAGGGATCCGATTCTCGGCCTAAAATAATAAAATCATTAGTACTCGATCGTGTTAAGAGGAATAAAAGGGAATAAAAATCGGCTATGTGAAGTACCTCGGCATTTGGATCAATGTTGGTCGGGTCCAGAAGATTGCAGTATGCCGATGCTGAGTTGCAGAAGAGGAATTGCTTCCAATCAGCCCACCAGAGTTTGAACGGCTGGACAGCAAATGGAGCTACTAGCCAGTCGTTCAAGTTAATTGTACTGGAGTCTGGAATTCGGTCTCGCAACCGACCGTAATCTAGGCCAGATGTAAGATCATCTCTAAACTTGATTTTGCCAGCAAAGTACACCTGAATCGGCAGCTGACCCATGCCGAATTGTCGTGCTGCAGCAGAAGGGTTGTAGAATTCGTACGTAGGGGCATCCTTCCCTGAGAAGAAGTTGGCCGGTAGGATCCCTGGCTTGATCAACCCTTCATAGAGATCTTCATCAAACCGGCCAGAAGTTGAATCAAAGCAGGAAGGGAGCTCGAAGATGGGAATGTCTCGCTGATATGGAAACCAGATAGTTGCGTCCTCATTAAATCCATTATAAAAACACCGAAAGTACTCGGCTACCTTTGTAGCGGAATATGCACAACCTGGAAAAGCTGATGCTGCTTCACCATAAGACATGCATCGGCGGCGCTCGGTAGGGTCTTCTGTCGATTCAATATTGGGAAATGTCATGCGGTCCACTGGCTGCCGAGTGATCCTGTTCATATAAAGGTTCAACCATAAATTGACGAACCACCAAGGCCCACCTGGGTTGCCGATTGGTTCTCCCTTGGAAAGTTTTGTGCCGATTTGGCGGAGCATGTGGTACACAGCACCCAGAAGATGTTTCCCGAGAGGAATGTGGCTTCCTTTGGACAGTGCCTCGGCTAAAGATTGGGTGTTGGTTGTTGGGCCGGCGGCTCTTCCACAGAAGAGGTGTTTTTCGAGCCACATCATCAGGAAAGCGGTGTGCTCCCTGTTATCAACAGTACCGGTCTTCTTATTATCATTAATAAAGCCCTTCCAGCCGCCGATTCTTCTTGTGTCCAGCCGATGCGATGGTACGGTCAGAAGTTGGAAAGGCGTGTCAGGAGAGGATACATCCAGGCCGGTCAAGAGGACCACATCGGCCAGAGTGGGGGTCATGAGACCATGTCCAAATAAGAATGCATTAAGTGCGTCAGACCAAAAATAGGAAGCCGCCATCACTAGCGGTTCGTTTTTCTCCATTTGCGACAGGGAAAGGTTGATACATTGGCCGATTTTGAGCTCATCCCACGAGACGCTCCTTGATGCGGCTACCCGTTGGTACCATTCCCTCCAACCTGGGGTTTCATTCGGCCAAGATCTAAAAGTGCTGGCCCATTGATCTAAGTTCATATCAGATCGTTTGAAAGGTATCCGATCAGTTTCCAAGTTTATGAGGTCTGCTGGATCCGGGTCTCCCATGGGACCAAGGCAAACAAGGCTAGGACTACCCGTGAGATGAATAGTAATTCTATGTCTAACCGCCTAAAAAAGGAAAAGGGGCATAAGAAATATAAAGAGTAGATCTAAGATAAATACGTTACCGATAGAGAAAAGATTCGGTATTTACCTTCGGTATAAAATTCTGAGTAATCGGTGTGGTCGCCGATGCAGATGCGGATGATGGAGTCGCAATGGGGATCGCCATTGGGATCTCTGATGAAGCTCCTTCATCTGCGGATGGAGTGACGGTTGTCGCCACCGTTACCGAAGGCGTTACCTCCACCGGGGGCATTGTCCCTGGAGCATCGCGTGCTGGGGAATTACCGGAGGGAGTCGCCATTGAAGGGAAAGGAGAAGAAGTGATTGGAGCTGAAACTGGAAGACTTCGATGGCAAGATTGAAGAAAGAAGGAGGTGCGCGCGCTGGAAAAGGAGATGCGAGCTTGAAGATGAGTTGCGGTGAAATGATATTTATAGGGTGCCTGAAGAAAGGGTAAAGATGGAATTTTCACCGCGCCGACGCATCGAGTTTTTCGGGGTAGTGGCTGTCGTGGGCGCCCGTTTCAAAAAATTGCAATGATCAGCCGGGAGACCGCGAAACGGAAGGATATTTTCACTGCGGCCGTTTTGGAGGAGAGGTTATAAAGAATTTCGAAGTAAAAGATTATGTTTTACTCCGAAACTGGGGGGCATGTGTTGACGCCGGATTTCGTCATCAGTAGAATCGGCGCCAAGGAGGAAAGAAGTCGAAGAAGTACGGATGAAATCGGTCAAAAGATGCTATAAAGCAGAATCGGTCAGTAGCTCTTACCTCGCTTCAGGGTGAACGCGCTAGATTCCCAATCGGCAATCCTTTGCTGATAAGAAATCGGCCGATCAGGAAGGTGGACTAAGGTGGGCCTGTATGGGCTTGGAAGGATGGAGGGATAAGGTGGAGTTCAGCCCACGAAGCGTGGAGTAATTAGTTTAGCACGGATTGTGCTTGTAGATATTTGTTTTCTGTTTGAATTAGAGATAGAGTTCTAGTCGGTTAAGAAGATTATTTGTACGGGGCTATAAATAGCTACCTTTGTAAATCTGTAAACACAACAATCAATCAATACAACAAGTTACTTTATTCTTCGTACTTACTGTCAAGCAGGCGACTTCGCCATTACTTTTCCTTCTCACGAGTTCGTGCGGGTTGGCAGGGCTGCATCATCTTGATCTCCGGCCGATTCTGTAAGTTCCGTTTATCGAGTAATATCTAAGCTTTAACTTCTGGCGCATCGCTGTCGTTTCGTTTAGATTTATTCATCAGTTATCGATATCGACTAGGTTCATAGGTTTTTACCTGTTTTTCTAGTTTTTATCACCAGTTATCCTGTTAGGAATCGATAGTATCGGCTTTCGTTGCTTTCTGTAGTTAGATCCATTCGTTGCCGATTAGATCTTTTCCTAGTACTGTTTTCATAAGCTTTGTACCGATTGCTTTAGTATTTATCTGTTTACGAGGCTACAGGGATCGTGCTGTCTTATAGCCGATTTCATCATCACAGTAAATCGGCCGATCTGCCGATAAGCTATCTCGATCGGAAACTTAGCCGATCGCGGTTACTGAATTTAACACGTGTTCTTCCTTGCCAATCAACAGGTCAGATTGGCTGGCACGCCGCGCGAACCGCACCAGGGCATTCACCCGAACAGGAGCTAAGCAGATTCTCCCGGGTCGTGTGTCGGTCGCTGGGATTCGGTTGACCGATTTCTAGCGCCAACACATGTATCACGCCATCTCCTGTTGTTTAGATGAAAACCAACATTCCATGCATGCATTGAAATAAAGGCACCAAGTGCTGCGTCAATCAACGGTTGTTTGAATGATGTTCTCCAGAAATAATTTTTAAAAGTGTATGGTTTTTCTCTCCAGCTATTATCCAGTACAGTAGTAGCCAATCCGTTCCTGAAAATAGTAGCCAATCTGTTCCCGAAAATCAATTTCTAGGTATACCAAGGAGTGTGTAGGTGGTGGTGCCACGTTTTTTTTAAAAACTTTTATCATTGATTTCTAGGTCTGGGTAACCACGTCAACCACCTTTCGAACTCCTATTTTCAGGAGCAGGCTCATTCTATGGCCTGCCCCTAGAAATGCATTTACAAGGGGCAGGTCATACCACGCTCCTCCATAATGCACGAACGGGCTTTGCACCTGCTCTTAAAGATACGTTTTCGACTGGTCCTAGAAAATATTTCCATAGCGGTGGTTCTTTTGCATTTCACGTGTTTTCACCAAAAAATATTTTTGAAATCCTCATCAAAAATATATTTACTAGCAATATTGTTTTTGCTGCTAGATAATTGTTGTAAATATGGCACATATAATGGTTAAAATGTGAGTCTAAGTTGAATGAGGTAAAGTGAAGGATCACCAAAAATCCACTGGCAAGCCATTTGTAGTTCTCATGCTTCAATGTTGTCTTATGGTGAATCCTATACATTACCGCATAACTTGTGATAATTTAAAGAGTGAATTCCCTCAATGTCATTAGAATTTTTATGGATTCCTTCAATGCTATTAAAATTTTTCACTTCCTTTCACCGGCACTATTCTAAATTTCCACGCCATTTGCCACTATATTGCCACTATTCTAAAAATTTAAAACTCCTACGTCATATTGCATTAGGCTGCTGACGTATATTAAGGTATGAATCTCCCGAAGGAGATGGAGAGCCTGTGCTGAGATGAGTATCATACTTTGTGTCTGTTTTTCATTTCCACGCTACTTGCCACTATTTGTCCATATCGAAGGACTAAACAGCGTGGCACTATCTTTTGCTTTGTGCACATGCCACGTTGACGAAGCATCACGTACCTTCTGCTTTTGGATAGCAGCTACTTATTCTCGATAAGCAACTTGTGGCCGGTATAGACTCCATATGTAATCGCTAGCTAGGGTTCAAACGGCAAACGGCAACACCAACTAATTTTTTCGAAAACATTAGCAGGAGTTCTGCCTATTCATTTAAGTAGAAGAGAATGTTCTGATGGGGGTTGCAACAACTTTTGGTACGTGACTACCTAGATAGTACAACGAACCATAACATAACTTTGTCTAAGCCCTCAGCATAAGAGTTGTTGGCATGCCGCCTGGCTATGCCGTCCTGTATCACATCATCTCCTGTTTTCATCTGACTTATGTAAAAGATGCTCTCTTTTTTAATTCAACTATGGTTGACCCTACTATTAGTAGATCCAGCCCACTTAAAGAACCTCATGTGGACATGGCATTTCCACGCGCAGTGCATGCGGGAGCTGTCTCCAGAAATAGTTCCACAAAATCCTTAAAAAAATATCGTATTCTTCTGATTATAATGAGATTTGTGAAGAAATTTTTGAAAAGGATATATCATGAACATGCCCATCACTAGTAACACAGGTACTTTCCTCTATACTGAAATATATAGCTTTGTCCGAAGTTAAAATACATTCTATTTCCCTTTTCATAGTATAAACCAATATTCCCATCATCCATGCATTCTTGAATGCGTCAGTTTCGTTTCCAGAGCCTCCATGGGGTAACCCTTGTACCAAAGACTATTCAGTATTCTTGTACAGGCGCACAAAAGACATCAAGGAGCGTGAATCACGACTTTGTCTCATTTCTGAAAGCCCTCGCTCGGAGATGCACGAAGACACCAAGAACCTTGAATATGATGATTCTTGGTAAAATAAATCAGCTGGGGTTTGTTCTTGTTTATCTTTTGCGAGCCTGACACCAATTGCCGTGAATCACGATTTTATCTCATCTTTGAAAGACCTCACCATATATAAGAGGTGGACCTTGCTGGTGCTCCAGCAGTCCAACCATGCTGTATCATCACGCTATTTCCTTTTTCTTAGCAAACCAATATTCAAGTTTTGTGGAGAGCCTTCATGTGTTAAACCATGTACATCACATTATCACAAAGACGCATGCACATCAAAGTTTTGAATATGTCAAGAAAAATTCCTTATGTCGACCTCTCATGCAATGGATACGACATTATACAAAAACATAGAAATTAGAGCTAGCTAGGTTAATTAATAAGATTTAAGTAGCCAAAGAATATCATGAATTTCTGTACCTTTTCTCCGGCATCCAACATACATGTAAATATATACTTATGTTCTACACTACTGTAGAACAACTTATCCATGTGACTATGTCATCCAATAATATCCATGCAGTCCAAAGTCCAATGTTACCTATGGGTCATCTGGGTCAACCGGCAGCCGCGTAGGGCCCGGGGCTCGAATACACCAACCAAAGTCCAACTTTACCTATGGAACATCATTCAAACTTCATTATCATGATCAATACCTACCAGCATATAGTGATGGGAGTTGAGCATGATATACGGTGGATTCCACGGAGTGACAGGAGTATTCAAAAAATTTCAAAAAAATATGAGTAGAATAGAAGGTTTTGAGTTTCCTACTGCTTGTTGTTTGACCTATATGGTTCTATTAATTCATTTATTGCTCTAATACCATCCCTGTGGGGACTTCCCTTCGGAAATCCCGCTGATTACCTATATCAGTCCCCGGATCGGTAGCTGATACAGCCCTCATCACAGATTAGCAGCAAAACAATAAAAGACGCATAAAGTTATGGAAAAATAGTTTTTCAATTTGCATAGCGGGGTGGTGCAGTTGCCCACTCCACAGCTAGAATGAATCTGGAACTTCTAACCTATTCGACAGAAGCAAGGCTGAGTATACTTATGGTTTGTAATCCTAGCATTAAAATTATATAAAATGCATATATGATCAAGGAAAGGAAGAGGAGGTTTGGTTTTATCAAGAGACTCACTTTATGTAAGGTGATGTGAGTTTTGGGAAAGGAAAAGAAAGAAAGCCCTTTTACGAAGTTGTTGGCCCCGGAGGGGGAATGCATGACGGCCGACAAGGATAGGGCGGTCGGAGGTGATGCATGGCGAGGGGGGAAGTACGGCAAGGATAAGGGAGGAGGGGGGGATGGGGCTGCCTTGCTTGGGGTGAAGGTGGCCAAGGGGAGCCGCACCGGCGGGGCGGCGCTGGGCGCGGCAACACTGGCGAGCGGCCGCAGGCCACGCGTTAGCGGGCTGTGGCGGAGGGCGCCAGTGCGAGCGGGCCGTGTGTGTGTGCTGGGTTGACTCGGGCATGGGAGGAAGCGGAGGTGAGCAGGGCCGAAATGGGGAGCGGCCGAAACGGAGGTTGCAGCCCATTCGACATTCTGGTTTGGTTTTTCATTTTTTTGAGAATAGGTTTGAATCCAAATTTTAAATGGATTTCAAATTTGAATTAAATTTGAGTTGCAGACTAGGATTAGACATGAAATTAGGGCTTTTTCGAAGAGTTTGAGGTTTGATGATATTTGAGTATGGCTAGATTTGAATAGAGGCATCGTAGAGGTTTGGATGAAATTAATATTCAAATTAAATTGGATATCACTTCTAGGATTTTAGGAAAATAAATATTATTCCTTGGATATTAGGGATTTAAATAATCTGATGATGAGAGGGGTTTGGCATAGACTCAAGGATTTGCATATTGGATTTAGATAATATTTAGATGGAATTCGGCATAGGGTCTGAATGGAGTTAATATTTGAATGAAATGCAAATATTCTTCCCAAGGTTTCTGGAAAGAGAAGTTTATCGAGAAAATACTTCTAGGATTGGAGAGAAAAGAGTGTTCACGAAGAGTTCCAAGGGCACCCAAATGCAACACACATGATGGTAATTAATGCAAGATTTACTTATAAAAAGGTTTTGAATATTTGGGGAAAATTATGTTTAGTTTATAGTAAAGGTTATTTGTTGTCGGTGTCGCAGCATATATACATTTGCAGTCACTATGACTGCATTATGTATAGCTGCAAGATAAATGTGTAAGTGTGTGTGCTATAATTGTATGGCTTTAATTTAACATTTATGCATCCATACCACAGTATATGTATTTGTCAACCACAATAATAATATAATATCGGTGTACTACATCTCCTGTCTTCAATTTGCTTATTTACTTTTGATGCTTCTAGGGTTTTTCCATTATACACTAACTTATCTATAGCTAGCCATATAACTGGAACATACCATATAAAGTCCAAACCATCGACAACTGGAACATGCCATATAAGCCCTCCTTTCGTGCCTCGTGCCGCTCCCACTCTAGACTT
>NC_028452.1:46210069-46247342 GCF_000263155.2 Setaria italica | reverse complement strand
TTTTGTTAAGTTAGATTTTTAGATTTCTAGTTAGTTTGTTAAGTTAGATTTTTAGATTTGTAGTTAGGTTGTTAACTACCGTTCCGCCGTCGTGATCGCCGCCGTCCCGCCGAGTAGCTACCCCGCCGTCGTGATCGCCGCCGTCCCGCCGAGTAGCTACCGTGAGAGTCGCCTTGTAGCCGTCGTGATCGCCGCCGAGTAGTCGACGTGATCGCCGCCGTCCTGCCGCCCATCACAACGTAGTAGCTTAGGCACCGCCCGTGGTTCCGGCGAACCGCCTCCGCCGCCCTGACCGCCGCCGTCCCGCCTCCGCCGCCATGACCGCCGCCGTCCCGCCTTCGCCGCCCTTATCGCCGTCGTAGAAATTCGTAGAAATTCGTCAAAATTCGTAGAAATTCGTAGAAATTCATAGAAATTCGTAGAAATTCGTAGAAATTCGTAAAATTCGTAGAAATTCATAGAAATTCATAGAAATTCATAGAAATTCATAGAAATTCATAGAAATTTGTATAAATTCATAGAGATTCATAGAAATTCATAGAAATTCATAGAAATTCATAGAAATTCATAGAAATTTGTATAAATTCATAGAAATTCATAGAAATTTGTATAAATTCATAGAAATTCATAGAAATTCATAGAAATTCATGGAAATTTGTATAAATTCATAGAAATTCATAGAAATTCATAGAAATTCATAGAAATTCATAGAAATTCATAGAAATTTGTATAAATTCATAGAAATTTGTATAAAGATTCCGGACTTTGTACGATTCATGTTATTTTATGATTTCTTTATATACATGTATGATTCCGAACTGTGATTATATACAAATTTGTATTAAGACGATTTGTATGACTGTCATGTATGATTCGATGTATGTTTGCAGCAATAGTTGAAATGGCAGACGATGAGACCGCAAGGTATATCATGGAGCAGATAATCGCTGGTGATGGTAGTGGCGACAACGTTCCACTATCATACACGGATGAAGAGGGCACCCAGGCGGACATGTTCCTCAACATGTCTGCCGATGTGAATGAAGAGCAACAGCCGCAGCAACAACTTGCCGTGGCGGAAGGTTCCGGCGAGGTATATACAACCATTCTTGTATTGTTTCACGCCACCGCTACTAGTACGTACTAATTAACGAATCTTAAACTGTTAGCCCTCCGGATCGACACAAGGGCAGAAGACCCGAGGTCGTACAAAGGTGATGGAAGGGAGGCTTGTCATCACCGAAGTTACAGATGAGGGCAGGCCGGTTGCTCCCGAGAAAGTCGCAAAGAAGTATGTTAGTCAAATCGGGGCAATCGTCCGGGACAACGTGCCTATCAGCATCAGAGAATGGAAGGGCAGAAGCGATAATCCGTACGCCCTTCCAGAGACAGAAAAGAATATGCTGTGGGAAGACGTGAAGAGGCATTTCACATTCCCCGAAGATTATAGCGAGAAGGATGTCAAAGCCTGGACACTTAAGAAGATGGCTACTCAATTCCAGACATTCAAGAAGATGCTGGACACCCACTACATCAAGAAGGGCAAAACTCCAGACTTCAATGCGTGGCCCAAGTTGAGGGACCACTGGGATGCATTTGTTGAATACAAGAGGAGTGAAGAAGGTGTGAAAAAGATCACGACCAACGTTGCAAATGCTAGTCAGAAGGGCTACCACCATCATTTGGGGCGAGGTGGGTATGGCTCAGCAATTCCCAAGTGGAGAAAGATGGAACAAGATCTGATCGAACGGGGAATCATACCTGCAACTATTGAATGGCCCGAACGATCAAAGAACTGGTACTACGCTCATGGAGGCTCCCTAAGCCAAGAGGATGGGACGCTGATTTTCAATGACAGAATACGTGAGAAGGCCGAACATCTCATGAAGAACATTGAAGATTCCAAGGCTGGGAGGTTGAGGGTGGACCGAGAAAATGATGAGCTCACATTGGCCCTCGGTAATCCAGAGCACCCAGGACGTTGCCGGGGCTTCGGGGTGGTTCCGTGGAAGTTCGCTTTCCGAGGCGACAGCGCCTCTTACAGAAGCCGGAAGCGAAGAAAGGAACAGATGGAGGAGAGCTGGCGGCAGATGCTAGAACAACGAATGATGGATGAAATCAATCGGCGGGTGGCCGACGCAGTTGCGGAGTTGGCGCAATCTGGAGCACTGCCGAATCCTCACACCGCCAGCCCTTCTCAACGCCTCGGGAGCAGTTGTGCTTCTACAGGGGTCCCCGATGCGCAGACGCCCAGGTTACCCGTGGAGGAGCAACGGTTCCCCGTGGATGCCATCACGCAACGGACCTCATGTGAGCTGCATGCACCGGTCGGCAACCTCACTATTAAGGTATACTTATACAAAATATTTATGCAATCTTGTCAATTGATCCAGGCCTCGAGATCGGAGTTCAACTTGTTTACTTCTGCTATATGTACAGGTAGCGTACGGGAGTGCGTTACCAACGCTGGCAGGGCAGAGCAGTCATGGCATGGACATTCCAACAGGCTACGCCAGCGTCTGTGTCGAGCAAATAGTAGATGCCCAGTATGAAGGTCTAGAGCTCGACTTCCCGGGAGGCGACGGGGAAAAGACATTGGCAGATGCGCTTCATGGGATCATTCTATGGAAGAAACGCTACATCATTATTTCCCGCACGGAGCCATCTCCTCAGACCTCAAGACCGCTCCCCGTAGATCCCGAGCAGCGACCTTCTCCTCATACCTCGAGACCGGCATCTCCTGCTCCAGGACCGTCGCTTCCATCTATATCAAGGTCTCCATCTCCACCACATCCTGGTGCTGGGAGCGACGACGACAATAACAACACCCCTCCCCGATCACCGTCGCCGGCACCAAGAGCGGCCCCCTCGAAGGAACCTGCAGCACCACTCAAGAAGTCACGAGCACCGCCTCCCAAGCAAAGACAGGCTCGAAAGAAGAAAACAAAGGTCGACCCTGAAGTGGCTCGCAAGGAACGCTTTGAGGCAATGTCTCATGCGGAACAGTGGGCAGAAATCCAACGAGAGGCCAGTGAGTGGTTTAAGAAACAAGCCGAATTAAAAAAGGCAAGGGAGATGGAGCCACCGCCAGTAAGTCGGCGGGATTTAAACTTCTTTATCAGGATGGAGGAAGGAGCCAAGAAAAGGATACCACTCTTGACAAACTATGAACGGGCTCTAGTAAAGGCTGATGAAAAGGATAAAAGAAAAGGAAAATCATCCTCCAGCGGTTCAATCCCCGACCTCAGCCATTTGTCAAAGAAAGATGCTCAACGGGTAAAAGCAATGCCCTTGGATCAACAAGCAAATATATTGAAGTTCATGAAAGAAACAGGTCTGGGACTTGATGAATGCATAGGGCAAGTCGAGACGCCAACTGCACCGCCCCCTGAGCCGAGATGGCCTTATCAGCTAGGCAAGCCTCTAGTGAAGCCGGCAATGGTACGGAAGCTGTCAACAAAGATGTACGAATTCCATCAATGGTACATGACGGCATCCGCCAAATCGAGGGAGATGATCGGCATGAAGGTAAAACCGATAGATTTTCACGGTGAAGGGGAGAAAGTGCTGTGGCTAAACTTCGAGGATATATACGAAGTGTACCATCATGATGCCCTGGACGTCTCTCTGATCAGCGCTTGGATTCTGTAAGTGTCAGTTTATTATCTCTACATGTAAATTTTGGCGTGCGTCACCGTACTAACTTCATCTTCCATTTCATGTAGGATGCTAATTCAGACATGCCGCCGAGAGGCGTACCTACATGTAGGCTTCATGGATCCATCTGTAGTTAACCAACGACAGATACAATTAGCGCCGGAAAAAACCTTTGCCGAAATATACAATTTCCTACACAAACAAACATTCAAGGATTTCATACTACTTCCATACAACTTCAAGTAAGTGTGTGTATACCGTCTACTTTCGATGTCTTTTTCCTTATCTCTACATGTTAGTTAGCTCTAATATGCATGAACATTTTACGCACGCAGCTTCCACTGGATCCTTATTATAATTGAGCCTGAAAGAAGCCACGTCACTGTCTTTGATTCGTTACGGAAAGATCCGGTGGACTACCAAGAATTGCAAGACATGCTGGGCTTGTAATAATTCTGGACCTTTATCTCTATGCAAAAATTTATTTCCTAAATTTTATCCCTGTTACACTATGTCATTCATTATTCTAATCCGCAGCGTATGGAAACAATTCATAAGGACACACAAAGGTCCATTCAAAGAAGATCTTACATGGAACACAGACTTCCCGTACGTATGAAGTCTGCACATTTATTACATTGTATAACACGAATATTTCATAACTTATTTTTTTTCTGCACTGAAGTGCTTAAGACAGGAACCCGGGAATAACCTATGTGGCTACTACATCTGTGAGCACATGCACAGTTTTTTGGGACCCAAGGGACCGAATATGACGCCGCACAACTTAAAAGTACGTAAAATAAATATATTACTAGTTAATTATTTTCTAGCTCCTTATATGTATTTGTTCATGTAACATTCACAAATTTCCAAATTATAGATGTTAAATATTCAACAAGGACTCTTGAAGGAGGAAAGAGTAGCGGCAATATGTGAAGGTCTCATTGGATTCATAATGGACGAGGTGGTAAATCCAAGAGGAGAATTTTATTACGATGGACGACAATTAGACACTCCTCTCAGCAACACCACGACGGGAAGATCGTAGGAAGATACTTTGATTTATTTGTATATATGATCGATTTGTACTAATTAAGCTAGTTGAATTGTGTATATGAATTGTGTATAAGGATTGTGTATATATATAGTAGTTGTATAATTACAAATCCCATTCGTTTAAATACTAGTTGATTTAATTCATTCTAAAAAAATCTCAACTACAAGGTTAACAAATTAAAAGGGCCGCGGTACTACTATACGTATACGTGATGCATGCATGAAAAATTCAGACGTCACCAGTGCCATGCAAGCGCAATTTAGTCCCGGTTGGAATTGAGCCGGGACTAAAGGGGGTCCTTTACTCCCGGTTAAAATACCCGGGACTAAAGACCCCCCCCTTTTGTCCCGGTTGGTTTATCCCGGATGGATATCCGAGAGATATGACCCTTACCAACCGGGACTAATGCTCAGTTTTCTACCAGTGACATCAACACGAGAATAGGCAGAAATAATAGAGTCAGCCCATCTGTATATGTTGTTAGTCACTTTCACAGGGGCAGAGGCACAAATAGAGTCAGCCCAGCCAGTTAATATATCAGCAAGCATTGACATCAATTCCTAATTAGCAATAGATCGAGAACATAAAGTACTAAGTGTGGTGCATGCATGGTGGCGCTATTTAGCTGCCGCACCAACACGTGATCTAATGTTAGTGGAAAATATTTGCAGTAACAACACCCTAGTATCATCTGACACGTGGCGTGGCATTAACTGAAGATAAACGCAAGCGGGAAACTTCAGGTTGACCTTGGAACCATAAATAGAATTTTGCAACATGAGACTTCGATCTCCACCATCTTACCCACCCACCATATATAGTCGTAGCTATATTCACACATCATTCTGTCGCAATAATCGGAAATGGGTACACAACTGTCATGTTGTGGCCTACACTGGAAATGGGAAGCATCAGCAAGTTTTCAGTTGCCACAACTTTTGACGAGTGCAGTCAAGGGAAAGAAAAATGGTACATGTGCATAGAAGCTGCGGCATGCGAGTTCGAGGAGCAGTTTCCAACATGGACATACTACATGAGCCATGATCTTATCAAGTTCACAAGTTTCGACCGGCTCAGCCCTGATAAATCACATGATGTAAGATGCAACCAAGTCAAATATTTGATGAAAAGCCTTTGACTATATCCTGAGAAAGAACAAGGTTGGTCACTTCAGCATATTTAGTGCAGCCAGTCTTACAAATGAAGTTTATTTCCAACCAGAAAAGATAAACAATACGAGGAATTTAAGGTTTATCTATAAATTCCATGGAAGGTTATTTTTCAGTTATGAAGTAGGATCGGAACTCAAAAACGGAAGCAAACTGTACTGAACCACTAGTCTTCCACACGTTTAAACTTTAGGAAGTTCTGATCGCGAGCCCACCGAGTGGGCACTGTTGCCACATGTACATCCATGGAATGCATTAATAATCATCAAGAAAAGTTACCCGAGAAGCTGGTCAGATGTGATTGTGAGCCCATGGAGTGGCACTGTTGCCGCTTGTACACACACGAAACGCATGGGGTAAGCTGCATGATATGTGTGACATCGGCTGGCCACGCTGCCCATCTTCAAACGCGCCATTTCAGCCGAGACAAAGGCACCAGGGTTAACAGTTAGCGCAGTTAACATGAGATTTCATACAAGTTCAGCTTGCACTTCCTTACAACCTACTCCCATCCCTAGGCAACAGGTCATGCAATGCAGCTCTACCACCATTTCAATTACCTCACTTGCTCGTCGCAGTCGTCCTGATTTCCAAATTTCAAGGCGCTGGCCAGAACTGCTATTTCATATGGTCAGATTCATGCATGCATGTGTGACAGTGGTAAATGTGTGGAATGCGGGTAGGAAAAAACAGAGGGCTGCTGCGCTGAAAGGCCTTCTTGCTGAGGTTAGTTTAGTCCCAACCCAATAACTAAGATGGTGTTCATAGAATTAAATGAACTGCCACCTATGATAAAAATTCATGTGGCAAGGAAGTAAATGAAGAAAGAGAAGGAAATCAGGTCTTGCATGAGACCTAATTTCTACACACCATTTAAGATATAATGAGAGATGGATAGTATTAAAAATCATGTATGGAATAGTTGTATTTGCATTGGAAGAGTAGTGTCTAGTGCTAGTTCATAGATGATGTGGAGCTTATGAAAACTATGACTAATGTTTTAGGTTGGGACTGCCCTTATGCAAATATGCCCGTGGTGGAAATACTAGGTCCCGTAGGTAGGATGAATTGCATTTATAGCAGGAGCCTCATATTCTTTGGATTTCTTTTTCTGAACGAAGTCAGCAGGGGAAGCTCCTACCTATTTTTTATATTTTTTTATATTTCAGGCCCGTTTAATTCGCTCCCACTTGGAGTCGAACCCGAGCCTGCTAGGCACTGACCAAACCTACTGAGTACTACTCAGATGCTCTAACCACTATGCTAGAGACCCTTTCACTTAGGATTGCTTTATTGTTTACTGTTTCCCATGGCACAAGTAAATGCTAACTATTGGGATTGCAGAGATGGCACAAAGAAGCAAGAATGCTATGTTTACGCATCTCTATTGAACTACTACAAAGCACACGTCATACGTGCCGGCACCAAAATCTCAAATACAGGCAGTCAGCCGTAGCGTTGTCACAATAATCTACAGACATGAGTACACGACTACCATATTGACTATGGAATGGGAAGTCTCAGCAAGTGTACGACAGTGGCAAATTGACCATATTAAGTTTCCGCATTGTAGAATGGCTGCTTGCTTATTGCTGGTGGTCGTGAAGGCAAACACAGACATATGACGGATCTGGACGTGTGGGTATGTAAATATTGAAGCAATAAACAAGCCAAACACGCTACGCTCGTGCAACAGTTTTACTACAGGCAGAGATATGAACAATTGCCACAATGTAACATCCGGCTCAACTTTAGATGGCCCAGTAGTGGACCATGAGCATATGTACGTAAATTTAGTACCACGTTGCTAGTTGAGTAAATTTAGTACCACGTTGCTAGTTGAGTAAGGGTGAAGTCAACTTATATCCACTAGCCACATACTGGTAGAAAACTGAGCATTAGTCCCGGTTGGTAGGCATAAAAAATCTCCAATGTCTAACCGGGATAAAATTTTCGAGACGAAATGGGGGGTCTTAGTCTCGGGTCATTCACACGGGACTAAAGACTCCCTTTAGCTCCGGTTGATGTTACCAACAGGGATAAAAGGGTCGAGGGCCTTTTATCCCAGTTTGTAATACCAACCGGGATAAAAGGGGATCTTTTATCCCGGTTGGTGTTTCAAACTGGGATAAAAGGGGGTCTTTTATCCCGGTTGGTGTTTCAAACCGGGATAAAAGGGTCCCCCACGGCATGGCTGAAAGAGGACTAAATCCCTCGAACTCTTTTATCCCAGTTTGTAATACCAACCGGGATAAAAGGGTCCCCCACGAGTTAATACAAAAGGATTGCATCCCCTATATAGTCAGATGTGCGCTGTGTAGGTGGGATGGCAACGAAGCTATGCGCGAGGCTGGAGGTCATGGGTTTGAAACCCACGCACCGCGCACGTACATATTTCGCGGAAAAACATGTGACTTGTGACTTGCGACGTGCGCATGTGGTGGGGCCTCCCGGGGATACCACAGGATTTTTTTATTATTTTGCAGAGCCTGGCATGGTGACCCTTACCAACTGGGATAAAAGGAGGTCTTTAGTCCCGGTTGAGTGACCCGGGACAAAAGATCCCCTTTTATCTTGATTAGTTTATCCTCGATGGATTTTCGGGAGATTTGCTCCCTACCAACCGGGACTAAAAGCGAGTTTTCTACCCGTGATGTTTGCCGACTGTATAGTAGCGGTTGTAATAATACAAGGGAAAATATGCTATACATTCAAACATTTTTTTTCTGACTGGCATCATACAAATATACAATACAAGTAGGACCGGTCACAATCTCTCAATATAGTATGGGTGTATGGTCCCGCAGCATGCATGTAGCGACAGCATCAGCGAACATCCCGTTGTGTATGGATCAGTTGGCGTGTACAACAAAAATGGTTTCTGCATTTATCCTATGCTTCGTCACTAACTGTTGTTTAGAATAAATGTTTGTTTTGTAGACTCGTAGTGATTTGTTCTCCTAATTCCATGGCAGTAACCAAACTGTATGCATGATAGACTAACGAGATTATGCAATGCACTATGCTAGCAAGTGACTCCAAGTCTGCCATGGCTGTTTTCCAGTACAGCAACTAGAGAACGTAACTGATCGTAACTGGTCGCCCTACTTGCATGCTTTTTCTTAGATTGTGCACCAAACGTCCTTTCACCCGATACTGCTAAATAAGTCAAACAGTTATGCAATATACAGAAAAGGTCGTCTAGAACAATATTGTCTATCAAGTGCAAGAATTTGTTGAACAGATTTGTCATTTATTTGACCTAAATCATTAAAAGGCATAACAGTTAGTGGCCAAAAAATAAACATACTCCCTCCGTATAGAAAAAGGAAGTCGTTTTGGACAAGATTTGGGTTAAACATTGGGAATATAAATCATGAATAACTTTTAAGTTGTTGAGTTTGGAAATGTGAAAGTCATATAAATATATTTGTCTTGAAAAATACTTTCATAAAAATATACATATATCACTTTTGGATAAATATTTTTATAAAAACAAGGAGTCAAAGTAATGCTTTGGAGACCGTGTCGCTATCCAAAACGACTTTCTTTTTCCTATACGGAGGAAGCACGTAATAGCACAATAAATAAAGTTCAACCGCTAACCACCGAGCTGCGCCACGCGAACAGCATCCGGCAAATAAACCTAGCAGTTGATCATGGTTTCCGGGTGCGTCCCACTTCTTAAGCACCAGGTTCTGCGATCATCTTTAACTTCTCATCCATTCTCTTCTCATCACTACCCAATCTAGATACTTGCAAGTTGCAACCAAAGTTTGTCTGTGGTCCTTCAGAGCGATGTCTCCCTGCTTAAACTTCGTGCCTCTTTAACCAAAAGCACTTCGCCTCTTCATATCTTGGACGTTCTCTCGGCAACAGAAGCTCCTGGGCATCCGACTTTGGCCATCCCTCTCCAGCTCCATATCCACTGGATCTCCGCGCGCCAAGTTGATACTTCGCGCCCAACATTGATCCCTGTGAAGACATAAACCCTCTTCGCACATGAGGAGACGGGGTAAGAAAACTGCCAAGTTTAAAAGATGGGGGTGCATCGCGAAATCCTTTTCCCCTACAGTAACCCCTCGCTAGCGAGGGTCATCTTCTGACGAGCCGAACTAGTGACTTGGCTCACCTCGAGCCGGGGAACTTGGACTTCCCGAAGCACCTCCTCCTTCGGTTTGTTAGGATTTGTTTGGCTGCAGTCGAGTAACTGCCAAAATGATCCGCGAGTTCATCACCTTGGGTTTGATCGAAGACGGCTGCGGCCGAGCCCCTAGTGCTGAGACTGTTCCGGCTCCCAAGGACAACGAAGTCATTGTTTTTCGGAATCTAATCACTGTCAATCTTCCTTTTTCTCTGGACCCACTCTTAACGGTGTTCTTTGGCTCAGTATTTTCATGTGGGTGTGCAAGAGCATTAGTGCTGCCCCCAACGTCGAGAACTTTCTTCGCGCTCATGTCATTCATTACCAGCCGAAGTACTTGGAAAGGATTGGAGCCAACAGCGCTCTTATTAAGGAAGAGGCCCAATTTGGATGTCTTAATTTCCGGTACAAGACTGATATTGTTTCTCCTGTTACCTTGTATAAAAATCGCTGGGAAGATGACTGGAACTGTTACTGGTTTTACCATACCCTTGAAGTGGATCCTGAGACTGGTACGCACCCTCTTGTTTGCAAGGAGTTTAAGGACATCCCTAAAGACATGACTCGCGAAACAGAGGACAAAGATTCTTTGCCCCTTTTCATGGTGGCTTTTTGCGAACTAGCGAAGTCTTAAAGTACTGGCGATTTGGTTGATTACTGTGCCTTGAAAATTTTTCATGTAAAAGCCGGATGGTCCATTCTTGCCTGGAAAGATTTTTCCAGTGCAATCAAGATTCCTGATTTCAGACTTAGCTTCCGGATCACTAAAAATGGCTAATTCTTCTGTCTTCTTATGTTCGTCGCCTCGCGAATTTCTTCTTGATTCTAAAAAGTCACGCTTTTCTTTTTGACTTCGCAGATGTTGATGTCAGGGAAGTTGAAAGGGCCAACCTTATCTCAGGCCCGGAGGGTGCCAAGGAGTACAATGAGCTAGTGAAAAGACTTGATGGCCCCCGAAGCAATCGAGTTTTTGAATTTTTCGAGAATGAGAGCGGGCACCGGAGAAGCCACTCTTGTTCGCCAAGAGAACGCCCGGAAGTGTGCTATTAAGAAATGGGTGACTCTTGCTGCAGAAACTTCGATATATATACTAGCACAAAGCCAGTCGCTAGGGTTATATATACCAACTATAATTTTACCTTGATATGCCACAAGTCCGGTGTGGTAAACTAGTTGGCTAGCTACCATCCTCCGAGAAAGGTGGTTAGTACTTCATATTTGGCAGACAATTAAACTTTACAAACCATATACTTGAATGAAAAAACGAGCAAAAAGGATGGCACATGGTTCGTAAATAACAGGCATATACGAATGAACCTATAGATTGTGCAGAGAGAGCTTACCATATGCCTACTATAGTGCTATATGGTTGTACATTAGCTAGTGTCCAACCGTGCGTACTTTCTAGCCTATACCTATGCTGACCTAATGCTGCGGATGCCACAGTCTTGGAGTCTCCAAACATGGTCGTCTCACCATCATTCTGCCGCTAGCATGTCTGTGTACGGATCATTCTGGTCATGCCACATGCAGATGGCTGCCAGAACCTGCGAGTGCTTCATCCCATCGGAAGGGACAGCATTTCACACTCGCAGCGTTACAAGAAGCATCGCATGCAGTACTCACTGCTATGTTACTTCTTCATCATTATGCACCAACCAGATTATATACTAGTATAGGCTAAATTATTCAACATGACTGAATATAAAGCGCGCATGAAAATAAGCCAAGTTTCATCATTCACTAGGGTAAATGCCCCCTATGGCCACCTGCATGATTTTTTAGACGGAATCGAGTGAGCAGCCTCCACTGCGACGAACTATTAAAATGCATATGGTGCTATCCAGTGTATCCAACTATGCAGCTGCTGCGTTGTGCCAGTGAAGATGTGCAGCAGGTAATCTTGCATCCGTGGCCTCTCTAGACGGGGTCATTAGCCTGGATCATCGCTACAATTGCCTTGGGTGCGTGCGGCCGCGCCGTAGCCCTGCTGGATGTCCCTGTGTAGATGCCTTTCGTGCGAACAAAACCAATTACATGCCTTTGCTTATAAAGTTATGAGTACATGACCAGCCAGACCCACGAGTATCTAGACTGTGCTCCAGCGAGCGCATGTGCTAATTCCAAACAAGCGTATGACTTTGAACCAACATGAACGTGAATTGGCAACCAGATTGGCATCCAAATAAACAGACATATTACTGTGCTATTTTGCTACTGACATCCATGGGATGTCTCGTGGGCTATCCTACCCGACCATGGTATTCGCAGTTTAGATTCCTTTCCCCGTGCATCCCACTCCTAAGCAACAGGACATGCCATGAATGTGCCACCTGATCAATACAACCTTTTTCATCAGCTCGGTAGCTGCTTGATCATCGGGTATTCCAAAGGAACAAGTAGCTAAGATTCTGTGTGCTATCCATATACCAGAACCATATTTATGTGCTCCCTTTGGCTGACATGAATGTGGACCGGCCAACAGCTACAGTTAATGATTAACAACATCTTATTGACAACGCATTACTGTTCCGACTTTTTTACAGTATAAGGTGTGGTTTAACTTGGCTCGTTCAAAAATTATAATTCTGTGGCCGAATCATCATAGGGAATAATGTCTATTATCGCAACAACATTGTGATCTTTTGAAAATGCTTTCACATACAATCAAACAAAATATTTCTTTGAGTCAACCCGTCGATCACAGAGGCAGAGGACCAGATGTGAGCGTACTCACTAGGTGCGTACTCCATTATTTCTGTTGACTCAACGGACTCAAAAGTTCTAGGTTAGTTAATCCTTATGTTCACTATTGAGAAAATATTACTATGGGTTGCATGATCATTTGTTTGGGGACATATTTTAACGCTGTGCTGTGCCAATCAATCACAATGCCAAACAAGAAGATAACCATAGTCAGGAAAGATCATTACTGGTTTATATATATGCAGTTTAATGATCTAAAAAACCAGATTATTTTCCTCCAGAATGTACAATAATGAATCACACGAGAGAGGCGTGCAGGTGTGCACAACACATATTCATGATTATAATTATATGCACCGATTAAAACATACACACAGAGGAAGGAGCTGAGTTGCCTTTCACTGGTCTGGTCTCGCCCAATCCCTGCTGTGTCATGCCTATGTTCAAGAAGGTTAGGAGCATCGAGCATCAAGCAAATTGAAGCTGCCAACGAAGCTTGTAAACTTGTGTCACAGGCAAAGATAATGACAACGTGGCTACCTCTCTTCTTCAGGACCGAGAGACGAATTGGGGCTGACTGCGCTGCATTTTTCATGTATGGCTCCACTCGATCACGTTGGGACAAAGCAGATAGGCATCTTTGGGTTCGATGTTGGATGCTCCATTGTCTACACTAGATGACACGGATAGGCTCGACGACCCTGCGGCATCAGATCAAGGAGTTTAGCTTGCATATTTCTCGATGCCCACTCTCAGGCAACGTCATACTGTGCAATTCTTGTTATTTTAATAAACGCATGTGAATCGTTTTCCTTGTCTTAATTTATAGGCAAGATGTTTGCAAACTAAGCATTAGCCCTCGCTCTACCACAAATTCTTACTGACTACAAAGTAGCCCTATCTTAAAAATTCCTATTTCTAAAAGGAAGTAGCCTTAGCTCATACAGGAACATGACCCAGCGTGCTGGGCTAGAAATGGGCAAGCTCTTGCAGATATCATTGTTGGTTGTGTACAACTAGTACCTCTTTGCTGATCAAAATTCAATGTTGCGAATTAGGAATGGGCATGCTGATATTGATTAACTTGTGCGTGACATTCAGGACTTCTGATACAGTGCGATGGAGCCGTAAAGGTTGTTGTGAGAGACAGTGGTTGCTTGTGCATGCCCATGCTGCCGTTTCATTAGTCCTTACTAGTTGCTGCAATGTGACCAGCCACTGGCTCATTGGATCGATCATGCTAAAGCAATCATACTGAACCCCGCATTAACCGAAGACTATGTTCAGCTCGCGCTCCTCATGCATCCTATTCCGATGCACTAGATCATCGGATACAACTAAAAAATTTGATCTTCCTTGTCAGTTACTTCCAACCGGTAGCTAGGCTTATATATACAAATTACAATTTCTCCTTGATGCCACAAGTCCGGTGTGGTAACTAGTTTATTTTATAGGCTAGCTACAAGCAAGGTTGTCAGGACTTCATAATATTTAGCAGATACGTAACGATTACAAAAACCATATTTGAAAGGAGAAACATGGTTTGACATGTATGTTAGTGGAGCAGAAAGGATGGCATATGGTCATAAAGAAAAGGCACATGCAAATGAACCTATAGATTTTGCAGAGAGCATACGACGCCTCAACACTATGCAAGAAAGCAACAAAGGTGCCACTCAATTTAGTGATGCAAGATAAAAAACACGTCACTAAATTGACGCAGGTTGTAGAAACACGTCACTAATGTCGAAATATCTAACATGATTGAATATAGAGCGTCAATGCAAATAAGCCCGAGTATCATCATTCAGTAGGGTAATGCCCCCGTATGGCTGTGTGCACGATTTTTTAGACGGAATCGTGTGAGCAGCCTCCAGTTCACCCTACTTACTAGCCTCCACTGGGACGAACTAATAAAATTCATATGGTGCTATCCAGTGTATCCGAATAGGTTTGTATGTGTAGATAGACCACGTGGATGGCTGTTAGCATGTGTTGAGGACGGTCTGCTACCGATGGACATCCCCTGTGTTGAAGTCGAGGTCAACACAACGGCACTAAACTAAGTCGCACAACACTATGACATTGAGCATAATTTCCTGGTGCATTCCAGTCCCAGACTACAGGACTTCAGAAGCATGCTTGCCCAAGAATTCAACAGCCACCACATCAACCTTCTCATCAGATCCAACTGATCATCTTGCAGCTTTAAGCTGATCTAGTGACTCTATTTATGAGCTATCTGCAGGGGCGTCAGTATTTAGTGCTTCACCAGTCACCAACCAGAACATATTCACTCACAACATTTGTAATATTTTTTCCTGCACGGATCGATCAGTGGTTGCCCATATAGTACTTGCACGAAAAGGGCTAATGGATCCAAGTGACACATAATCAGGGCAAATACTGGACATGTGCATGATTTTTTTGACACAACCAAGCAGGCATAGAACGGAGCAAAAGATTACGTTCGCAGTGTAAGGTGTCATATCAAAATTATTTATCGGAATGATAAAAACCTCCACTAGTAGAGAATTGGCTTTCGATACGCCCCCTTTTGTCCCGATTTAAAGTTAGTCCGGGATAAAAGTTTACCAACCGGGACTAAAGCTTTGTCACTGGTGGGGGGCTCACCAACCGGGACCTTTTATCCCGGTTGCAAAGGCTAGTATGAAAAAAAGATCCTGAGAGGCATTTTATCCCAGTTTGGAACACCAACCGGGATAAAAGACCCCCCCTTTTATCCCGGTTGGTAACACCAACCGGGATAAAGGGTCAAGAGCCTTTTATCCCGGTTTGTAATACCAACCGGGATAAAAGGGGGTCATTTATCCCGGTTGGTGTTTCAAACCGGGATAAAAGGGTCCCCAACGAGGTCACTGGAACAGGACTAAATCCCTCGAACCCTTTTATCCCGGTTTGTAACACCAACCGGGATAAAAGAGGGTCTTTTATCCCGGTTAGTGTTACAAACCGGGATAAAAGGGTCCCCCACGAGTTAATACAAAAGGATAGCATCCCCTACACAATCAGATGTGGTGTGTAGGTGGGATGGCAAGGAAGCTACGCACGAGGCTGGAGGTTGTGGGTTCGAATCCCACGCAGCGCGCACGTGCATATTTCGCTTGACTTGTGACTTGCGCGTGTGGGGGGCCTCCTGGTAGCTCAGGAGGCCGTGGTGACCCGGGTCTTTTGTCCCGGGTCCCCGGTTAGTTTATCCCGGATGGATTTTCGGGATATTTGCACCCTACCAACCGGGACTAAAGCCCAATTCTCTACTAGTGCTCCTTGGGTCCAGTTGGTTTTTTTTTTTTGGTCTTGTGGACGATCCAACATAAAAGTACTTCCACCTCTTACTCACCAATTAGTAGTGCATTCATTCGGACGTGAGCGTGATTTTTACAAAAAAAATAAGTGATCAAGGTTTGCTTGGGCCAAAGGTACGTGCATGATAGAGTGGAACACTCATGCTCACCCTGGCTGGATCACAGCCGAAGCATTGGCTCAAACAAACCTTGCGTAAATCATGGCTGGCCCAAGATGCATTTGATTGAATGTGACCCAATATTGGAACGACCTGTGCACAGTTCTCCTTTACATTAAATAAGAAAACTACGGGCTTCCTCTTTTAAACTAATGTTTGAAATAAAAAGTATTTCATGGTGTAAACTGCAAAAGGTTTTGGCTCAGCTGCTCCCATAGTAACATTTCATTACTGAATCATCAATGGCTGATCCAATATGTATTCATCATGTGCAGACAGCAACTTCCACCGGTGAGCGCCGCCTGGCCTCCAGCAGCATGTACAAAAACACAGCACCTAGCAGTCATATGGAACGGAAAATAGTCCCTCCAATGATCTCACGCTGTAACAGCCTAAACAGGTAGCGAGGAGAGTCTTTGTAAAATTATACCGATCTGTTCAGCATCTATCAAGATAAAACAAGTGATGATGTAATTGGATTGCCAGTAGTTTGACCCCAAAACAAATCCAGCCCTTTTAATTTGCTTGCACTAGATACATTCGTCAACATCCGTTTGCAGCACCAACGCACGAACTGGAAGTCACATTAGCACTATCAACCTTATTAGACTCTGATAACTGGTCTAGAAACTTCAGGGTAAATGTGCAAAGCATAAATAATAGAGAAAATTCCTTATTTAGCCCTAGTAAAAATGAGGCTTCCGTATTTGACATTGAAAATTTTGAACTTCCTTATCTAACACTGAGTTGAACTTTTATTTCTTATTTGACACTACCATCTATCCCGTCAGTTAACTTCAGTGAATAGTAACCTGTGGATTCTCCCTCCCGCTTTTTTTGACCAAAACACCATCCGAATCATCTTCAAAATTCATGAAATTTTTAGTAATGATACAACAGATAGAGAAGACATCATTTTGCATAATAATAGATACGAGGACTTAAGAAACCTAAAAACTAAAATACACCAAATTAGACCCTTTTAATGATTATTAGAATTTTTAGGGAACAAAAAACTTTCCACAAATTCTTTAAAATAACCAATATTGTGATTGTGGGATGAAGTAATTTATAAAATTATTATATATCATAAGTGACAAAGAGATATTTGAATTGTTTAATGAAAAGTGATTTTTTAATATAAACACAAATATATCCTTGTCATTCATGATAGGTAATAATTTTATAAATCACTTTATCCCACAATATAAATATTACGAGTTTTTAGACATTTTGTAGAAAGCTTTTTATGCGCAAAAAAATTAGATTATCTTAAAAAGTTTAATAATTTGGTGAATTTTAGTTTTATGATGTTAAATGCTATATATTTGTTTTTATGCAAAATGGGTTCATTTCCATCTCTTGTACCACTATAAAAAGTTTCATAAATTTTGGAGGTGATCTGGATATCATTTTGGTCAAGAAAATAGGGAGGGAGAATTTACGGGTTACTGTTCAGTTAACTAACGGAACATACCCCAGTGTCAAATAAGGAATGAAAGTTCAACTTAGTGTTAGATAAGGAAGTTCCAATTTTTCAGTATCAAGTAAGGAAACATCTTTACTAGGGCCAAATAAGGAATTGTCTCTAAATAATATGCATTTCTACCAATACTTTGCAAAACAAGAGTTCCTTGCTCCACCAGGCTGCCTTACTACACTGCATTCTGCAGTTTTCGCTGTTTTGATAATTATACCGCACTATGGAAGTTACCCACCCTCCATATATGGTCGGTCAGTCATAGCTATGTTCATTCTCTATCGCAATAGTCTGCATGCATGAGTACAATTGTCCCACCATTGCAATTCGGCCATATTCAGATGCTACTATATAGAATTGCCACTTGTTTATGGGTGGGTGCCGCAAGACAAACACAGCAATAGTGGAGCTCAGCCGAATTGCGGATTTGAACGTACGCTCTGCCAACAGTGAAGCTCGAAGCCGCAACGACTATGCTTGAGGAGCCGTTTATTCAACCAAGGATGCACATATCAGCTGTTGCCTCGCCAAGTCCACTAGTACACCTAACCTCTTTGGAACAACTAGTTCATCTCGTTCCTTGTCGTGGAGCTATAGTGCACGCCTCCTGGCTCTGCACGGATGAATCACAATAGGTACATTATTGCAAACAAAGTCAAAGCCTCAAGGAAACCATTCACGGCATAAAAATCCAGAACAGGGTTGGTTACTTCAGCATATATATTAATTGCAATGAGTCTTACAGAAGAAGCCTACTTTTCAGCCGAAAAACAGACAGCCTGGTCGCTTCAGCTTATTCAGCTAGCTTATCAGCCACCAAACAGTATTTTCCTCTTACAACAAATCAGCCGTTTCAGCTTTTCAGCCGGCTTATAAGCTGAAGCGAACAGGCTCAGAATCTTCTACCAATGAACACCCAACTGTGGTAACGTCCGTCTCTTTTTTACTCTGGCTTTCTTTCACGTGTATGGACATCTTTCCTACCACCTGGAGAAGGTTGTTCCCCTGTAGTTTTGAACGGAAAAAACGATCGCCTTCCGTGGACACATGTTCCCTAGCGGTATAAGCAATGCGGAACCATTGCAGTCTACAGGTGTACTTGCCTGACTCAATCATGTATAAATAACATGTTGGGGAATCAATCACTGCCTAACCCACATCCCCCTGCGAAGGGTTATATGTTTTTGGTCTCCAGGTTCTTGATGTGCAGACTCAAATGGACCAAAAACATTATGTGATGTTGGTGATGAAGCAGCGAAGCCCAGAGTAAAGGCTTTGTGTAACAAGCACGAGCTAATGGCAGACCTCTCTATGGGCTTCTTCAAGCCGAGTACAGAATGATGAATGAAGCCCATGAAAAGGTCAAAGTGAATGGTTTAGCTAACATTCTTTGGTAGTGAAACCTGGCGAGAAGAAATGAAGATATAGAGCGCCATGTTAGCAAAGACGGTAGCAAAGCTTGAGGTTGTTCACAGCAAGCCCATTCAACAGTGTCACTGTGTCTGATATACCAATGGTTTACCACGTGCAACCAGCAGCTGAAAGCATAGAGCGAACTGCCCTTTCCGATCAACAGATAGCATGGGTGACATCTTGCCGTTTAGCCTCACTAGGAGTTGCCACACAAACACAAGGGGCATATCCCAATCCCACGGGAAACACAAGTGCGCTGAACCCGCCGGAGAATGATTTTTCTGTTAAGATCAATTTCCCGGTGCATCCCACTCCCAAAATGAGCATGGCATAAAGTTGGCAATATGGCATCCCAAGCAAGTTGGTTTCATGTGTGTATTACTGCCTACACTAACTAGATACTACAGTTTACAGTTGCTCCAACCATGGTTGCTCAAGGGGAACGGATTCAGATATGCACGTTATTTTTTCTTAGCTCGTAACAACCATAATTTGATGGCGTGCTCAATTTAAAAGAATTTCACACTTCACATAACATGAAGTACATCAATGACAAAATTGCAACATTCACGCGCACATAAGACACATAGGGTCGGGAGCCAGCTATATTCCGTTGCATATTAAGAAACCTTCTTATAGTCCCCTGCATCAAGAATGTTAATTAACTTGAAGGTTTCCTTCGGCTGTGTTCTCAACTTGGACCTCCGTCTCTGGTGGTGGCGACGATACGGTAGCTAACACGTCTCCTGGTGAAGGGTCTCCAGCAGCATTTAAGTTGTAGTTGAGTTTTTTATTCGGCAGAGTCATTTGTGGGTGTGAGCTCCACAAAAACAGTAAAAGTAATTAAATAAGAAAAGATCTTGGTCAAATTTTAGATGCTACTGAGCGCACAAATTTTAAATGCAACTGAGCGCGCAACTTCAGCTGTGGCATGCACGAGCGAGAACCTCCGCGGGATGGAACTAAAGCATGCGTGGATGGATCTCCACTCTGGCACATGTACAGTTGCTATTTCTGTGTACCATGATGTTCATGTTCATCACCTGTTCCACAGCGTCAGGCCTTTCCATGGTTAATCCAACAAGGAGGTCGGAAGAAAAGCTAGCAGCCAGCTGCTATTATGGCGGCCATGTTTAGGGCGAGCTGGTTTTATGGGTTGTACCTTGCAAGGAGTTGGATGATGCGCAGCTCTTCTTGACTTGAAGCAAACATAGAGTTCTTGTATTGAAAAAGCATCGTATTCCCATGTGGCAAATCGCGCGGTGGAGCACCTATGCGTAACAGGTTACATGTTGAAACAAGTGAGTTATGGACCAACTAGGACATCGAGGTAGTCACTAGAGGAAATCGAAATCTCCCACTACGTGCCCGATTTCCCGTAACGGTTTTTTGCGATGTGTACAGAGAAATTCGCATTTTCTCTTCTGTTTGGAAATAATGAACGGGAAATAACTGAGTTCATTAGGAAATTCGCATTTCCTTGTTGGTTTAAAAAACGCAGAGTGAAATATATGAAAGTTACTTATTTCCCTGAGTGCTAGGTAAGACGCACATGGAAATTGACGAAACATACTTGAAAATGACATATTTTCCTCTGTGTTTTATGTAATCCTTACGAAAATTCACACAACGCACGAGGAACATACTCATTTTGCTGTGGATGGATACAACGCACTGAGAAAATTTGCAACAAACATATATGTGAGATTGTAGTTAATTTTCTCATCTCAACTCTTATTTCTTGGTTATTTTTAACGTGTTTATCAAAACCGGCAAGTAAATGCGAACTGTCCAATGAGGCTATGGGGCGGCGGCGACCGTGGCTCTAGCCTCCCGTGTGCGTCCCCCTCCCTCAGGAGTCGCGGAGTTTTTTCGCGAGTTGCAGCGTGCATGTGAAACAGGCCTGGGACTAGGCTCGGTTGGACGCTGTGGCTATCTGGTTCATAGGCTTGGGCCGGAATTTTTAGGTACGCAAGGTATGTATATATGGTCCACCCTGTAGGTGCGCCAACACGAGTTCTCTTGAAATAAAAATTCTCATGTTGATTGGCAAGTTAAAAAATATGTTTTGATCAATGTCTCACAACAAATACCTAGTCGGTACATATCGATGTAGCTGAACAATTATTAACAACATAATTTTTGCAGACCAGCTGTGCTCTTATCAGATGACGGTATTATTTATGCCGGTCCGAGGAACATATATAACATGACATAGTACAGAAAATACATATACAATATAATGGAAAAAGTCCAGTTTACTCTCCTCACCTATTTACTTTGTCCACTTATCCCCTAAGCAAAATTTGGACTCACTTTACTCCCCCAAACTACCCCAAACTAGTTCATTTGGTTCAATCTACCGCCTGATTAGATTTCTCTTTTTGTTTCTTCACATACAACTTGAGTTTTAATTTCAGATTTTGTCAGTTGACTTATAATAACATGATGCTCTATGTTAGAAAAAATACAATAGATATTTTTCATGAATTCTTTTCGTACAGTTTTGTATATCTAAGATCAATTTCGTATTAAATATTCCTAACCTATGAAAATAACCATGAAATTTTTTTGTATTAACATAAGGCATCGTGTTTTGTATTTGTTCACCAAATTTGAACTCGAAATTCAACTCATACACAGAGAAACAAAAAGGAGAAAGCTAATTAGGGGGTATACATTGCACCAAATGAAATAGTTAGGGGGAGTAAACTGAGCTAAAATTTTGTTCAGAGGTTAAACGAAAATGAGACAAGATTCACGCGCATGACTTTTAATCACAATTAAGATGATTAAGTAGGTGTACCTTGTTCCTGTTTCATGACTACTAATTTTTCTAAACACTCATAGTATTGCATTCTTTTTTAAACGAATGTAGTAGGCTACTAACGAATTGAATAGGCTACTAACAATTATAATTTCTCACATGCATGCAGCTGCCACTATTTCCACCTCATCATCAGTCATCACACTTCCTCTGATAAGGTTGTACCAGGTGGCGCATCACAATGTCAGCGGCCAGACGCCCGAGACGCATCCATGTCCGCTGAAGAGGATTGCATGCAACACCTCTTGTCGCAGCGGTAGAAAACATCAATGGACAGGACTGCGACATTTCGGCAGCCGTGGTGCGTGTGACAGTTTTCCTCACCAGCCTTTGTAGACCACTTCTAGCGTGATCTCTTCACACAGATCGCAGCTGGCATTAACCAACGCAGTAGACCACTTGTTGCGTGATCTCTTCGCGTACATAAGTCGCAGCTGGCACTAGCCAACGCCGTGCCATTTCCTCTCACTCACGATAAGCTTGGATCATGGAACCTCCGACGGCCATGTCAACACAACAGCACTAGACCCAGTATCACTATATAGTGCAGTTAAGATTGGTTTCCCGGTGCAGCTCATTCCCAGGCTAAAGGACATGACAAGCAAGTGGCACGACATCAATCATCTCCTTGGCTCATCATCATCATATCATATGGTGTCCTGCCCAAGCTAAGCACTTCTCATGTAGTCATGCTATATGTAGTCATGTATTTTCTCAAGAAGATACATGGTCACGTCAGTACTGTATTTGCAATCTAAATTTTTATTTGCGCGTATTGATGTGTGGTCTGCCATATACTCCATAGTACTTGCTTGCTACGGTATAAATGATCAGACATATATGGGTAATAAAAGGCGCATCCTAAAGAGACATAACCACATAACTGCCACCATTTACAAGTGAAATGTCTTCATAAAGACGTCCACGTGATATTTAGACACAACTAAACAAACCTTACAAGGGGGCTGAGTGGTCGTGCCATCGTATTCTCTATCCTTCCAGTTCCATATAGCAGATCTTACCATACAGTAATTACCGCGATTTTATCTTCTCGGAAACTTCCCTCAGATCATGTGCATTTCAAGCATGAACTTGTTGATCTGCTATTTGTTACGGGTTACATGTGGAATCTAGTTTTCATGGGTCGGGTAGGTGAGTGGTGGTTAGTCTTGGATTTTAGCGGCTGTATAAAGCTTTAGTAATTTGTAATATCAAGGCCCATTAGTGTTCTAGTTTCTGCACATTGTAGCCTATGTGTTATAGCACAATGGCATAAGTCCTATCTCGATTGTCTAGATAGTTTAGAGTTTAATCTATAATCACAAAAACGTAAGCAATGAATGAAGGACATGATACGTCAAACACTGATGCCTAATTGCCCTTTGGTACATTAACGTCAGTGGCCAAGTTATCAAATAAAGGTTCAAATTCGACATAAGTTCCATCATTCACGTAGACAAATGCATTCCCAGGGACGTCGGTGCTTGATTTTAGATATAAACTTATTGAGCGTAGCCTGCCAAGTGCACCCAGGAGGGAAGAAGAGCAGACAAGACACGAGCAGGATCACCATGTGTCACCTGGGGTAGATTATAGTAAACAAGAACCCAGCTACGGCGTACAAGACATTCTGTTCGTTGGAAGGACATGATAGTACACTTACAGCAACGTTTGCTCGCTCAATTAAGAACGTGTTTGGATACACGCCACACTTTGTCAAGCCGCATGTGCCGCGCAGCCACAAAACATGGCGGTTCTTGCCAACTTTTAGCACGCCACACGAAAATTCAGTTCATTTTGGGTGCGTGGCCCGTCAAACTGTGGCGCCATTTATCTGCGCCATACCTGCGGCGGCCCCGGCGCGCGTAGCTTGACAGGCTGTGGCCTGCATCCAAGCAGGCGCTAAAGTCGTGCCACTGCCACCACTCCAACCCATAATCTGCGCCTCTGCCAGTAGAGCAGGCTGCTGAACCCCATCCTCTAGTCTTCGCTGCGGTGGGATCACAGCATCATCGACTGCATCTGCGGACTGCCCTCCCAGAACAGGTGGCACGGACATATGAGGAACACAGGCTTCTACATCCACATTATCAGTCGGCATAGGACCAGAGGGTGTTACACCAGATCCTGAACCCGATAATCACACTGAACAAGCATGAAGGGATATTCATGTCAAGCTCGAATTCCCCATGCATCCCATTCCCACATAGCAGAGACATTACAACATTTTAATTTCGAAGACTAACTTGGCCAGAACCTATACATGACATGCCACTGACATGTCCAAGCCAGTTATTTATTGGACAACCAAGAGTGAGCTGGTCAGTAGTATTTAGCACATAGATAATGCTTCACCAACCACACCCTATTTATTTACCCCTCTAGAGAATTTAAATTTACTACCATGGCTATAAAAACCTAATACAATGGAAAGCGCCTTCAGTACCCGGTTCAAACCCCCCTTAGTACCGGTTGTGCAACCGGTATTGCTAAGTCGGTACTACAGGGGATCCTGTAGTGGTACTACAGGGGATCCTGTAGTACCGGTACTAAAGGGATCCTTTAGCACGTTCTTTATGATTTTCATTAATTCATCAAAACCGTTACCAGAAAGTCAATTTCTTGCCTTCCATTGCAGCATTTCCAGTGTGGTACCCAACCTTTTCTGCCCCTATTTGCAATCTGGGTACAATAATTTCTTAGGATCATCTAACATACGCTCAAACTTCTTTGACTCCCTCACATTCTCGCAGTCTTCCTTTTGCATCTCGCAACACTTGACCTAGATCATCGGTAGGACCTTCTTCTTCAACCATCTCTTCTTTAGCCTCGCCCATTGCAACATCTGCAGAGGCACCTCCATGAGTCCAATCACGAATTTAGTTATCATCTTCTTCATCATCATCTACCATCATAACTCCTCTTTTCCTGTGCTTGGTCTAAACAAAATAGTTAGGCATGAATCCCGAACTATATAGGCGTGAATAGTCTTCCTGGATGAGTAATCTTTCTCATTTTTGCAAATTCAGCATGGACAATAAATGAAACCAGACGACGGCTTGTTGGACTTTGCCAGATCAAGAAAACCACGCAAGACATTAATATACTCGATGGAGCATTTGTCCGCGCTATAAATCCATTGTCGATCCATCTACAAAGTATTATTGAAACAAAGATATTCTGATCATACGTAGAATTATACCTAAAGCATAACAAATATAATACAAATTTTATTAAACTCAAATGTTGCTGAAAGTTTAGATAGAAATACATGAATTTAAATTTCACACCCAAACAACATGATACGCAATAACAAACTCAAATGTTACTGAATGTTTAGATAGAAATATACAAATTTAAAGTTCAGACCTGAACAACATGATACACTACGACAAACCATCCACTGAGTACTATCTAGGAGGACTTTAAGCATCCTTGGGTGGCGAAGATGAAGGTTTCGCTGACCCAGCCTCATCCTGTGGTTTATTTGTGCCTCCTACGATGGTATCCTACGACGGTAGTACTAAGTGGATCTAAAATCGCAGGACTGGTGGTGGAGCATAACGACCACCAAAAGGAGGTTCCTGACTCGCCGCAACAGCATCTTCATAACATCTTTCCAAATAACGAAGCATTGCTCTCTTCCACATGCTCATTTTTTTCGACTTATCATGAGGACCAACTATGGTTTTCCCCTTGCTGCGAGAGGAAAGATGATCGCCCCCGCCATCACCACTACCTCCAACAGTAGTAGCCATCTCTACGTACCACAATTTATTTAGATCATATTTGCAAATGACTAAACTATAAATAAATTATATTTTTTCCTCATAATTTATTTAGCTCAAAGATAACACATAAATGAAAAATTCTCCATGAATGATAAAAAATGGTCAAAAATCTAGTAGCACCTCTTTTATTTCGCCATGAATAGATAAAACCTGAGCGGGAGGAAATGGCTTGGGCAGGAGGAAGAAGTCACCTAATTTATAGGAGAGAAGTTAGTACCGGTTGGGGGCTCCAACCGGTACTAAAGGTCACCCATTAGTACCGGATGGAGCCTCCACCCGGTGCTAAAGGCCCTCAATTACATCAGTACTGGGTGGAGGCTCCACCCGGTACTAATGGGTTACCTTTAGTACCGATTGGAGCCCCAACCGGGACTAAGGCGGGCCTTTAGTCCTGGTTGGTATTTTCAACCGGGACTAAAAGACCCCTTTTCACGTGGCCCCCCTCTCTCCATCTTATCTTCTCCTCCTCTCCCTTTCTCCCTTATCTTCTCTTCTCCTCTTCTCCCTTTCTTCTAGGCGAGCGGTCGGTGTGGGGTCGGCGTGGGTGGCTGGCACTTTTTTTTATTTTTTTTAACTTTTTAGTTCCGGTTGGTGTCCAACCAGGACTAAAGGGGTCTTTAGTCCTGGATGAATGACCCGGGACTAGAGAGAGCCCATTTTATTTCGAATAGTTAGTCCTTGGTGGTTTTTTTGGATCTATGTCCCTTACTTACTGGTAGGGATGGTAGAGGATCGGTTTCGGGGCGGATATCCACGGGTTTTGGGTTCGCGGGTTTCAGTTTCGGTTCCTGGTTTTCACCCACGGTTTTTCAGATTCGGATACCCGAAATACCGCGGGTTTGGGGTGGGTTTTTAAAATCACCCATGGAGCTCCATCGGAGGTCTGAAATAATTCACCCACTAAAGGCCCATTAGGAACCCTAGCTATATAATGGCAACATACACCCACCCAGGCGTCCAGGCACCCGCAACCCCCGCATGCCACACCCCGCCGCCATCACCCGTCGGCGGTCCCGCATGGCCTCGCCTCTCCCGCACGCGTCCCGCTGCCCGCGAGTGCGATCCCCGCTGCCGTGCGCCGTCCCGCGACCACGAGGCTCCGTCGCCGTGCACCGTCTCGTAAAGAGGCCGTGCCCCGCCGCCGTCCCAGCACCCTGCCCGCAGGTCAGTGCTGCTGGCGCTACGGCAGGGGTAAGAAGTCCGGGAAGAACAAGTAATTGGTCTCTTAGAGCGATATGTGTTGTTGGTCCATATGACTCAACTTGTTTTGGTACTTTTTGTCAGAACTATGACATAATGGAATATTAGACAATTGTGGTATAACAGATTCAGCTGAAAATTATCTTGCAATTTTCCATGCTTGGTTATATCTGCTGCAATGATCCAAAGAAATGGCAACATGCTTTGTGATGGTCTTGTGCTATCAGGCTAACATTAGCTAAAAGAGCTCCCCTTAATTTCACCTGTCACCTGTCAGCATTTAATTTTGTAAAAGGGTTTTTGCAGCATTTTGGTGGCAAACTTCTACCTGCAGAGATTGTGTAGTTCCAGTTTAAGTTGAGTCCATGATTCTGTTGTTATCCCTTATTTTTTTCCTTCTGAGATCTTATCTTTTCCTTTTATACAGTATATGTCCGTCTTCCAATGTTAGCTCCGTTTGAGTTATCAATTGGCTTGTATGTTATTTCTTTAGTGCTACTCATTATATTGAGTTATTGTTTAAATTAACGTTATGTGTAACCTCATATTCTCAATTCTAAATTATCAATTGGCTTGTATATTTTCAAGTTTCGGTTAATCCGTCGGGTTTCGGGTATCCGCGGGTTTCGATTTCGGGGATGGATTTTCACCTGAATCGGTTTTCGGTTCGGATTTGGGTTTCAAGTTCGGGTTTCGATTTTGGGTGCCTAATCACTCCACCCGATCCGAACCCACCCCGTTACCATCCTTACCTACTGGTACTACACGTGAATTTTCTAGCAGTGACTGCCGTTTGTTTTCAACAGTCCGTAATCGATTAACAGTGTTATCAGATCCCAGTCTAGTGCAAACCTGATTCCCCTCATCCTACTCTGTAATAAAAAAACGATACGACACTGCTGTGGTCGACTACTCCGTTACCGTTACGTGCTCCAGAAAAAAAAAAGCGCTTTCACTCGTTACCATTCCCTTTGCTCCGTATTCTGGTAACGTTACCATTTCCATTTACAGAGTTCCAACCAAAAGCTACCTAGGTTTTTTGCTCGTGTGTTGTCACGGGCGCCAAAAATTCCAAATGTTCGTGGGAACATTATTGCTGTAGCTTGAATAAAATCAGTGAAATCCATGACAAATCCAGAAATCGCGCTATGTAGTTTTACTATAGAAATCCCGTATCACAAATTAGACTTAATGCTGCTAATATTTGCATCTAAATCCCTCTCTTCTGATTTCCTACTCAAATAGCCATGAACAAAAATCACTGTCACTGGTCGTTTCTTTGAACTGAGGATTCGAGCTGACGCATGTTACTCGGGGAACAGCTCTTCCTTGGCGGCCGGCGCGATCCACTGGATCTGGATGTATGTGATCTCCCAGAGCTCGTCGCCTTCCCTCGGCACAAGCACCTCCTTGGCCTTCATCTCCATGATCATCCGCTTGAGCATCCGAGGCACGAGCTCCTGCATCAGCCCGGCGCCTCCGCCCGCGGCGAGGTCGCACTTGATGCACGTGTCCATCCGCCGTAGCACGCCGAGCCAGAAGGTCCGGAACCCCGGCGCCTGCGCCAGCATCGGCAGCAGCAGCACGAACACGTCCGCGAGCAGCTCGGCGGCGGCGGCCAGCGTGCCTTCCATGCTCCGCGTCTCCCGCTCCGCGCCCTCCCGCCGCGAGTACTCGAGCGTCTTCTCCGTCAGGTCGTCCACCATGGCGAAGATGACGAGGTTGAAGCAGGCCAGGCACCCACCCGGGCCGAAGTCGAGGTCACCGGCGGCGGCGAGGTTGAAGGCGCGCCCGAGCTCGAACACGGCCTGGCACCGGATCTCCTCGCGCCGGACCAGGCTCGTCTTGCGCAGCGCCTCCGCGAGCTTGATGAACATGTTGGTCGCCAGGTTACCCATCCGCGACGCATCCGCCGCGTCCACCGACGTGGCGGACGACGACGAGGAGCCGCCGCCGCCGCTGAAGCCGGCGCTGTTCCCGGGGTCGGAGTAGCCAGACTTGTGCCACTGGACGAGCCAGTTGACGGACTCGGCCATGAGCTCGAGGATCTTGGTGCTCACGTCGAGCGGGCTGATCTTGAGCGCGGCGAACCCGAAGGCGGCCTCGATGACGGCGGCGTAGTTGAAGCGTGTGACGTGCGCGCCGTCGTCGCTCATAACCTTGATCATCGCCGCCACGGACTGGTCAAACGTCTCCGGGTGGCGGCCGGTGACGGTGAGCAGGTGGAGCAGCGTCTTCCACCCCAGCGGCGTCTGCACGCCGCCGGCGTGCTCCGTGAGCAGCCTCACGACGCTCTCCGAGATGCCCTCGCAGCAGGTGTCGAGGATCTCCTTGTCCAGCTTCCACATCATGTTGATGGACTTGAACACGAGCTCCTCGGCGACGCGGCCGTCGGCGGCGCCGGGCTTCGGTGGCTGCGGCGGCGCCGATAGCAGGCGCACGGCGACGCGGAAGAGCGCGACAATGGCCTTCTCGGCGAACGGGCACGGCGAGAAGAGCGGCAGCTGCGAGACGGCGGCGAAGCAGTCGAGGAGCGGCGGCAGGAAGGTGGCAAGGCGGTGGAGGTTCGCCGACGCCAGGAGCGCCAGGAGGTCCCAGCAGAAGCCGACGGTCTCATCCTCCTCGACGGGCGTGCTGAACTTCTGGCCCTTGCCGCCGGCGGCGAAGACGAGCGCCCGCCCCAGGTTTTGCAGCGCCTCGTCGGGCAGCTTAGCGCTCTCCGTGAAGATCCTCCCCGCCTGGCACTGCTGCACGATCTTGAGGTTGTTCTCGAACTCGCTGCCGACGGTGAGCAGCGACTCGCTGCCGCCGCCGCCGTCCAGTGACAGGAACTGCGAGAACCGCCCTATCATGCCGGACACATGGCGGCTTGTCCCGGCGCCCTTGTGCGTCGGGGGGAAGATGACCCCGCCACCGGCGTCCGAGACGGACGCCCTGTGCCTGTGCCCCGCCGGCCGCTCCGCCACCGCAGACCCGCCGCCGCCCGGGTCGATGACGGACGGCGGCAGCAGCTTGAGCCTCTTGAGCTTGAGCAGGCAGTCGACGACGTTCTTCCAGGCGCCCCTGACCGACTCCCCAAACCTGTTGGCGATGGTGAAGAGCGCGAGCGTGGCCATCCTGGGCTTGAGCTCGTTGCTGAAGGTGAAGAGCGTCTCCTCCGTGGTGGCGTAGGGGTTGAGCAGCGTGGTGAACTTGCAGAGGCAGCAGAGCAGCTCGTCCAGCACGTCCCCGAGCCCGTACCTCGCCACGCGCGCCACCGACACGAGCCCCTCCACGCACTGGCTCAGCGTCTCCTCGTCGTCAGCGCTGTCGAAGACCGCCGCCAGCGCTGCCACGGCGGGGCCCGACACGGCCACGAACACCTCCCGGCTCAGCTTGTGCCGGAAGTCGCACGGCGTGAAGGGCTCCATGGCGCGGGACCGCCGCACCAGGTCGGCCCACCGGCTCGCCGTCATCTCCGCCGCCGCCGCCGCGCTCGAGCTGAACACGGTGATGGCGTTGGAGGAGATAGAGTGGAACAGCTCCGACAAATACTCCCTGGGGAGATCCTTCTTGTCGTTGATGGCGCGGTTGTTCCGGATGAAATCCTCCTCGGACATCTTCTTCTTCACCTGCGGGTTGTGCAGGTCGGTGTTGAGCATGATGAGCGAGTAGCAGAGGATGAAGGCGGCGTCCTTGGTGGCGAAGACCCCGGTCGTCTGCTGCTCGAAGAAACGCTCCGAGAAGGCCTCGAGGATGCGCTGGATCTTCTGGGACTCGCCTGGGAGCCGGAAGGTCTCGAGGTAGGTGCGGAGGGCGGTGTCGAGGATGGCGCCGGTGAAGTCGAAGGTCTCGGTGAACTCCTTGAGGACCTTGAGGTTGAAATCGTCGGGGTCGCCGAGGAACTCGCCGATCTTGTTCTTGTCAAGCCCTGGCGAGTAGCGGAGGAAGTAGGCCATGCTCCGGGGCTCCGGCGGGGTGGGGATAAGGTGGCACAGCTTCAGGTACTCCACGCCCTTCTTCTGGTCGCGGTTGTAGTGGTTCGCCGCGATCGCCGCCTTCTTCTTCCGGAGCTTGCGCTTGCGCACGAAGTCCACCCACGTCTCGCGCTCGCCGTTGCCGGCCGCGGCGCCGGCGCCGGTGGAGGGGTCCCAGCGCTCGGTCCAGAAGAGGCGGAACTCGGAGACCTCGACGGCGTAGGCGTCGGTGTCGGGGGCCTTGTCGACCTCGACGTTGTCGGCGATGGTGGTGATCATGTTGACCAGGCCCTCGAAGGCCTGCAGCTGCACCGCCGTCATCGGGCCCGGTGACGACGGGAACGCCGCCTTGCACAGAAGCTTGCCGACCTCCTCGAACACGTTGCGAAGCAGCGGGTCGCAATCGTAGTTCACGTACATCTCGATCACGAACGTCGGCTGGCGGATGAAGCTGATGAGACCCTCCACGGCAACTTCCTGCAGCTGCGGACCGTTGGCGCCGCCGCACACTTTCAGTAGCACGAACATGAAGAAGGCCTCCAGCTGAAGCTTCAGATGCCTGGTGGGGCAGAGCAGATCAGAGTATAAATGGGGGATTCTGATGTCAACATGTTTTATTTGACCAAGTTTTCGTGTAGCAATTTCGGTGGGCTGATGGTATGTTTTCTAGAAAATACACTATTTATATCTTACGCAGTTGAGGATTCTATATAAAATTATTTCCCACGGTTCTAAAGCACTCTATACGGAGGATGGTTCAACTATTCGCAATGATATACGATCTATAGCTTGCTATAGTCTCATTTTGCTTTACTATTAGCTATTTCGGACTTAAGAGCTTAACTTGTATTCTAAGACATAAAACACTAGCTTATTGTGATTTTGTCAATCTCAAAATCTACCGACTCAATATCTGAAATGTGCACGTAGAGAAAGAATATGTGCATGTAGAGCATGATTGATTGGATTCCAATATTTGCCTAACAGAATTCAAGTTATGCCTAAAAAGTTTGGCTATCAGTTAGTTCATTACCAAGGATTAGCCAAATCCATAACTAGATACTAGAAACTTTTTAAAGGAAAAAGTATAGTTATCATATTTTAACACTTAACCAAGTGAATACCTAAATTTCTTACTCTTATTTTGGCGAGCCTTGATTTTGGCTGGGCAAAAATTAGGGGCAAACAAGCATGCTCATATACGTGAGTGTTTCTGTGTAACTACTAGCGTACGACACTCTAATTTTCTTAGACCATCATTTCTCAATATATTTTAACATAATGTTTAAGAGGTCTATTAACATATGAACATTTGTTACTTCATACTCATCACAACTAAAGTACAAATATGAATCACTAAACTTCAAGTGTTTCCCTATAAAACAATGTGATGAGAATTTAAATTTTAGTTTTCCCCAACATATTCAGTGGCCATGCCATAATATGTTGTATTAATAATTGGGTTGTTGGATTATTCTAAATGCCCAACAGGTGTAACGAGTTGTTAACTTGTTGAAAATAAATTAGTTAACCAGAAAAATGTTGCTCAGAAAAAGAAGTATGCATTTCTTTCAAGGTTTTTTTATAGCTACCACTAAATTTTGTTTTCTTACATTCATATTCCATATTCGAATTGGATGTTCTTTGCACTAATCATCCACTTTCGCTAAATTGAAGAGAATAATTAACTAGCATAGGTGGCTCACCGGCGCAAGAAGTGGTAGAGGTTCAGAGCCGTGCTGCAGATCATGGAGAGGACCAGCGGGCTGTACTCGGTGGCGTAGCTAATCAGGTGGTAGAAGAGGTCGTCCTGGATGAGTCGCAGGAGCTTGGCGTGCTTGCCGATGGCCTCGCCGCCGAGCTCGACGGCGGAGTTGACGAGCACGAGCGAGAAGAGCATCACGTCCTCCTCCGACGTGAAGGCGCCCTGCCCGTCGGCGGTGATCACCATGTCCGACGCGTTCTGCAGCAGCGAGCAGAGGAAGTTGAACACGTCCACCATGCACCGCGCGCCGAACCCGGCGCCCGACGACGCGCCGGCCCCGGCCGCAACGTCGCCGTCGGCGTCGCCGGCGGAGTCGTCGTGGATGTCGGGCAGCCGCGCGAACACGGACTGCAGGATCTCGTGCATGCAGTGGCGCGCCGTGCGCTGCAGGAGCTCGCTGCCGCGGCTGCCGGCGGCGTGCTGCACGATCTGGAAGCACGTGTTGACGGCGGTGCAGACGGAGCTGTCGGACAGCAGCGGCGCGGCGCGGGCGCGGAGGAGGGCGGCGAGCACCTGGAGCACGCGGAGGAGCACCGCCTCCTCGGCGCTGGCGTCGGAGATGCGGTCCATGCGGCAGCTGGTGAGCGCGGCGAGGATGGCGTGGACGGCGTCGCGGGCGCCCGGGGAGCACTCGTCGAACACGTCGATGCGGAGGATCTTGAGCACGGAGGAGAGCGCCACGCCCGTCGCCGCCGGCGGGGCCTCGTCGCTCTGGACCACGTCGAGGAAGGGCGTCAGGTAGGTGGACGGGTCGGAGCACCGCCACGCGCCGTGCCGTGGCTGGAAGAGGAGACCCCGGAGCGTCTTGAGGGAGGAGATGAGGCCCGCGAAGGTGGCCTCCTCGGCGGCGGCGACGGCGGGCGGGAGGTAGGAGTAGGGGTCCGGGCGGCGGCGGATCACGGCCAGCAGCGCGGCGACCTCGGTGTTGAGCATGCAGGAGATGCCAAGGTCCTTGAGCCGCGGGTCGCGGCGGGGGCCGCGCTGCGCGGCGTAGGCCGGCGGCGGGCCGTCGTCGTCGTCATCGGCCGCCGTCCTGGCCATTGCTGCTGCCGTGCCGGAGTCCGGGAGGAGGATCGATCAGGTGTCAGTGTGGCCGTAAGGAGGACGGAAGAATCGTTTTGCCATGTGGCGGCTACGTCCGCGATGGTCGATGTGAGTATGTCACCGGTTGTGGTTGCATGCAGATGAGTGTTTTTTCCCCCAAAAATAGCATGGCTCATTGTTCTCCGGAATTTTAGAGCGCCCACGAAACTTTGGTGGGGCCCACGGGATTTGACTGTTATTTGGAATGTTAGCGAATTTTATGAAGCTGGCGTACGGTCCATGATTTAATTAAACAGGCTGTCTACAGGACACCCGAGTATTTTAACCTCCCTCCTACACTCGAATTTTGAGTTTGAGCCTTTGGATTTACTCTCTCCGTTCTAAATTGTGGATCGTTTTAGCTTTTTTAGTTCATAGATATTATTATGCAGAACGGAGGGTATATCCAATGGTCCACCTTCTTTCTTTTTCCTCCGGTCATCTTCTTCCTCCTCCCACTACCATGGACGCCAAAGAAGGGCTCGACACCCCGCCCCACCATCCTTGTCTCCGGTGGTTCCTACCGCCGAAGCCGATCCTGCTCCCCTCCCCCGCACTAACTCATTGGAGTGGACTTCCCCCGCCCCAACCCTTCCCACCGGTTATCCCCCACCACCCCGGCCGGCGGCGTCACCGCCTCGCTGGCCCGCCCACCAACTGTCTCCATGCCGGGCCGGCCTTTGTCGCTGGCTTCCTTAGTCCCAAAGCTAGCAACCCGAAATACCCAACCCCCAATTCCTAACTGCGAACCTCCAAATCCCTAACCCCAAACTCACCGGAGGAGATAGATCTCACCGGAGACGGAGAAGATAGGCGCGAACCTTGCCGGAGTTGAGAAGGAGAGTGAAGATTTCGTGCAAGAAAAATTCAAGTGATTAAAATGTACTCCCTCTAATTCCAATTAGTCATAGTCTTCCAGAACATTGACATGGTTTTTCCGATATGATATTTTGGTTTTATTTTTAAAGTATTTAACTAAGATAAAGGAGTGATTTCTTCTCACAAAACTACAACTTATGGATATTTCACTTTCATGACCAATCTGGCCCACAAGTCAATGACAGGTCATGAAATTTTACATGTGGGCCTTGCTATCGCTGACATGTGGGTCCGGCTGACCATGAAAGCTTAATGGTCACAAATTTATTCTTTTACGAGAATGCAGCCCAAAATAGTGGTTAGTTTTTACTATAAATTATTAGCATTTTTCGTGTGCCTTTTGCGAATGGCCGACGGATAGCCAAGTGTTTTTTAGTGTAATCAGGGCATTTCTTGAAAGTGGCAGATTTCATTTTTTTTCTTAATAGGAAATGTTGGTTGGGGATTTTGGTTTTTATAATTTGCTTTCCTCCCTGGAGACTGTATCCAAATCAGACTAAAAAACCCTGAGCCACTTAAGAAATATTGTGCTGAACAAGAACCTTTTGTCATTTGAGAAAGAAACTCCCGAAATATTGATTATGTCGCACACCTTATTTATCAAATGGGCACAAAATGTTGTAGCAGGTTTATTACTATTACCTTCGATTGGTTGTAGGTCTGTGAAATTTACTCATTAGTATTTTCGCGCCCAAGTTTTGGCATTCCACAAAGCTTGGTCATGCTAACTGTTTTAGGGAATAAGCTAATCAAACAAGAAACCACTTAATATAGTGCAGATTTTGATCCTCGTACACTTGATCAACATACGGATTCAACATTATGAACTTGAAACCTGAAAATTTTTTTAATTCCAAGAGGCAAACATTAACAATAAACGTTTTAAACGTAGAAAGAACAGTTTTGTGTACCGTCTAGAAATTGTTTCATTTTGTGACGGAAGTATATGCAACAACACTGTGTGGCATAGCTACTGGCCACTATCCTTACCTCCCCAGTCCTGGCACTTCCAGCAGCTGAGGCATTCCGGTTCTTCTTGTTCCACAGCACTGTCGTCTTTCTCTGGAACAATCTTCACGGCCGCTACAATCTCCATGGTCAGGTCCTCCAGTGTACAACTGTAATGCAAGAGACCGACCACACTAGAGTAGACGCGAAAGCTCAGCAACGAGGTTTGCTTTTCCAACACCATATGGATCAGTTCTCAAGATTTACATTTTCCCAATACCTCCCATGTCTACATGCACGAAGTGCACGAAAGCTGTGACAACGTTGCTCTTTACATATAGACGCGTCACCAAAATAGCTTCAAATCCATGGCATGGTTTCTCTCTTCTGTGTGCTGGTATTAGTAGTATAGCCATATCTAAAGGACCCACACCATCATACGAAGACCTGCCACTCCGTATTTATAAAACCAACAGATCGACTTATGTGTTGAACACTAAAAATTTTTATCCTCGAAATTAAAGTAGTTTTATAGTCACGTGGTTTTGTATAAATGTGTGAAGAGACCTCGTTTCAACCACCGTTACTCTACGTTTTGTGTCCAAACAGATGTAATTAAACGAAGCCATCCTAGTATCCTACTACACAACTTGAACTGAAATTCCATTTGTCAGCCACATTCTTTCGTTCAGAAGTTTGAACAATTTAAAGGTTATGTGTCTAGGTGTTCTGTTGTGTCAAATAATATGAATGTATGTTTTCCAGTTCCCATCCAAAATTAAAGCTCATCTCGAGGGAGGAGATGAGGCCAGCGAAGGTAGCCTCCTCAGTGGTGGTGACGGCGTGCGGGAGGTAGGAGTAGGGGTCCGGACGGCGATGGATCACGGTCAGCAGCGCGGCCACCTCGGTGTTGAGCATGCATCAGATGCCAATTGCCAAGGTCCTAGGTTGTGGCGGGGGCCACACTGCGCGGTGTAGGCTGGCGGCGGGCTGCCGCTGCCGTCATCAGCCACCATCCTGACCATTGCTGCTACTGCATGCAATTTTGAGCAGTTGATATACACTACCAGAAAACAAACTTGCCTCTAAGCACCGGTACTAAACTCCCCTCTAGCACCGGTTCACTAGTAGAGAATTGGCTTTCCATACGCCCCCTTTTGTTCCGGTTTAAAGTTGGTCCGGGACAAAAGGTTCACCAACCGGGACTAAAACTCGGTCACTGGTGGGGGGCTCACCAACCGGAACCTTTTATCCCGGTTGCAAAGGCTAATGGGAAAAAAAGACTCTGAGAGGCCTTTTATCCCAGTTTGAAACACCAACCGGGATAAAAGACCCCCCCTTTTATCCCGGTTGGTAACACCAACCGAGATAAAAGGGTCCCCCACGAGTTAATACAAAAGGATAGTATCCCCTACATAGTCAAATGTGGTGTGTAGGTGGGATGGTAAGGAAGCTATGCGCGAGGCTGGAGGTTGTGGGTTCGAATCCCACGAACCGCGCACGCATATTTCGCGTGAAAAATCGCGTGACTTGTGACTTGCGACGTGTGCGTGTGGGGGGCCTGCCAACCGGGATAAAAGGGGGTCTTTTGTCCCGGTTGGGTGACCCGGGATAAAAGACCCCCCCTTTTGTCCCAGTTGGTTTATCCCGGATGCATTTTCGAGATATTTGCACCCTACCAACCGGGATTAAAGCTCAATCTCTACTAGTG
>NC_028452.1:46139959-46209969 GCF_000263155.2 Setaria italica | reverse complement strand
GGTACTAATGTTGGCATTAGTACCGGGTCCAAAAACAACCGGTACTGAAAGGTCATATTTCTAGTAGTGATAGTTGCATATATTTTGTTAGATAATAGATAAGGCTCCAGATTCAGCTTTCTCAAAGAGAAGAATCACTCCAAAATAGTTACAAGTAGCACAGCATACTGCTACACCCACACATAGAGTTTTTAACAATAAAAATGGCTCCAAAACTATTTCTCAAACTAAAGAGCCATTCATTTGAACTAAAGAAGTGTAGCGCTGCCATTTGCCGGGAACGGCATGCTGAAATGAAGAGTTACCGGTTGCATTCGTTTTGCTGCAACTTAGCTCAAAATCGGAGTCCAGAATGTTCCTTTGAATTTGGAAAAATGTTGCAGCAGCCAGTACCGGCTCAGAGTTTTTGGGAATTGAACACAAAATTAAATGTTGTTGGTCGTTTGTCACTATTAGTTTAAAATATTTGTTGGTCCGTGGTAATTACTCATTTTTTCGTCTAAAAAAATGTAGCGTTTTATATATTATCGTAATGCTAATTCTTTCGTGGGACAAGTGAACCAAACAAATAACCCACTTAATATATATATAGTGCAGTTTTTTACCTCGTCCACCAGATCCATCGCCTTGGATATAGTAACATCCAGATTGATAAGTTGTCTCAGAGCTCAAGGCGTTATTTGAATTGATACACGGATATAGATAGTCACAAATCGGAGAGTTGGGAAAAAAGATTTTCTCCTTAATATTTTAGATTTGCAATACCCAAGATACAACTCACACCGTATTGACTATATGTACGGCTCTAGAAATCAACAAAATAGAAAACTTTTGAATTGAACTCAACAGACAAATTCAACACATCGGACTCAAAATATTATAATTTTTAGTTCCAACTTGCAAAAATTATCGGCGAACATATTTGTTGCAGCGGATTGAATGACAACATGCATTTATCAAGTACTATAGGTCGCAGGAATGAGGTATAAGCAAAAATGCCAAAGCCAACACAAAGAGATATGATGGATGAATCAGGATGCAACTGACCATGATCATTGGTGAGACCATCTTCATCGCTCATGTGAAAGAGACCGAACCACTAACAGAGACCAGACGCCAAACTTAAGCGACGAATCGTCTTCACACCACCCGCAAGACCTGTTATTGCAATTTGCATATTCCCAATACCTCCCAAGTCTACACGCGCGCAGCACCAAAGCAGTGACCACATTGCTCATTACAGAAACGCATCGCCAAAATAGCTTCGAGTCCATGGCATGCATGGGTTTTCTCTTCTATGTGCTGGGGTATTAATAAAATAGGAACAGACCTAAAGGATCTACGCATTATAAGAAGACCTACCACTCGGTCCAATCCATATTTATAAGCAACAAACTTATTAGTTGAACACGTTAACTGATTAGTAAATGAACCAAAAATCTTGCATTTATCTTTGACATATCCTGAATCTAGATTTGTCGCACGTGGTACCTCTAATTAAGGTTATAAACTGAGATTTTAAATCATGTTTCCCGGTGCTCTTTCCAGCAGAGTATTGGGTTCAATATTAGGTAAGTTAAGACTCTATAAAGTAACAATGGTAGCTGGATAAAACTTCTTCAAGAATCGTCTGTGTCACCATACACTGTTTATTATGTACTGTCCATCATAATGATGAGACAAGAATGAATAATTGTATAATTGCCCATATATATATATATAGATGTATATATATGTATATGTATATATGTATGTATATATATGTATCTATGTATGTATGTATGTATGTATGTATGTATGTATTTATGTATCAGTTTCTGCAAGTTTCAAGGTGAGCTTCGTCATAGGTACATGGATATATATCCTTCTCCTACATGGAGCAATGGATTCACACATCTCTCCAAATATATAAAATATCATAAAATCTAAAGAACAGAAGATGATAGCAACGGGAGTCTATCTTGGTAATGTAGTGGGTCAGAATAAATGTCAACTTGGTAATGTAGTGGGTCAGAATAAATGTCAAACTGATTGTTATAGTGGTAGATGATATCTCAAACCAAACACTCAATATATGTCAAACTGCATAAATTTGGATTCTCTCCCGGGTCTATAGAAAAAGGGCTCCTTCTGGTGGAAAGATATAGTCAAATTGTTACAAAAATATAAAGGAATCGCGTCTGCTTGGATAGCGGATGGAAACACTGTTCTCCTATGGCAAGACTCTTGGAACGACCACTTCTTGCCAACTGAACTCCCTCACCTCCTCTCATTTTCCAGAAACAAGAACATCACGTACCAAAAAAGCAATCAACACGGCGGATCTTAACCTTCTGTTCCACCTACCTTTATCCACAGAGGCTCATTCGGAACTACTAGTGCTTCAGGAGATAACTCACAACTTGGATTCTCAGAGGGAAACGGATCTTTGGACCTATATCTGGGGGTCACCGATCTTCTCGGTTCACAAAGCATACAAGGCCTTAACAGGACAAAGAGAAACACACCCAACTCATCGCTGGTTGTGGAAATCTAAATGTCAAAAAAAGCATAAAGTCTTCTTCTGGCTTCTGATAAAAGACAGACTAAACACAAAGGACATCCTACAGAGAAGGGGAATGCAACTGGATTCTATCACCTGCAAAATGTGCATCCTTCAAAAAAGAGAAACTGTTACTCATCTCTTCTTGAGATGCAACTTTGCAAAGGTTTATTGGAACTCGATTGGGATTTTCTTTGTGTCTACAAGATCGGCAACCCACATCTTCAATCAGATCAGAAGACATCTTAACGCCACCTTCTTCATGGAGGTCATAATCCTCATGTCCTGGAGTATTTGGACAACAAGAAACGACTGGACATTCAACAATGTGGATCCGACGGTTTCAGGAACTAGACTCAAATTCTTATCAGAACTATCGTTGGTAGTCTCGTACAGAAGGAATCCATCTTTGGGATAGGATTGTCTAGACTGGATCCACTCGCTCTAGTTTTCCCTTTTTGTTCTTTTCTTTCCTTTTTAGTTTTTCTCTGCTGTTGTTTGTATCCTCTGTTTAGACTCAAGTTTTAATACATCTCAGTAGGGGCACGCCCCTCCTGTTGTATAAAAAAAATTTGGTATTGTAGTGGGTCAAAATAATTAGTATCTACAAGACAAAAAAGAACGACTGTCTCAATTGGACATTGTGCTCCATGACACTCAAGATTGTGTTTGTTTCAAGACCTATACATGAATAAGAACATAGTTTATTTGCAAGAATTGAGTGGATAAAACTGATTGTTATAGTGGTAGTTTCTCCAAGTTAATTAGGATCAATGTTTATGTTTTGCGTGATGCCGCCGTATAGTACGTATGTTAAGCCCAACCTAAAGATGAAGAACAAATACATGAATAAGAACATAGCTTATTTGCAAGAATTGAGTGGATAAAACTGATTGTTATAGTGGTAGTTTCTCCAAGTTAATTAGGATCAATGTTTATGTTTTGCGTGATGCCGCCGTATAGTACGTATGTTAAGCCCAACCTAAAGATGAAGAACAAAAGAATGCCAAGGCAGGTATGAGTTCTATTGAAGTGTGCTATCATTTTAGCCACATGTTGAATGTGGTAGCAATTAACAACAGGCTTCAAACTGTACATATGAGTTAGCTTCATCGATTCGTTGAATTCCTGCTCACTTCGGGTCAATATAGAGCCACTCTAAGTGGGAACCTATGACCGGTGTTACTGCCTGTGCAGCCTCTAGCTGATCCCAAATAAACATGTCAACACATTTCCTTTCTCAAAGTTTTCACCTCCTCGTCTTTCAAAGAAACAACAAAAGTTCAGGACACTTCATCCTTCGTGGAAGATGGTGATTCAAAGGACGTCAACCAATTATGGTTAAGAAATTAAAGAAATATCTAATGTAAAGTTGGCTAAGCATGTGCAAAGGGCAGAGCTATCCCAACCTGATTCATATGAAGAAGAGTAAAGTGATGAGTATTGGGTAATACGAAATCGAAGAAGGAGATGATGAAGATAATGATTATTTGGAGTCAAGGACTCATTTGAAAAGCTCTGGTCGTAAGAACAATCAGCACTTAGAAGGAGTTTGTTTCCTTATACCAACCAATGGAAGCTCTCATCTTGAGGAGTGTAAGGCAGAGTAGCCCATGACACTGGACTTCTCGTTGTCCTCGTCATCATCCATGGGTTCCTCCATATAGTCATCCTCCTGTTCTTTTTATTATTTCCTCCTCGGCCTCCTCCCTGGACACATGCACTCCTCATTGTTTGTAGTGACGACACCACTGCATCATTCGTCTCAGATTCCTCCTTCTCATCATCATTTTCTTATCATTGGCATTACCCTCTTCCTTGGTCTCCTCCTCCTTCCCACCATCTTCTCTCTATTCACTTATTCAACACAACCAAACACACTGGAGCTGCCCAGAATGTTTATTCTTTGAAATTACTTGTACCTCTGTCCATATCATTGATGAGAATTATGTTCGTTGATCCAAAACATGAAGAAACATATGGAATTTGTAATCAATGTATACATGGAACAATTTGATATTGAGAATGGGTAATTCATAGGTTAATGAAAATAATGTTAATCGATTTTTTAAGATAGTTTGGTATTTTATTTTGTTAGGGGTGTAGAACATCAGGATATGAATACGGAACAAAACTCCCCGTATGCTAGGTACTCCTTTTTCAGCACCTTAATAATCTATTCTGGAGCAAAGAAACAGTTGCTGATGGGTAGGAAACCCATATCTTTTTTCCTCTCAATGTATGGAAGGATCTTTGCCTTTTTCATTTAGTGCAGTGAGAATAAAAGAAACACTGATATTATATATAAGTTTGATAACTGACTAATTATTCGTTTCAAAAAAAAACTGACTAATTACACACTCACGTGGTCAGTTCATAATAGTGAATGCAGTTATGTTATGGCCTAGTTATTTTAAGATCACTACAGTCACAATGTTCAGTAACTCTTCTATATGGTTACTGCAATCAATGTTCTAAAAGTGCGAATGGTAACGCTTGGTTTTTTCCCTTTTACCCATCTCTCTAATTTATACGCCTAGAATAGATGGAGGCCACTAACAACCATTAACTTGTATAATAAAGTTGCAGCCATGTTAGGCCATGTCACCTGAAAGTAGTGTCCATCAGATTTGAAGTCAGTGTTAAATCCTTTTCATCATTCGTAACCCATCTCCTGCAGCTGTCACTCAGTCAATCAAGGATGAGTCCAACTAATAATCAAGGCGTCATATTCTCGATACCAATAATGTCACTGCTCTATTATTTTGGCTTTAAAACACTCCTCTTTAACTAATATATATGAAGATAAATATTCAAATATAAAAATTTTGAGCTCTCGATGGATGGGTCTGATCCAAAAATTAAACCTGAGGGACTAGATTGTCCGGTTTGAAAGTTAAGGGTCGAGTTCGACCCAAAAAGAGGAACTTGACCAATTTGAAAGTTGAGGGATGAACTTAACCATTGAGCTAAAGTTGAGGAATGAAGATGGCTATTTTGCCATTTTTAAACTACCTCATCATGACCACTTGCAGAAAATGTAGTTGTCCATGGGCCACAAGCAGTTCATATAATTTGTTATAGGAGCTCTGGTGAGTACCTCCACCAAGGCATGCGCCTAGATCTTTTATCTGCTGTTTCCATGAATGTCAAATGCGTTACTCTAATCAGGTGCAATATTTTTATCAGATGGTCAGGGAGGGTTCTTCCTCAATCTGATCATCGTCTTCAAACCTGTATTCATGCTCCTTGAGTTGTAATTCCCACAAAATTCATAGCTGACTAATTTGCATGATTGCATTTTGGATATACTTCCTACTTTGTTTTCAGTGTCTTCGTGAACCTAAAGTCTTTCTGGTTGTCTTTCCGTTGGCAGTGGATGCAAGGTACCTTTTGATTTTAGATCATCTTCAATAAACGTGTCCCAGATTTCTGCTTCTATCTTTTAAGATTTTTTATTTTTTAACTTATTCCAGCTATATAGGCATCAAACAAATATTTTTATCCAAAATGATATGATTAAGTGTTATGTGTTGGGTTCTAGGGTGCTTCTATTATAATACTTATGAATTTCCTGGAGCAACGTATGGGTTCTCACTTAGCTGTTATAACCTTCGTCCCTTTTGCCAAATGCAAATAGTGTAACTATAATTTGAGTGAATAATGTCATGGACATGTTGTTTTGGACAATGCATGATAGCACGATAGCAATGCCAAGGAAGGCAAGGCTGCAATCTTATCATTCCAACTAAAGAGCAAACATTTTCCTTGCGCATATATTGGTTCAGCTAATATAATTATATATGTATTCCTGAGTGCCTGAATATTAAATAGCACTATAGAAATTATAGTTGGTGAAGAATTTGAAACAGGATAAAAGGACATATATTGAGCTTTGTTTCTAATCTTGTTTATTTGTCCTCCGAACAATTGCAGAATCCATTGAATCCAAATATAATCTTTCTCATAGCACCATGATATCAGCCTAGATTTGGAGTGAAGCACAGCCTGAAACAAAGGTAAAACATAAAGTTATTACATACTCAGGAATGATAATGGTCTGTGTACTAGTAGCACATGTAATAAAAATATAAAATTGCACTAGATCGAGGAGTTGAAAAGTTGCGGTTTCATAAATATAATATATAATGTTCTCAAGTATTGGAGAACAAAACTATTCGCACTATAACTCTTTCCATATACATTAGGTAGGATTTCATGAAACCAGTATCCAATTCTTTGTGTAAAATATCTAATAGAATATGCTATTTAATATTATATTATTGCATTAAGCTGTGAACAAATATAATGCATGTGGAAAATATGTTGTTTCAATCAACAACTTTCTGAAACACAACATTATTTTTAAAAATAATTCCCAGACAAGATATTTTAGATGGTATATATGAATAAAAAAATCTATTCATGTACTAATAACAAGGTACGACAATGCATGAGGGAAACACACTAATCATGAACTGAGAAGCATTTTTGAACCACTATGTTGAAATAGGGAGATAAAGCCCTTTTTGCCATAAAAAGTATCAGTGTTTGTCTTATAATACTGTTCTCGTTATGGTCAGAAGACAATTAAAGATCGATAAACTATTCAAACATATATAAACATAAAACACTAGTGCATTCGTTCAATTATCAATGGGCTCTGTGCAAGATACACGTGCAAAATAGAACTTCTAAAATCCAGACAAGAGTCCCAAAGATATATACATTTGCACTTCCACAGAAACCAATTATGCTTAATTAGTTGCATAACATATATAAATGCCTAGCAAACTACTGATCTTGATGTGCTGTTTTATTTTCTCGGTCATCGTCAGGTACACACACACTTAAAGAAGAAAAGAGATGTCATCGTGTGATCAGTAGGCATCTCCTTCATTTCAGCTCCATGGATTCAAGATGAAGCATAAAGATTCTAAGCTTGTCCACACAGCAAGATGTAATTGCCATTTTCACAAGGCCCAAGCAGCTTGACATGAATTATGTCGCCTTTCCCGAGCATGTTCACTTTCACCGTCCAGCGCAGGTCCCATCCTGCATCCGACCACGCCCAAGTGCATGATAAACTGCATTCTAGGATCGTTTTTTTCTGATAACATGTAGAGAAGAAAATGCTCAGTGCGCAGCTTGTATTGATCTCATATGTGCATACATATATACAGGAGGTCGTAGGACGGATCGTGAGCAACTACTCAGTCTAAAAGCTAGGATCACGACCTAAGAATCAGGAGAACATGATCGAACTGACTAGGCAACTAACAAGCTAACGGTCATGTGGATCAAGACATTTTCTCGTACACTCAGCATTGTCTTCTGCTTCCTACGACGTCAAATGCACTACTAATCAGGTGCAAGATTTTATCAGATGGTCAACGACGACGGTTCTTCCTCAACCTGATAAGTCTTTCCTTTTGTTCTCGTCAAACCTAATTCACGCCCCTCGAGTGACTATTCCCACCAAATTCATAGCTCACCAATTTCTTTGCAGGATTGGATAGATTTCCTACTGCTTTTATTTAAGTATATCTTCGTCAATGCAATGCCTTTCTGGTTGACTTTCCATTACAGTAGATGCAAGGTACTATTTGACGTCAGATCATCTTCGATAAATGTGTCAGATTATCCGGCTAGCCGGCTGTAACCCATCTTTATCAATGAAATAGGCATAATCTTGTGCCTTTTCCTTTCAAAAAATGTGTCAGATTATTTCTGCTTCTTTCTTTTAGGATTTCTTTTCTTTTTGCTTCTTCCTAGCTATATAGCCATCAAACAAGATGTTTTATGATATATGATATGATTAAGTATTTTATATTGGGTCCTAAGGTGCTTCTATAATAATACTTTCCTGCAGCCACACATGGGGTCTCACCTAGTGGTACTATAGCATTCATAACTTTTGACAAATTTATCAGTACGTAGCAATACAATTTGTTGAGTGAAATAATTTCACAGAAGACATGTTATGGACTGTGTGATTCCATGAGCACACAATAACAATGCCAAGGAAAAGCAGAACTGTATCCTTGCAAATAGAATTACTCAACAAAGAGTAAACATTTTTCTGCTTGCATAAATTTGTTCAACTAGTACAATTATATGTATTCCAGAGTGCCTGAATATTGAATCGCATGACAGAAATTATAGTTTGTGAAGCAACTGAAACGAAAAAAATGACATAAAGAGCCATTGCAGCATGCATTGAATCTTTCCACTAGCAGCAAGATATCAGCCTACATTTGGAGTGATGCACGGCCTGAAAACAAAGGTAAAGCAGAAAACTGTTACAAAACTAACGAAGTTTAACAATCTGTGTACTAGTAGGCAAGTAGCACATGCACATATAATCAAAAATAAAACTGGACCATAGAAAAAAGTCACATATGAACTGTCCATCACATAGATATCCATGAAGTTTACTGATTCTGATATACTGTCCATCACATAGATGACCATAGATCTTCGGGTACGCACAAACTTAAAGAAGAAAAGAGATGGCATCATTTACCTCTGGCAAAGCTTTGATAGGGATACAGGGTGCCCACCGTCATTGTGTGATCAATAGGCATCTCCTTCAGCTCCATCGATTGAAGATGAAGCATAAAGATTCCAAGCCTCGTCCACAGCAGGATGAAATTGCCATTTTCACAAGCCCCGAGAAGCTTGACATGCCTAAGCTCGCCTTTCCCGAGCATGTTCACTTGTACCGTCCATTGCTGCACCCAGCCTGCATCCTCCCGCACCCACAAGGCCATGCTAAACTCCACGTTGTCGACGGCGACAGCGCCAAGCACGCCGCCGTCCAACCTCAGGATCCTGACGTGCTGGTGCAGCCACTTCGTCGCCGGCGGATGCGGTATCACGGCGAAGCTCTTTGTCTCCAGATCAAAGGAAAGTGTCTGGTGTCCGAGGAGTGGCTGGTAGACGGTGCTTCCAGTGACGACGCAAGGATCCATGAGAGGATCTGCCCACCTCGGCAAACCTTGGTAAGAGATCACTTCGCTCCACTCGCTGGCGACGGAGGAGTAGACGCTCACCAGCAGCCGCGCCGCGCGCCGGATCATGAGCACCACCTTGAACGGAGAATATCGGCAGTCGCCGCCAGGGCAGACCATGGCGCCGGTGATGCTGCCGCCGTTGTCGTAGACCGTCCACGCCGGCGGCATAGGGATGCCCTGGCAGCTGCCGGCCATGGGATCCCACAGGATGAGGACGAGCCGCCGCCAGCCGTCACGGGCGGCGGCGTGGGCGTCGAGGAACAGCACACGGCCATGGCGGCAGTCGAGAATTCGCCACGACGTCCGGCAGTGGAAGGCGCCGACGGTGGCCGGCATGGCGGCGGTGGGGATGAAGCGGTGGAGACCTTCCTGGCAGTTGTCATGGAAGACGCCGATGAGCGGAGGCGTGCCGCCGTGGCGCGCTCGGAAGCTGCGGAGGAAGTCCCAGCTGGTGACGAGCCGGTGCCACCGGCGGCAGACTTGCGAGATGGGGAGGAGCCAGTGGGGCTGCGGCGGCGAGCGGAGGAAGATGTCGGCGTGGAGGTCGTCGGACAGGTCGCCGAACGTGGTGGCGGCCCTGGCGGCGGCGGTGGTGGTGGGCGAGGTTTGCGTGCGGTGGCTGACGACGTCGCTCATGGTGGCCGAGTATTAGGAACTGATCTATGCTTGCGAGCTTGTCCCAAATGAACTTGATTTATAAATACTGCAATTCTCTACAACGGCTATGTTTGAGCTTATATGGTCAGTAGTTACTGAGTTACTAGAAATGGAATTTTTTTAAAACGTATTCCTGAGCTGTAAACGTGTGAATCGTGATCTCTATAGTTCAAGAACATGAGCTGCGAATCTGTGATGAACTGGCTAAGATTGTCACCGTATGAACGGGCACGCTTGGAGTGTTCTGATTCTGACAAGCGCGGACATGTACACGCAAGCCGCTGATCCACGATCCAACTGTGACACCGATACATACTTGTGTTTGGACGAAAGGACACTCGCCGTTTCGACGCATGCGGCAAAACTGCCGCTCTACGTGTAAGAAACTAAGAATGAACTTCCATGAAGGGTAGTAAACTTCGTCAACGGTAGAAGTAGTTCAACATTTCGCAAAAATAAAAGTCAATAAAATATGATCTTCTATGAAGGTAGTAAACTTCGACGGTAGTAGTTCAATACTCCCTCCATTCTATTTTGACAGTCCTATTTCACTTTGGCATAATAACCGAGGAAAGATAATCGTGCTTATCATCCATTTAACCATACCATTAGTTATTCCTCGTAAACAAGCGATTCATTAACACTCAGACTTCTTGATAATCACGTAGCCAATCTCATGTAGAGGAATGAAGGATCACACATCAAGCCCGAGACATAGACTATCAAAAGAGAATTTTTCAGATTTGAAAATAACCCTATCAAAAGAGAATGGAGGGAGTATTTCCCACAAATAAAAGTCAGTAACAAATGCTCCCAAAAGCATTAAATAAATCGCTGGAGTGGTAATATAATCTAATTAGTTACTGTAAATATAATCATCGTTTATCAATTAAAGCATCTCGGTCCCGACCAAGATAGGATAAACCTCCATATATATTCCATCCTTCCAACTCTTCTTTGATTGTCTCCACCCATATCATTTTCAGGCTCCCTGACTCTCTTTCAAATTAGGGCTCGTTGGCAGGGTTGTTGGCTGTGGTTAAAACAGCTGCAGTTGTGGCTCCTCTAGTGAAGCTAAAGCCTTCTGTATTTTTGTGAATGGATGTAAGAGGTCCTATATGCCCTTAGCAATGTGATTTGGTTGTACACATGAGTTTATTTTTGCCCTCAATTATAATGTGATTTGTTATATGAAATGAACAAATAATGAATAGAAATTAGGTTAACCAATAATGAGTAGGTTGCTATAATTCCCTTTTCTTTTTAATACATTTTTCTTTTTTTTCTTTCCTATCCCTATTTTTTCCTTCTCACCCTCCCCCCTAATCTTCCTTATCCGCTTGTTCTCTTCCCCACCATACTGGTCCTTTGACCACCGCCTCGTCGGGCACATCGCCCACCACCCCACACCGGTTGCTGACGCCCTCCGCCCCCACTTCCCTACACCCATTGGCCCCCTCACCTCCACCCGCAGCTCCCTGTGCTCATCAGCCCCCTCGGTTGTGCCCTTATCATCTACGTCCTTGGCTCCCTGCACCGGCCGACTGGGCGCCCGCGCCACTGTTGCCCGCGTGGAAGTCACCGTTGTCGCCCGCCTGCCTCCGGCCCCTCCTCTAGCTGCTGGCTACATCGCGTTCCACCCCCGCTAGCCACCTCCGCCTCCTTCTGCTGGCCGCGACATCCTCTACTGGGTGCTTTGCTCCACCTCTAGGCCCTCCCGAGGAGAAGGGTGGTAAACGACGGGGAGGAGCCATGGGGAGCAACATTTTTGGGCTCCTCCTCTATCGAATGGCTCTATGTTGAAGCCATTTTTCCATCCTACCCTTTGGTAGGGCTCCAGCAGGAGTCGTTGGAGGGCTTAGGAGCTAAAGCCGGAGCCCTCCCAAAGAGGCCGTTAATATTGCTCCTTAGGATTCGATTAGACACACGGTGCGTCTAGATGTCTCGAGTGAACATCTCAACCAGTGTTGGATAAGATTTTTTGATCTACCCCAAGCTTATCACGTATATCATCATTTTGAACTTGATCCCTTTGTTGTACCCTGTTATCAATGTGCTATAAAACTTTGTGGTTAAAGCAGTGTGTTAATGTTAGTTCATCGTTGTGAAAGGGCCTCTAGCCTTTTTGGTTAAAGCACTCGAGTAGCATCTGGTAGGCCTGGATTCGACTCCTTGTGGGAGCGAATTAAACAGGTTTGGAATAAAAATTATATAAAAAGTAGAAAAATAGGTTGGGGCTTCCCCTACTGACTTTATAAAAAAAGTAGTTCGTTGTTGCCCAAAACGTGGCACTCTTTTTGGCCAATGTGCAGTACCATTGTTATATGGCGAATCAAATACTACTTGCACTAAGACTCAATACATGTGTTCTATTAGGACCTGTTGTGGTACTAGAGCATTGAATCCTACTAGGGTCTGCAAGGGACAATTAGGAGCACTCAAGAGTATTAATATAGATAGTTCTTAGCCCTAGATTCTTGTCTAGGGCAAGAAACAGAGAGTCAAAGAGGGTCAACAAGTATATATATAGTTCTATAGCACTATATTCTTGTATAGGCAGCGGACGAAGTGTTGGAGCAACTGATCCAATGTAGATGTGTGCCAATATAGAGGTAGTCAATTACAATCGCCTCGTCCTTGTCCCATCAGCAATAGCAGCAGCAGCACCTTCATGAAGTCCACATGTACGGGAGAGGAACGCCGTGCGCCAGTGTGCTAGCACTGCATGCCCAACTAGGGTCTCGGGATTAGGCCGAGTGGAGGTGGTGGCTTGGGTTTGTGGTGTGGTGGAATGAACCAGCCCTATCCCCTACCCCTTGTATTGATAGAGTCCGCTAATGGGTTTCCATGTTGTAGTCCAATAAGTACCCTAATTCTTCATGAATTATCCCGTGGGGCTTTAATCTAAATTGTTATAATTTCCTTTTGAGCATATCACCAACAGCTATTTGTTAGAATTGTTTCTAGCAGGATACATAGATTCGAGGCAAATACTAAAAAATAAGACTTTCAGGCAAAGTTTATAGCAAGAATGTGAACAGCTAACTCGCAGCTATCGTTGCTGGATATGGGCCGCACCGCGCGCAACATTGCACTGCCCTGCTGTCTTCAACAACGTCACTGCTGCCTCTGCAACCATGACCACAACTCCAGAAACTTGTCACCAGCATCTTTGGCCGAGGTGTTTGCCTTTTCATGCTCTACAGTCTGCATTGCCCCAAATAGCGTACCCGGCAACACGTACTAGTGAACATATGCTGCTGGAGCCGTCAAGTTGCACCAGTTTTGGAATTTTACTTCTTCCCAATACCTCCCAATTCTACATGACTACATCCACGTAGCCAGAAATATGCTCTCCACAGAGAGTCAGATAGAGACATTACCAAAATGGCTTCAGATACATGGCTTGGTTTCGCAATATCTCAGTTTGCTCCAACAGACGAGGCAAGGGAACATTTGAAAAGAAGGTGATCTCTGTCTTCTTCAATATTGCCCTGGCACAGCACACAATGAACTCTGGACTGGATGTTGAAGTGTCTTCGTTTCAACATATTTCTCGTGTTCAACCGATCCACCACTAACAGCCATGCAAAGAATTTTATTCTCTGGGTGCATTTTGATTTCCATATCAAGCACTGAATACCTGCAAAGGCCAGTTTGTACAGTCTGTTCGAGGAGTAGATTCCATTGCCCCAAATGAAAGACCATTGGTCCTTAGCTGTGACATCATATGGGATTCCTGGTAGGATGCCTTGCAGAGTCAGCAGCTCGATCAGTGTAAGCTTCGTTTCAAAGCGGGAGATTAAAGATCCACTACGCAAAAAATGATTTGTGCTGGCACGTTGATTTTTAATTGCTACCCGCTAGCCCAGAAGGTCCTAGGGCCGGTGCGTTAAAATCCACCATCACAGATGCATTTGTGTTAGCAAGTGGCACAAGAGCCCTCTAGCACAAATAACTCATTATGCCACCAGCCAGTACAAATGCTTTTTTAATTTGCATTGTTGGTAAGGACAAAACATATTTAACTAGTCAAAAACTTTATATTACATATTAGAATATATTTTTGTTATATATTAGAAGACATATGTGTTATTGTGTAGGAGTTTCAAAAATTTTAGAAGTCATTTACTATTTATAAGATTTAAATGATTATAAGCATACTTATTGATATTAATTGATATTTGAACTAAATCTTTCAGATATAAGATACAAAAACTTTCAGAAAAATGATATTAAGGACAAATGTTCCATTTTAGCTCAAATTATGAAAGTAACGAAAGGTTCACAAAATATATTAGGTGTATTTATTATTTCTATTTAAACTTTTGTGAAACCAAATTCTAAAAATATCTAAAGGTGATCCGAAAGTCATATAAATTGGTAAAGAATCTTTTATGAGTGCATAACCTTGATACAAAAGTTTCATCATGCTTTAACAAAATTGAACTATACATTGTTAACAAATAGTTACATTACTCTTATAATCTTTTCTAGGACTCAACTCAAACTCTCCAACTTGTGAACTAACTTGCCACAAAAATCATCCTATGTATCTCAATATAGTTTGTACATATATTAGACTACATATACACATTCTTTTGCAGAAGTTTCAATAATTTTGAACCCATTCACTTGATTTAAAAAATTTAAAAAGAAAATAATAAGTTTTGAAGGATTTCTGCTGGCGGGTGTGTATGTCACCCGCCAACACATATTTGTGCCCGCCAACGCAAATGGTGTAAATGTGGTGCGGGAAACTAAAATTCGCATCAGTGAGTGCGAGCGAAACACATTGCATCTCTCCTTTTTATCTGATGCTCTCAGTCTCTCCTATCCTCACATCTCTTTCTCCTCTCTCTCCCCCTTATCCCTTTCATTCATCCCGTGGCGCGGGTGGTTGGAGCCCTGGCTGGCGGAGGTGGGGCCGGTGCGGGCGACAGCCATGGCGACGGCGAGCAGCGGCCGGTGCGGGTGGCGACAAGCTGCGGCTGGAGGCCACGCGCATGGAGCTGTGAGCGCCTGGGCGGCACGAGGGCCTGCAGCGGTCAAGCAAATTGCATCAGGCCATGAACGCTCTCCTCTCCTATCTCTCTTGCTTGTCTCTATGCTCCGACTGGCCCAAGTAACGGTGAGCAGCGCCGGCTGCTGGGGGAGCGGCAAGCATTAGCTGAGCAGTGGAGGAGCATTTGCCGGTGCGTGCGACGGCAAGCAGTGGACATGAAGGAGCGGTTGCCGGTGCTGGTCGAGCAGTGCTTGCCATGCATGGCTGCTTTTTTTTTGTTTTCCTAAAAATATCTTAGTTGGCGGGCGCCATAAGCACCCGCCAGCACAAAAACTATCTGTGCTGGCGGGTGGTTTAGGAGGCCCGCCAGCACAAAACCATCTGCGCAAATAGCCATTTCTGCTGGCTCAAGGTTGCTAGCTAGTGCGGTACCTGCCAGCACAAACATCTTCTAGCCGCTAGCATAAAGTTTTTCTAGCGTAGTGATCGATGCCAAATCTGAAGCTTCCATTACATCCTTTACTGACAGACGTTTGGAGACAGTGTAGGAGAGAAGAGGTTTGGGATCGGAATGAGGTAGCCAGAACCGATTGGGACCATAGGTCCTCCTAGAAAACGACTGTAGAACCATCTCCCAATTTGCAGGTAGCAATACCTCTGTAGAGGACATTGAGCCTGAAAATATCTTTCCACCCGAAGGATCCAGTTTCACTGGTCACATGAGGTACCTTATCCAAGTAATATGCATCCCAAACTGGCTTAACCCATGGAATATCCTACTTAGAGTAGAATTTGTTTAAATGTTTAAGCAGTAGGGCATCATATATTTTGAATCTTTTGGTTCAGAACACCAAGTCCTCCCTTTGATTTTGGTTTCTGTACCATTGCCCAGGCTGCTATTTTCCCACTCTTCTTGGTCAGATCATTGCCCCTCCATAAACATTGCTTTCTTGCTCTATCTATATTGTCAATCACACCTTTCCGCAGTTTCAAGGAGCACATTGCATAGGTTGTTGCAGGTGTTATGACTGAGTCTACCATCTCAAGTCTTCCAGCATATGACAACAGGGAGGAGCAAGCACTCAGGCGCCTTTCAATTCTATCCATCATAGGAGCTAGGTCCTCAATCTTTGGTTTCGTTGTTCCCATAGGAAGTCCTAAGTATAAGTATGTGGAAGGCATTGTTCCAATTAATGACAACCAAAGGTATTGGCTAGCAACTGTGTTCACCAGAAGCTCGAATTCACCAGTTTCATTTGTTATCTAATAATTCAATGAAAAAAATAGATGACAGCTCGTGTCGAACACCAATACGCAACATATGACACAGTGCAATGCTTCAAGAAAAAACATGCACTGAACATGATGCAACAAGTGAACAGTGCAATGCTTCAAGAGAAGCAAAGACTGGAATTTCAATTTGTTTCTATCATTTAAAAAGTTGCATTTCTTGTACACAATTTTTAATGTAGCTCAACTGTTCCACGTACTGTTCTACCAACGACAAAAACTGCCTAAAGAATTTGTACGAAACCTGTTGTACAAAAAACAAATCATTTGACCAAGATGGTGAACTGGTAATATTCACTAGTAAGAAAATGTGTAAATTTCTGTCTTGTGCACATTAAAGTTTCTAAAGCTTAGGACACTATATGTGTAACTATGTAAATAGGTACATGAATAAAGGCAGCGAAGACAAGGTGGCCGCAGACTCTTATTAAATTGATAAACATCTTACATCGACGATTGCATTGACTATATTTTTCCAATATAGCTCCCCACAGCATAAATAGATGATTTTATGACGATTGCATTGAGGATTTTAGCTCATTTTAGTTCATGGATCCGTATGGCCCAGCAGGACTAAATTTCAGGGGCTAAAGTTTAGAAGCTAAAGTTTAATCCATGAACTACTAATCCAAACACCACAACCCGCTAGCCAGATTGTGAACAGAGCTAAGTCGCCATCATCCGCTGCCACCACGAACTCTAATCCAAAATCATGTCCCACCGCAAGCATGACGTTGTCGTGCTGTTCGTCCCAATACCAACCGCGTTAATGGCAGCCTCACTGGTCCAGCGCTGTCGGTCTCTGCGTTTTTCCAGTAGTACATATTCCCAATGCTTACCATGTCAAGAAGCTGCGGAGATTTGCATATTCCCAATGCCTACCAAGTCTACATGAATGCTGCTAAAACCCAAAAATGCACTAACTGCATACATACTATGCTCGATAAGAAGACTGACTAGTGCATATTTATAACGACCAACCCACTTCATGCCCAATTATGTTGTGCAATATTCTTGAAGCATTTTTATTTGAAATCACTCATGCATCCATATATAGGATACTTTTTAGATGCTTTAGGAGTGCCTGTTTGGATACACACTTCTAAAGATTAGTACTCCACTTTTAGGATACTTTTAGGACTTGTGCATCCAAACATGGGTCCTAAAAGTGCACTCCTAAACTTTAGGAGCACTACCAGACACAGGGACTTTGCCGAGTGCCAGGGGCACTCAGCGAAGCCCGAAAAACACTCGGCAAAGTGTTTGCCGAGTGTTACACTCGGCATATGACACACGGCAAAAAATCTATCGGCAAACGCTGGTTTGCCGAGTGTTTTGTGTCATGCACTCGACAAACACTTCGCCGAGTGGCCAAAAAACACTCGGCAACCAATTTTTCAAAAAAAATAAAAAAACATCCGGCCGCCGCCACAACCACCGGTCGCCCGCACCATCACCGCCACCACACACTGCACCACCGGCCACCGCCACCACCACCGCCACCACACACTGCACCACCGGCCTCCGCCACCACCACGGCCACCACACACTGCACACACCGCCGCCGCCACGCCCCGCTGCCGCACGACCCGCCCGCGCCGGCCGCCTCAACCCGCCGCGCCTCGACCCGCCCCCGCCGCCGCTACGCCCCCCCTCCTCGCCGGATCCGGGGAAGAAGGGCGCCAGATCCGACCAGGCAAGAAGGGGAGGGAAGGGCACCAGATCCGGCCGCCACGCCCCGCCCCCACCGACTGCCATGACCCACCGCCGCCTCGACCCGCCCCCGTCACTACCCCGCGCCAGATCCGGCTGGGGGAGGGAGAGGGAGGGGAGGAGGTGCACCGAGGAGGGAGGGAGAGGGGAGGGGAGGAGGGTCGGCCGCCGACGATGGCCGGCTGTCGGCAGGGAGGGCAGGGAGATGAGGGAGGGGGCAGGGAGGGGAGGTCGGAGGAGACAGGGGGCGCGGGGGTGCGGAGTGCGGCTCGGGGGGTGGTGGCCTGGTGGGGTGCGGAGGAAAGGGGCCAGGCGCGGTGGGGTTACGTATAGGATTTTTTTAGGTTTGCCGAGTGTCCCCGATTGGGGCACTCGGCAAAGTTTTTTTTTCATTTTTTCGAGAGAAAAAACTTGTTGCCGAGTATAAAAAATAAAACACTCAGCAAAACCTTGATTTACCGAGTGTCATTACTTTGCCGAGTGTTTCGCGAAAAACACTCGGCAAAGAGCTCTTTGCCGAGTGCCCGGGAGTACACTCGGCAAATTAGAGATTTCCCGTAGTGGAGGGCTATTTTCATTAGGAGGACCAAGGGGTCCTAATGGGTCCTTTTTCTCCTAAAAGTGGTCCCCAAACCCCCCTTTACCCCTGTTGCCCTCCCCAAGCATTTAATGTTGTGAACAATGCAGAAGCATTTAGAGGAGTAATCGGGGGAAAAGATATTTTCCCTCTAACATCCTAAAGATTAGAATTCCATCCAAACAGCCCTCTCTGAAATTTCAGGACTACCAATTTCTGGATCCTAGATAATCCTAAAGCTTTAGGAATTTGTATCCAAACAGGACCATAATTCTTGTATGAAAGATTAAACTAGATAAAATCGCCCAGTGAGTTTTATATTAATTCCTGCCTCAACCCATTGTCTCTTTTTGGGCCTAGGGCCTTGTACATGTACATATTTTTCACCTATTTACAAAATTCAAAAAGATCTAGTAGAGACCTTCCATACTGTTTCATTAAAAAATACAAGATATGTGTGTCTGTGTACATAGGTACTATTGGTGTTGGAGTGATTCTTCAGGTGGTTAGCACGATTATGTTTATTACCGAGATCGTGGGTTAAACTCAAAATGAACAGGAATACAGCTAAGACAAGGTGGCTGCAGACTCTTATTAAATTAATAAACATCTTACGGGCCTGTTTGGATGTCCTTGCTAAAGTTTAGCAGCTAAAATTTGTTAAACTTTAGTTGCTAAATTTTAACAAAAGCTGTTTGGATACCCTTGCTAAACAGCATTTAGTGAGCTGCAAAAAGATATATCTACCATTATTAATAATACCCTTCCTTTCCTTTCTCTCCTCCCTCCGCTCTCTCCTCCCTCCTCCCTCCTCATGCTGGACGACTCGCTCGTCGAGCTCCCGCCACCGCCGAAGCTACCTGCGGCACCCCGCCGGTCCCCGGCGACCGTCGCTACAGCCTAACGCCGAGCGCCCCCGCCGTCCTCCTCTACTCGCGCTCCTGGCCCTCGCCGACCCGCCGCTCGTGATCCTCGCCGCCGCCTGCTTCGAGCTCGCCTAGCGCGTCGACGCGTCGGACCGCGACGCGCTCGTCCGAGGGTTGTGGCGGCGGGGATGGTGGATCCGGCGGTGACGGAGATGGATCCGGTGGCGGAGCCCGGACCACCATGCCACCAGCGATGGGGATGGATTCGGGAAGAACGGCGGCAGGGAAAGCGGATGGCGCAAGGGGGGTGCGGTGGATTGGGTAGGAGCCGGTGATGGGGATGGCCTCCGCCATGGCCGGGCGTAGGGCCGAATAGGGGCTAGCGGCCGAGCCGAGCACCACCACTGGCGGGTCCTGCGGCAGTAGCGGCGCGTGCCTAGCAGCGCGTGCCCAGCGCCGCGGCTGGCCCTCTCCAATACGCCCTCGCCTGCCGACTGTCGCCACCTGCATCGGCCCGTGCCAGCGCCCTCTGCCTCTGCCCGACCGATGCGCTAGCCCCCGCCTCCCTCGACTGCTTCGCTCCTACCTCCCCCTCATACCGGCGGTAGGGATGGCCTGGAGGAGCCGATGGCGGCGATGCGTAGAGCGGCGGCGGCAGATGCGTGCGGAGGCGGCTGGGGATGGGGCTGCGTCTGGTGCGGGTGCGGATGGGGATGGAGGGAGAGAGAAGGTGCGCAGGAGGGGGGAGACAAGTAATAAATGAGGGGTATAGGTTGTCCAGCCCACCTTTTAGCAAGTTTTAGCAACCAAAAACTTGCTAAAGTGCTAAACTTTAGCAACTCAACTTTAGCAAGTTTTAGCAAGGGTAGCAGCTAAAAGTTACTAAACTTTACCTGCTAAAGTTTAGCAAGGGGTATCCAAATACCCCCTACATTGACAACTACATTGAACATATGTTTCAAATAGCTGCCCACATCATAAATAAAAGATTTGAACCAGCTAGCAAGATTGTGAAAAGAGCTAGCACCCTATCATCCTTGCTGGATCTCAGGTCTCAGCCGCACCACGCATGATGTTGCACTGTCTCGCATTGTCTCCAGACTCCAGAAACGTCACCGACACTTCGTCGAGCATGACATCTAATCCAAAATCATGTCCACAGCTTCTTTGCGTCAGGCTGTCGCGATGTTCATGCTCCGAACTCACTGGTTCCCCAATACCAACTGCGTTCATAGCAGAATCAGTGGCTCGGCCCTGTCGGTCCCTGCGTATTCCCAGTACATCCCTAGAGGGCTACTGGTGCCAAAGGTGCCGAGATTTGCATATTCCCAATGCCTCCCAAGTCTATATTCATGCCGCCAAAAATGAACTAACTGCATACTATGCTCGATACAGAGAGTCAGAGACACATCACCGAAATGGCTTCAGAAACATGGGTTCGTTTCACAATATCCAAAGGATGATATGGCAACTACATCAGCAGTGCATATAAGAAGACTGGCTGCTGCACAATATTTATCACTTGGTCCCCAGTTATGTGACGCAGTATTCTTGAAGCAATGTCCAAAGGATGGTATGACAACTACATCAAGTACACAAGATTGAACTGGCCGATAAACTCGCCCAGTGAGTTTTATTTTAACTCCTGCCTCAACACATGGTGGATCGGATTTTCATTGTGAAAGCACGTTGCTTCTCCCAGTGCACTTCATTATTAAATCATATTTGGCGGTTGATGCCAGGATTTGAAGTACAGAGCCAATTACTCTCTTTGTTTCATCTGGATAGGCATGTATTTCTGAACATGGAAGTATTCCATTTTTCCGTTTGGCCAGATTGAGAGATGATTATGTTGATCCATATTGAGCTTACCATGCTAAGTCACAAAAATAGTATGTAGCACAGTAGTTATCACGTTAACGGTGAAGATAAGAAATGTTACATTCTTCATTATTGCAAATGCTCGTTCGTGATTATCTCCCATGTCTTGCAGCTCCAGCCTGTAGTATTGTCCCCAACTATAAGCAGGTGTTACGACTGCGCCGAGTTTGATGGAGCAAAGTGCTGCATGGGCGCCGTGGAGATCGGCGAGGTCCGCCAGATCAGGATCGCGCTGGCCGGGGCTGCTAGACGCGCTGGAGCCGTTGCCCCATGGCCAGCTGGGAGCCGCCCATGTGGCCTGGCCTGGCGGCCGCTCCCTACCACGGCCGGACCGCGCTGCTAGGGCCGCAGCGGCCCGCGCTAGATCCGTAGGGCGCTGAGTCTGGACTGCTGTGCCCGCCCCAGCACCAGCGCCGACCGTCCCCCACCTTGGCCGGACCGCGCCGCCTGGGCTGAGACGGCGGAATCACTGAGGCGGCGGCGGCAGGAGAAGGGGAGAAGCTGGGGTTTAGGTAAGAGATGGGAGCAGGTCTACCACTGGCGCTCCGTCCCATGCCCTCCGTATACAGATTGAAAAAAGATTGAAAAAAAGCATGTAGTCCTTCCGTTCCAAATTATAGGTCATTTTGATTTTTTAGTGCATAGTTTTTGTTATGCACTTAGATATAGTGTAATAATATCTATATGAACTAAAAAACCAAAACGACCTGCAATTTGAAACGGAGGGAGTACCACGACTGTCAAGTACTTGCTTCGGCAGGCACAATGAAGATCTGTACAATACAGGTGTAATGCGTAAAAATTTGAAAATACTGATGCCTTAAGTTCAGAAAGAAATGAGAGTCCTGACCACAGTGTTACGGTAACTCAAACCATTTCCAACTCACCAAAACAATATTTTGCCTATCATATCCAGATCCCGAAGAACATATTGGTTGTGTGCCGTATAGCTACGAGCAGCAGTGCACTGTGGAAAACAAAGCAATCAAATGTGACAATGATTGTGTGAAGAGTGCGGCCACTTATCAACAAGAAGACTGGAATTTTACATGCATGACACCTATCAATGTCAAAAAAGAACTTGGCAAACTAAAAGGCTGCTTCAAAAGTTCCTAAAGATTTGTCAGCAAACTTGCGCGGGAAGTGTTCATTGACTATATCCCTTCAATGGATACAGCGATTGGTCCAGAATTCTTACAGGACTTTCATTCGTAAAAGGGTCATGTCTGTTCGTGCATACCCATTGTCAGGACACAAACGGCTAGAAATTGTAGCGCACTAAAGTACATTCTAAGTATCAGTTCACAAAATTTATGCACCATTTTGATTTTCTTAATGTTTACATATTAAAGTATAATTCCTCCTGTTGACATGTTCACAAGCATACACAAAAATCTTTACCAGATAACAGTGAAACCATGGAGAAAGGGGCCTCTCACTACTGCAACTGCTACATGGTAGCTACTACCAGTTAGGAGTGAAAAAAGTTCCAGGCTTATATTTATATTTCTACCATGTGGTCTGATTTTGAAGGAATTTATAATTGTAAATAAACCCACCTAACTTGTACTAGACAGCATATTTCCTAAATGCATTTTACTTCAAATATACTGATCTCATTTTATTTATGTTGTTATCATTCACTCGCAAAATCGATTAATAAGAACATACAAACAGAACAAATTGTACGAAGACAAACACTTTACATTTTCAGCAAACTTGTACGAGCAGTTATATTTCTTTTCCTTGTTTTCGAAAGACTGCGCATTATATTTTAGGTAACCAACTCCAATGTTAATTTTCTGCTCAAGGGCTGATCATCTTGTATGATATTGCCTACACTCAGGGGCGGAGCTTGGTGCAATCTCTAGTGATGCTAGGCCGCAGTCCCCTGCATTTGTGTAATCTCTAGTGTTGATAGTATTTTACGTGCATTTTGCAAATAAAGCTTGATCAAATGGCCACCTCTGGACTCCCTAAACTATGTATGGACCCCTCTAAATTTTCATCCAAGCTCCACCACTGCCTACACTGATGGAAAAAAAATTTTGCTTCTTGGTTTCGTACTATTGTATTGCTTGTAACTTGTTATGATATGATTATGATAAAAACAAATAAACACATTCATAGCATTTTTTGTGTATGTAAATTACAAAGGCAATTAATGGCCCATTTGTATGATGGCACACATGATCTCCTCACTAATATTTACAGGGAAAATATTAAGAGATTTACTCGTCCTCAAACGTTTGATTGTTCATCATCCGTCCATTGACTGAACTACTAAACACAATCAGTCCATGTTCGTTGTCGACGTTGCTCAGCTAGTCAGCCAGTTGGTAGTAGTGCAGTACTTGGCAGCCAGTAGTGCAGATCGATGTAGTACACCGCCGCACGTTCCTTGCTATGGATTGCTAGCTCCCTTCCCGTGCAAGCGTTGTTCTTTACAACCTGTGAGTCCCGAGCCCCAACGCCCCAACTAGATCGTGTTCTCTTTGTGGGAACAGAAGCAAGGAAGGCGCATCATATTCCGCCGCCCGCTCCCCATCGCCTCATCAGCTATTCTCCTGACAGGATCGATCGACCACTCCTCCTGCCATGCCATGCACACCCCGCGCCACTAGCTACTAAGATTTGCATATTCCCAATACCTCCCAAGTCTACATGGATATCGCCATAATACACTAACCACATACCTCCCAAGTCTACATGCATGCCGCCAAAATACACTGACCACATATGCCCTCTACGGAGCCAGAGACACAACAAAATGGCTTGATATGTAGGGTTTCGTTTGGCAATATCGTCTTGAGAGTTAAGGCAGCACGTCAAAAGTATATATAAGAATAAGAGCACTCACTTCTCCATAATTGTAACACCTAGAAATTGAAGTGTCATTAATGGTGTATAGTTCATCAAATATTTGAATTCATTATTTTTATGATTGGTTGTCTATGAACTAATAGATTGTGCTTTTGAGCAAAATAAGCCTTCTGTGTTAGAAAGCGTAAAGGGGGTAAATGTTGACGGAGTGTTTTAAAAAGGGGGCAAAAGTTAACTTTTTAATCCACAGTTCATATAGAAAATCGGTGATCGCAGATGCGTAGATCTCTTCGAAAGCAATCCGTTTGACTACTCACATGTAGTATTCGGATTTAACATCATGAAGTTTTATGCAACCGAAAAATGAAGGAATGAGATGAATCAAGAAAAATAGAGGAGCCACATAACCCTTACCCCCACCCCTTTTCTAGCCGCCCCTAACCCAACCCTTTTCTAGCCGTCCCTAACCCCCACCCCTTTTCTAGCTGCTCCTAGCGCCGCCCCCTTCCCCCTCCTCACGAAACCCCTCCCCCATTATGCCTCCTCCTCCCTCTATTGCCCCTTCTCCCCCTCTGTATCTTCTCCACTGCAGCAAGGATCAAGAAGAAAAGGAGCAAGATGGATTCACGAGGAAGGGAGGATCAAGGAGATATGCTAGATCGGTGTTTCCCCGACCTCCCCTTGCGGATTTTCATGGGGAAGCCTTGGGTAAGAGTGGGATCCATCTCCTTCCCCTGTAATTAAGTGTTTTTGGAGGTTTTGCCTGTGGGAGATTAGAGGACTAGAGGTTGGATTGGAGTTTAACTTCGTTTCTAGTTGTGGTTTCCTGGCAGATTCGGCAGTCTATCTAGGGCATGCGTTTTAGATATGTTAGGGTAAAGTCCATTTTGTATTTTGAGCACTTTGATCAAACTGGCCTAACCGATTGGGAGACCGGTTCAGAGACGTGATTGTCCAGATCTGCTAATTTTGACCTCGAACACTAACAAATGTTGGAAACTTGCAGAACACCCGGGCATATCTATGCTCAATATGAGGATATATATTATTTTTGTTAGTTGTCTGCATGATATGAGAAAAATCCTCCAATCTTTCTGCACTGATAAGCATATAGGCATGGGTTGCATCTCTGCTTGGTTCGAAGAAGCTACACATTTTCCTATAATAGCTGTGCGTCACTCAAGATTGAGCTGTTGTGCGAGATAGACTTGCAGTTTCTTTGGATTTTAAAAATGTCCGACGTGGTATCTTCCTACAGGTCTGCATGTTCCCAGTACCTCCCATGCCTACATACACATTACGGAAATGGCTTCGAATCCACGAAGTGATTTGTCTTTTATTCCAGCGGTACTCTTGCAATATCCGAAGGATGTTAGGCAACAATGTATTTCAGATGTTGAAGACAGCTTTCCTCTCTATCTTTAACGCCTACAAATTAAATGCTTAAAATCAATAAAATAATGCTCTATGTTTATTTCATCAAAATCATTCAGTAAATGGCATATGGTTTTCTGTATATAAGTTTGAACCACCAAATGCGCATTTTATAACCATATAATGTAATGATCCAATAATGAATGGAAATCATGCTACACTATTTGAATTTAACGGAATTTCCATTTCAACTTGTTCATGGCTGTCTCGACAACAGCTTGAACAGTTTTTTACCATTATATTGGTCAAAAATTTCTATTGGTCTCACACAAACACTAAATTAATTTTTGGCCAGTAACTAGCCGGTTTCCCATCAAGAATCATAATAACTCATGAATACATGAATCCAAACTATTAAATTTATAATTTGAGGTCTCGTGAATAAGCTAGGCTATTATTTTCATATAGTGCCCCTCGCATTGTCGGATTATAACTGAGACTAGCACTAAAAATGCTTGTCTGTGCTGTTCTGCTAAATACGAGCTCGAAAATAAGATCACCATCAATCCATCTTTCATTTTAGTAAGATGATTTTGCTTCTGCACAGAATAAATAGATGATCTTAATACTTAGATTTGAACCAGCTAGCAAGATTGTGAACATCTAACTTGCTCGAACTCTGGCCCTGGCTGCACCACTAACGATGTTGCACCGTCTCACGGCGCCTCCATGACAACTCTAATCCAAAATCATGTCCCCAGCATCTTCGCATGAGGTGGTCGCACTATATATTCATCCTGAGGACTGACTGGCTCCCCAATACCAACCGTGTTCACGGTAACCTCAGTGATCTGGTCCTGTCGGACTCTGCATATTACCAGCGCATCATTGCAGAGCTCCAAGTGCACCAGGTGTCGGGATTTTTGTATTCCTAATACCTCTCAAGTCTATATGCATGCCGCTAACAATGGACTCCGCATACTATGCTCGCTAAGCCAGAGAAACATCAACAAAATGCCTTCAGATACATTACATGGATTGGTTTCACAATATCTGAAGGATGATATAGCAACTACATCAGAATTATATATAATAAATTAATAAGAAGACAGACAGCTCCATAATTATGAGCCCGTTTCAGTTGGTGCAATATTCTGGAAGCAATTTTTCTGTCAAATCACATATGCACCCCTCTATGTAATTATTTTTTTCTATGAAGGAGACAGAATTGAATACCACCGCGCAAAGAGTTTTATTTAAACCCCTACCTCAACAGATGGTGGCCCCGATTTCCATTGTCAAAGCACACTGCTTCTCCCAGTACACTACATTAAATATGATTTCGGCACTTGATGCCAGGATTTAAAGGACAGCACCAATTACCTCATCACCAGGCAGATTTTTGTTAACATGTACAGGTTGAGAGATCATGTTGCGAATCAAGGGTGGATTTATTAAGGGCTGAATTAGGCAAGTTTAAAAATTTAAATATATAGCTTCCATTATTTGTATAAAAATAAAATAGATCATGCTATTTACATATGCATCTAAGATTGATCTAGTGTGGAACCTTCCACCTACAAAGAGTTTTGCAGCCTAGAGCCAATTTTAGCAAAACTGCTGTAAGAAAGTAATGACACTCAAGTTGCAATTACAAAATTAGGAAGCATAAAGGAGTAGGGTAAAGATGATGCAAACTTGCCATGCCAATTTATCCTATAGTATCGGTAAGCAAATACCACTTCTAGATTACATTGGAACTCCACTAGGGATATGCTCATAGTCACAAAATCTCTCCCGGTTAAGGTCTTGGACTCATCACAAAAACTCTCTCCAATATGGAGGAGAAGATGGACACCTAAGGCAAGGTTCACCACATTCACTCTTCTGATCACCTTGACGTCATTTCCCTATGGATCTTCTCCATGAAGGAAGGGACTCCTCGCTTCCAGCACATGATCATCACTGCTCCACACCAACTCCAGATCAGGGTCGATGACTTGCTATTGAGCCACCAAGGTCTCAAGGTGCCGGCGCAGCAAGTTTACAAGGTTGGTTCACTCCAAGAACCCAGCGCAAGGCAGGAACACCTTACTTTCTCACTCTCTAGGCCTAATATAGTACTAATCACTCTCTAAACTTATGCTAATCGCTTTGAATGGTTAACTTAGAGCATTTTGTTGCTCGATGTATCTTCAATGTAGCAAGGTCTCTTTTCTATTTAAGCACACTCCAACAACTCCAAATGGGTGAATAGTGGAGGTATAAATAACCCAAGCAACTAAATTATCCTTTTGTCCAAGAGCTAATAAAAACACATGGTAACTTTTTGGTAGGCATCGGATTATCATGTGAACCTCTTTAGATAGACTAGCTGTTGGAAGTCCATTTCTCTGACAGGGTTCAAAAACCATGCCATCGGATCACCTGACACCCCTATTAGTTCTTCCTTTGAGTATATTTTAGTAAGCATAGGATATTACTTTGAAAGATCCAACAGCCCATCGGTTTTTCTGGTAGTCACTTTTCTACATTTCATATTTTTGTCATAACCTTTTACTCCTAAATCCTAATTTAATGATCTTAGACTATATGAAAATCTTGTAATGAAATCCTAAATGTTATACAGTATTACCCAAAAAATTCATGCCATTTAATCAAACCAGAATATGAAATTATTTGTGCAACTTTCAAAGCTCTAACAATACCATCAGATTATCCGGTTGACCACTTTTCTACACCTCGTATTTTAAGGTTAACTTTCAACCCCGAACTCTGATTTTGATGATCTTGGAATATGTTGATATCCTCTCAAATGCTCTACAATGTTATCCATAAATACATTCCATTTGGTCAAACAGAAATATAAATATGCATAGGAGAAGTCCGATTCATTCCACTTTTTATCCCGGTTTCGATAGCTTTATTTGTATTGCATCCAAGGAACCTATGAAACCTTATAAATGTTCATTTTTAAACACATTTGTCTGAATGGTTACATTGTCACTCAATGGCCTAGATAGGGGGCCTAGGGGGGGTGCATTTTTCTTACACTTACCATGATAACATAGTAGCCTAATCCGGGATTGAGTCACCATGCCACACTAGTAGTTATCATGTAAATATTGAAGATCCAAAGGTCCCAATCTTAATCTTTGCAAGTTCTACTCCGTCCTCTCCCCAAGGCTTTTGTGTTCATAGCTTCCATTTCTCGGCACTTGTCTCCCTCGTGATCTGTGCTTGGGCCTTTGGCATTCCAGATTCATGGGAGAGATGTGTTCCCTTTAAGAGTGAAAAAGTCATTAGTTTCGCAGGCTATGTAATTAGTTGTTTCATGTCAAACAAGTACATCACACAACTTACCTGCCCGTGTATGTCATATGTGCCGATGCCTCCCACTCTCCCAGCCCTATGCTATGCATGTGACTGGGCAGAACTATAGACCTGTCCCAACAACACATCTCAATGGTCTTATATATTCCTCAAAAGAAGAGAATACAGTCGCAGCCAAAGTATATTTTTATAGCCCCTAGTTTGAACAAATACGTACTGCAAATACATGGCTTGCTACAAAAAAGTTCAATAATGGTCACTTTTTGGTGGATTATGCTAGAAAGCCTTAAATCGGATGCCATAAATAGCAGCCTTAAATTCCAACTATTCTGGTGGATTATGCTAGAAAGCCCTATATCTGTGCAGGGGCGTGGATCTAGGATTTCACCATAGGGGGGCAAGTAGTAGTGTTCCTCTAACTGTCGATTAGGCACAATTTTACCTACCCTCCTAGCCCACAATCCGCATACGGATTTTACCGTATTTGGGCCTATCTAATGGCTGACTAGGTGTTGAGCACTATATCCCTCAGAATTCAACTTGCGCGCTAAACGGCTAGAGTAACATTTTACATAGACAATAGTTTCAAAAGAAAAGTACATAACAACACATATGAATATTTGTATACTTCAGTATATAGCATATATAAACATAAAGATTTTTTTTGGCACTAAGACAAATAATTTCTATTTTTTCCAACTAGCGTGGGTAACAAAAGCGCGATTCTCATAGAAGTCACTAGATATTTGTTCGACCTCTTGCCGTAGCACGTATGTTATATGCTTTTTTTGTTGCATCAATTAGCATATGGCAATGGAAAAAGCCCTGGACGTTGGTGCACTACTCGGAAGGCATAATGGTTCACCTTCTCGCGTTGCCTCCAGCAACGTCACTGCCGCCTCCGCCACAGACCTCTACTCCAAAATCATGTCCACAGCATCTCCGCTGTCGAAGGAATTGGTGCTCCTCATAGTCTAAGAGGAGGAGGGGGTGAATTAGGCAACTTAAAAACTTAACCTATGGCTTCCACTTCTTTGCATCAAAATATAAACTAGATCATGCTATAAAGATGTGCAAACTATGGTTGATCTAGTGTGAAACCCTCATCCCAAAATAAGTTTTGCAACTTATAGCCAATCCTATCAAGATACTATTCTAGAAAAGTAAAGGCACACAAGTTGCAAGTATGAAATGCGGAAACGTAAGGAGGGGATGAGAGAAAGCAAACTTTTGATACGATGATTTATCCCGTGGTATCGGTAGGAACTAAGCCACCACTAGTCCACGTTGTTGAAGCACTCACACAAGAGTATTGCTTCCCGGTCACCAAGTCTCTCCCAAGGCACCCCTTGACGTGCCGCAAAGGCACACGCTAAGTTCCCCGGTCACCTTGATACCATTTCCACTAAGGAGCTTCTTCACGAAGGAAAGGGGTCTCCATGTCCCCCGCACAAGGTCGTCGATGCCGCTCCACACCAAGCTGCAGGATCGAAGACTTGCCAGCAAGCCACAAAGGCTCCAAGGTGTTGGCACACCTCTTGTACAGCGGTGGTTCAATCTAGAACCTGATCACAAGGTTGGCACACCTTGCACTCACTCCTCTCTAGACATATCCTAGCACTAATCACTCTCCTAAGCTTGTGCTAAGCCTTTGATGTATCACTTAAGCATTTTTAGTAGCATGGATGTGTTCTTGATGAGTCTTGATCTTCAATACATCCCTGGACACTCCAGCAACTCCAAATGGGCGAGTGGTGGGGGTATAAATAGCCCCAAAGGCTAAAAGAGCCGCTGCTCTAACGGCTAGTTAAAAAGTATACCATCGGATGTTCCAATAGTCTATTTCTGGCCTGCATCGGAACATCCGGTGCAACTAGCCGTTGGTTCCCCACGCCTAACTTTTTCACTGACACATCCAAAATTCATCCGACGCTTCATCCGGTGGTATCGTTAGATCATCCAATGCTTAAGGGTTTTTTCCCAAAACCTTCTGTCACGAATCAAAGAAAGTATGCTTTGTTCGACGCCTCCCCTTAGCCTACCATCAGATCATCTGGTGCTATTGAATTTTCTCCATCTTCCAAGCCTGTCCTCAGAATTCATCCGACGCTACTAAAAAGGTGACCATCGGATCATCCGATGGCCGACTTTGCCTGATCTTATCCATAGTGTACGAATTCATCCGACGCTATTCTGGGGCCATCGGAACATCCGATGGTGCCGGTTTTCTGGATTTTCTTCAGTTTATTGCATGGCTTTGGTTGTGTTTGCTTCCTAAGGACCTAGAATATCTTCAAAATACCTTCAAAATATGTTCTCAACACTTTGTTAGCCCAAATGATTATGTTGTCATTGAATCACTAAAATTATTAACAAATGGCTTGACAAGGCCATGTTCAGTGTCAGGTTGCCACATCGTTCATGCTCCGGACTGGTGGTTCCCCAATCCCAACTGTATTCACGGCAGCCTCGGAGGTCCGGTCGTGCCGGTCCCTACGTATTCCCAATAAATCCCTGGACGGCTCCAAGAGATATCAGCTATTGAGATTTGCATATTCCCAATACCTCCCAAGTCTACGTGCATGGCACCAATAATACACTAATAATGGCATGCTATGCTCGCTACAGAGAGTCAGAGACACATCACCAAAATGGCTTCTGAAGGACGATATGGCAACTACATCTGAAGTATATATAAGAAGACTGGCTGCTCCTTAACTATGACGACCAACTCACTTGAGCCTGTCAAATCTCTTAAAGTATATCCCTATATATAATTCTTGTACGAAAGACTAAGTTGGAGGCAACAGTCCAGTGAGTTTTATTTTAACCCCTGCCTCGACACATGGTGGATGGGATTTGCATTGTGAAGGCACACATTGCTTCTCCTAGTACCCTTCATTTGGCAGTTGATGCAAGGATTTGAAGTGCAGCACCAGTTACTCTCTTTGCTTCATCTGAATAGGCATGGCAATATTCCATTTCAGTTTGGCCAGACTGAACGATGATGATGTTGATCCATTTGCCATTGTGAGTCTACATACCACGCTAAGTTGCCAACAGATTACATTACCACAGTAGTTATCATGTATTCATGTTAACGCTGAAGATCTGAAATGTTACATTCTTCGTTATTGCAAATTCTCCTCCGTGCTCATCTCCAAGGATTTTGTTTATAGCTTCCATTTCTATCTCTGCAATCATCTACCATGTCCTCGGTGCTTCAGCCTTCCCTACTCCAGAGGAATGCAACAGATTTATGTGTTCACAGTTCGCTTTAAGAGTGACGAACTCGTTGGTCCGCAGGCTATGTAATTATTATTCCCACAATAAACATAGATTTGAACAAGCTAGCAAGATTGTGAACAACCTGCTGGGTGTGAGGTCTCAGCCGCACCACGCATGATGTCGTTCCACCGTACCGTCTCGCGCTGCATCTAGCAACCTCGATGTCCCCAGCATCTGTGCGTGACGTGTGTTATCGCTGTTCATGCTCCGGACAGAAAGGTTCCCTAGTCCCATACACGTCCATGGCAGCAGCTGCCGAGATTTGGGTATTCCCAATACCTCCCATGCCTACATTATTTATGCCGCCACAAATGCACTAACACTACATGATCTGTACAGAATACAGACCACAGTCAGGGACACATCACCAAAATTGCCTCGGTTACATGGCTTCATTTCGAAATATAGGGATGGTGGCGACTGCATCAGATGTACATATAATAAGAATACTACTGCTTCATAATTATGACTGCCAACAAATCAAATTCGTAAACGATTTCATCATTTTTAACACTCCAAAAAGAAATTTTCATATACACAAAGGAAAACGTCTAAATTACACCCTCACCTACTGCAGCTGGATTACTTGACCCCCTCAACTACAAAACCAGGTATTTTAACAACCCCCCCCCCCCACCACCACCATTACATAACCATCCAAATGACCACCTGAGGTGGTTTTGCATGACGGTTTTGCCACGCTGGCAAGCTGAGCATGCTGACATGGACAAACTGACATGTGGGGCCCGCAATAAGGGGTGAAATTGATGACTTTATTAGCGCATGTGTCATCTGCGGGCCACACCTGTCATATGTGGCCCTACCTGTCTTTCTTCGTACAAACATGTTCTCCTTCTCACCTCCCCACCTCCGGTTACGGTTCGGCCTATGTGAAACGGATCCAAATTTCTATTTCTGAGAATTCAAGCCTGCACACCTCGGTGATAGTCCCAGGAAGGCTATCACATGCGAATCCCTATTTTAGATAGTACAAATACATACCAACACAGAAATAGAAAGAGCAATAGAGTACAAATCTCATAGATAACATGAGTAACAAGTACATCTCTATGGTTCATGCCAGTATAAGTCCATCAGGACTGAATCAAGAAAGGTAAAATATCTACGTAGCGGAAACATAAGCTATGGCACACTTCATCTCCAGAGGTGACTCGAGCGAAGAATGGTCCCTAGTCTTCCCAACCGGTGTTGTCGAAGTCGTAGTCAGGCTCTAACCCTCAAAAATCACCATCTACCCGAGAAGTGGGTAGGTCATGTCAACTTCCAAAAGTAGCAAGCCAAGGAAGCGGGGGAATTATACTATATGCATGAGTAAAACCTATATATGGCTGTAGGGGTTTATGCAGCAGCAGTAGCAGCAATCAAGGAAGCAGCCAAGCAACATCATCTCCGAGGTCAACACTTCAATCAAGGAAGTCGGCACAAATCACCGAAACCTTCACCCAAGGGTCCAGCACCCAAACACACTAGGTGATGTGAGAGCTCCCTCCCCTCAGATCTCAACGGCAAACACCGGCCTATCTCAAAAAGGGGAAGGTAGAAGCACAAGAGAAGTCTAGTCAGAAGTAGCAGTAGTCAACAGCATTGTCCATAACCAGTGGACACGGACTATAGCTATAGCTTTGTACACTCTACAGAGGTTGTACAACTATACCCACACAGATGGAGCCTGAACGGTAGCAATCCGTCCAAACCCCACTTAACAGCCGGAGCCCTAGTAAGTGGATAGTTCTCTCCTATTTCCTCGAGTCCGGAACCGTCCTCAACTGTAGGGCATGCTGTCACCAGTGAGGACCTCAAAGCTGTGAAACCTACCCACGTCGGGGTGCAGCCTGGTTAGAGTAGGCCAATACCTCGAACTCCTTACACGATCCTCCAATCCGCCTACAGGCAGAGCACTATCCACTACTAGTCTCGGACCGAACCCCACCCATAACATAAGCGAGCGGTAAGTACGAAAGTAGCTATTGTGACTGGTGGTAAACTGACTCAGTCCTTAAGCGACTGAGAGCGAGCACTCTACCAACAAGTATGTGCCAAAGCATCTGCAACATAAAAGTACGCCACCTGCTACTCAGTAACAAACAAGGTACCCGCCATAGATACGGGGTACAGAGAGAGTCCGGAAAGCTCTCTCCCAGTAAGGCACTCCTTAGTACCATCCATGGCTCACTCCCGCCAAAGCACATCAAGGAATCACACTCACCCAAAACACACGTGAGAGTGTTCAAGGAATCCCATCACCAAATCCATGGCAAAAGCCCATCTATAACTCAAAAGCATGTATATGGATATATGAGCGGTGGACTAGCTAGGGGTCTGTAGCTAGTCCACAAAGATAGGTAAACAAGGATTAGCTAGGGGTCTGTAGCTAGTCCACAAAGATAGGTAAACAAGGATAACAGAATAAAAAATTATCAAGACATGGCTAAAAACATTGGCTATGCAATTCATCATCATCAATAATATAAATAAAATGCTAGAAACTAAGCATGCATAGGATCTATATGATTGGGAGTGACATGACACTTTATCCGTAGTCGATTGGATCCTCCTCGGCGTAGTCAGGGTCTTGAGGGTCTTCCTGGTCGTAGCTCGGGTATGAACAGAATGAGATACGATGAAACGTAAATTAAATGGATTACATATAGGAAAAAAACTCCAAGAAAGCTAAATTTAGAAGATCCAAATAACACCAAACTAGCTACAAACAGCACGTGCTTGATTTTACGAGTTTAATGCAACTGGTTTCTTATTTTTCGGAGTTAATGAATTAGTTATGATTTTTTTAAGATTAAAGAATTTATTTAATTATTTAACAATTTCAGAAAACATTTATTAAAATGGGGACACGTGTCAGCAACCAATTGGGCCACGTGGCAGCACGAGGGCGTGCCACATGTCCTGCTGACATCAGTGTTGACACGGCCAACGGTGGGCCTCACCGAGATAGTGGCCCCCACGGGTCAGCTTGTCAGTGGGCCCCACATATGGGCCCGGGCTTGACACGCCAGTGCCATGTGGCATGCGACCTGCGTGGCCTCACCACGTGGTGCCTGCGTGGTAGCCACGTGGGCCACGCTGGCGGTGCGTCACAACACGGCATGGCGCAGCGTGGGCAAGCACAGGTGGCTGATGGTGCACGGTGACCACACCCACGACGTCGCGGCACGGTGCGCAGCTAGAGCGCGGTGGCAAACGGCACAAGCGGGCAAGCGAACACGCGCGGCGTGCAGCCGGCACTCATCCCCTGGCCTTGCACCCGTAGGCGCGCAGTGCAGGCGAGTGTGTGCACACGGTTACGGGGTTGCCCCCAGCCACAGCACAGTGCGGCGGCACACGGCCCTGGCGGCCGGTGGCGAGCTAGGCAGCGGCGGTGGTCTACGTTATGGCTACGGCTAGGGAAGAAAGAGGAAGAAGGGGAAGGTAAGCTCACGGAGGCTAAGGCGAAGGCGGCGGCGAACGGGCGGCGGCGCTCGGGCGACTTCGGCTTCATGGGCAGCGGCGCTTAGGCGGCTCCGACTTCACGGGCGGCGGCGCTCGGGCAGCGGCGGCTTCGAGCTCCCAGGCAGCCTCCCTTCTTCCCTTCCTCTTTCCCTTCTCTCCTTCCCCGCAGCTCTCTTCTACTCCTCCCTCAACTCCTTCTCCTTCCTTTCTCCTCCTACTCTCGGTTAGACGGCAGTGGCTTCGGGCGTAGCCTGGTGGCTTGGGATGGCTAGCAGGAGGGCGTCGGGTCCTATTTATGGGTACGGCAATGCGATAGAGGGGCAAGGCTGGCGTCGGCCATCCATCTCCAACGTCCGTGCCGCGGGGTGGCATGGCGCATATCCGGCGGTTAAAGCTAGGGTTGGAGGGGCGGGGGCGAGTGTACGATGGTCTTTCTCCTTCGGCGGAAGCTCCTGGAAGGGTCACGGGCGCTCCCCCAGCCGGTTAGTGCACGCCAGCGCGGCATCCCCATCCGCCCGAGGGCGCACGCGTCGGGCGCGTGCGGTATGGCGCGAGGAAGATGATGAATAGGGCAAAGCGAGCTGACAGGCGGGGCCGGCTGGTCGGTGGGGGTGAAGGCGATCTCAGGCGAGCGAATGAGCGCGTGCGGCTTGGCTGAGCAACGGCCCGCTGGGTTGGCTGCTGAGCAGCGCGGTGTGGGCGGCGGCCTGCTGGGCTAGGGCGAGGCGCGGGCGAGCTGGGCCGACGTGTGGCCAGGCAACCGGTTGGGCTGGGCTCGACCGAAGGCGGGCCGGTTGGGTTAGGAGGGTTAACGGGCTGGCAGTTAGGTTAGGTTAGGTTAGGTTAGGTTAGGTTAGTTTGTTTAGGTTTTGGTTTTGGTTTTTTTAGCTAGAGATTTAGTTTGAATTTTGAATTGAATTCAAAATTCAAACAAACACTCAAACATGAAATCCAAATGAAATCCAAAACGATCCAACTCAATCCACACAAAGTTTAAATGGAATTTGAGGATGAGGAGAGAATTAGCTAACATTTTCAAATGAGCACACAATTCAAATAAAAAGTTTTAAATTTTTGCAAAATTTCACTTAAATAAATATTATAAACTTTTGGAATATTACACTGTGTGTGCCGCGCCACTCCACCCGCTTTGCACAGCTCGCGGTGTGCTGTCTGTCTGTGGAGAGGATCTGGCCAAGCGTGTCTGCGTGTGGAGGACTTCATGAGAGTCATTGTTATCTGTGAAAAAGCTTGACATGAATGATGATGCAGTGAATGGAGGGGGTGGAGCTCGTGGAAGCGGTGGGACACAAGGGAGCAGCAGGTGAGCTCCTTAAAGTCACTGATGCGGGGTTTTTTTTTTTAGTAATAAGTCACTGATGCGGTTGAAGACAACGAGGAGGAGCACCTGCCCACTTACTGATGGGTCCCACATGTCAGTCCACCTCAATGTGCCAATATAGCAAAACCACTGTACCAAACCATCTCAGGGGGTTATTTAGACTTTTTCCTGTACACATTCAACTTCAAGGGGTGCCTTTGTTTTTATAAAAGTATATGAAGAGTTTTGCCTTGTAGAAAGGTTGCACCGCTAACTTGAACCTACATTATTTGTTGCAACATTCTCCAAGATATTTTTCTGTCAAATCACTGACAATGTATCATACATATATTTCTTGTACGAAAGACTAAACAGGGTACAATCATCCAGTGAGTTTTATTTCAACACGTAGTGGAACAGATTTCCATTGTAAAGGCACAATGCTTCTCGCAGTGCCCTTCAATAATTCAGATTTTTGGAGTTGGTACCAGAATTTGAAGTGCAGCACCTATTAGAAGTTAATTTGCTTCACGGGTGGGCCTGTTTTTGTGAACATGCATGATAGTATTCCATTTTTCTGCTTTGCCAGATTGAGATATGTTATTGTCGATCCATGGTGGACTTGCACGCTAACAGAGTAGCGCAGAAGTAGTTATCAAGTTAACACTGAAGATCTGAAAGGTTGCATTCTTCATTGTTGCAAATTCACGTCTGTGCTCGTCCCCAAGACTTTTGTTCATAGCATTCATTTCTCTGCAATGATATCCCATGTTTTCGGTGCTTGGGCCATCCCTATTCCAGAGCCAGGGAAAGGACGTGTTTTCTTTAAGAATAATGAATTCATTTGTTTCTCGGGCTATGTAATTAATTTTTTCCATGTGAAACAAGTATATCACACAACTTAATTACCAACCCACACATGTCATCTCTGTATGTTCTCAACACCTCCCAACCCTGTGCTATGCGTATGACGGTGTACAAGACTCCCCAGCAGGTACATGAGTATTTAGCAAGTTGCAGTGAGTTTATAGAGGAACCTCTCCAAATACCACATCTCAATAGTCTTGTATACATCTCAAAATAAGGGAATATAATCGCAACCAAGTGCATCTTTGCACGTAACTCCTAGTTTGATCAAGCACCAACTGCAAATACATGGCCTATGCTTGGCATGTACACAACTGTGAATGTAGCTAAAACTTTGCGATCTGACTAAGTACACTGCCCAGCTAACCAGTGGTGCCATCCTCGATTCGAAGATGATAAAAATATGTCAAACATTTCAATTGTGGCCACTGACTGTTGATACATGGCAATAGCTCTTATTGTTAACTGGCTATACGAGTGTACGACATAAGATTGTCTATGCACTGAAAACGTATGATGCGCTAAGTGAACGGTGTGATGCTTCAAGAGAAAGCAAATATCGTAATTTTCATTCATCTCCGTTATCTAAAATTGACGTCCACATCACATACGGAGTCCGATTTCGACGGTCTATATATGCATGGAAAGGTGAGAGAACACACTTTCCAATGGCACCAATCTTAGGTTAAAATTCCTTCAAGTCAACTGGGATAGTAGAAGTTGTCGAATTTCTAGTCTGGCAGTCCACCTTGGGGTACCCAAATAGTTGATTTGTAGGCTGAGGCGATCGAAAAATCATGAACTTGACGGTAACACAGGGACACAAGACACGGATATTTATATATAGGTTCGGACCGTCAGTATAGCGTAATACTCTATGTCATGTTTGGAGATTGTATTGCCCCCTGCACTCGGGTGGTTTAGGGTTTGAATTGTGGATAAGTCGTGCATGGATGGCGATGATGGGATCCAATGTCCTCCTAGAGTTACCTTGCCTCCCCTTATATACTCCAAGGGGTGGGGTTACATGGCAAGTCCCTTAGTCGATTACTATAGATGAGATCTAATCGGATGACAACTGCACGTGGGGAGCCTATCTTCTATCTTCGTTATTAAGTCAGGCCGACCCATTAGTGGTTGGTTGGATCCTCCATGAGTGTACCTGAATGTCTATCTCCATCACAAGTGGATGGACAAAATTAGCCTAGATGTTGCGCGATCTTTTATCGAGCCTCAGGCCTTGTAATATTGCTTAGGACCCAGGCCCAAGTTGTTGTGCGCCCTCACCAGGAGGAGAACACACCAAGGGTGCCCTAGGTCATCCTCCCCCTTAGCCACCTCCTCTTTGCTATATAAACTTAATAGCTACCGCCCAAGATGCTTGGGTTTTGCTTAGATTCAATTTCTCATTGCACAGTCGCCATATATCGGTTTGTGACACCCCAATTTCATGTGCTTAATTCAAGGTTTTCTGCATTTTTTTTCATTCTTCCTTGCCCTTGCTTGTGGCGAGGTCAACCGAGTAGCGCATGGTTGATAAATAGAGGAGAAGTGGTGCTTCAATTGCGGTGTTTGGATCTTACTTATCATAAAGTATAGCTACTCCACCAAATTGAGAGTATTCCATACCTGATGGAAGATCGGGCACCCAATTTCCATCAGATAAACTTCTTGTCCAAAAGATGCTGGAATTGTACTCTGTTGTTGTATAGTATGTACTCGTAAGAAAATGTGTAAAAAAAACTGCCATCATCTGCATTTTTTAGTTTACAGGGATTAGGACGCTATATGTATAACTGTGTAAATGTCCAATTTGTCACGGAGTTCCGCTATTAACACAGGTATGTTTAAGATTATCACGAGTGATCATGGATGAAACTCAAAAAGAACAGGAATACACACAGATAACACAAGGTGACTGTATACTATTATAAATTAACCATCTTACATTGACAAGTGCAATTAATTATACGAGGTCAGCCCAGCAGGCCTGCAGGTCCAACGAGGTATGGTTTTAAGGTTTTAATTATTCCGGCTGGTTAGTTAATGCTGTTCCCTGGTTGAGCTACTTGTTCAGTAGTTTTACTTGCTACTCCTTATTAATCCCTGTAATTAATCTCAGCATGCTTAGTTAAGATGGGTTTTAATAGTGGTTAAGCTTAATCTTCATTTGTGCAAGCTCGTTTTGCTAGGCTTTCACTTAGCTTTGAGCATTTCTAATCGTTCCTCAGGTGAGCTTGTCACAAGTTGACTTCATCTTTGATGATCAAAAGCGTGGTGTCTTGGGGTGGTAATTGGGATATACCTTGGTCTCATAGTAAACTTTAAAAGCTCTCGGTCAAACCCCTCTGATCGCCATTCCAATCCTTCGAACTAAAATTTTAGTGTAATGCATGATTAAAGAAACTTTAGTGGTACAGCGGGAGCTTCCTCAGGAGTCCAATTATATTTATTTCTTGAGCTGCGTATTCCCAACACCTCCCAGCTCTGCAAGTCAGACCAACGACAACAGAAGCTTCTCAGTTCTCCCCACTATGAACCACTGCTAGCAAGGTTGGTCTCTACTGCATATGATAGAAACTATTTATCATAAGCATTACAAGTCTAAGAGCTTCATATTTATCTCCATCTATGTATGGAAAGCCAAATTTCGTTATCAGATTCTCTGAAGCAATTTCATCTTTTTTAAGACAATGGATAAATACTTCGGTTTCAACCTTCTCAAAGAAGAGGATCAGCCTACTATTATTACAAGTAGTAGCACTGGTTATACCCACAAGCTTGAAAAAAAGACACAAAGATGACTCAAAACCAATTCACAACTAAAAGACTATCGTTCTCACTTTGCTACAACTTAGCCTAAGATCGGAGCCAATACGTGCCCCTGAACAGTACCTGCAAAAAAGTTTTTGTCGACATTTGTCAAAAACAACCTCATTTCGAGACATGAAGAGAATGTGTCATTCATGATTGTTAGTGAAGAAATATCACATACTATATGTATCACACGCTATAGAAATTTGGCATACCAACAATAGAGGGAAAAATGATTAATCGATTCCTCACATTATCCATCTCCGTTCCAATTCCTCCTAGTCTTTTGTTAGAATAGCCCCTTTCTTTAAATACCACATGAAAATCTTAATTTTCAATGTAATCTCATATGCCATATTTTTTGTGTAACTCTAACTCCGAAAATGATGAGATGCTCATAGATTTCGTAGTAAAGATTCCATTTTTATGTAAAGACAAGATAAAAACATATGTCCCTTCGTTAAGGTTAACTTGAACTATTCTAGCTAAAAGGTTGTGCCATTCTAATAGCACATGGTTCTCTTCACTGTCTAGTGGCACATGCCGCTCATGGTTCTCTTCAGAAGTTTCAACACGAAGACTATCCACTCTGTTTGTGAAGCAGTGTGAACCGATGAGTAAGGGCAAGTCCTGCAGCACTAGTCACTACAGCTCCATCCATCTCTTATGCACGAAAATATTGTTAATCTCGATTCTATTTGACTTCAGCTCTGCTTCAGAATTTATCCTTGGAACTATACTCAGTTCACAAACTGCCCGGGAATAATAGCTGCAGAGAGCAATCTTAGAAAAAAGAAGATCTGGCAACCTAAAATGCTACTTTAAGTTCGTCAAGATCAGTTGGCCAACCCACTTTCATCATGGAGTTCAAATTACAGTTTTGCAGAAAAAGACGAAAGAAAAAACTAAGCCCCAAGCAGCATTCGTTCCTTATAGGTGAGCGTCTGTTTTACTCAAGACTAATCTTAGTACATGCTACATGTTGACCTATAATAGGAAGCAGAAAATTGTTAACGATTGCTTCTTTCAGATGGGTCATTTCAGTTTGCAATAATAATTTTTTATAACGAAATGCAGCAACTCGTACCAAAATAATTTGTTTCACTTATGAATATATCGTTATAGAACTAGTGTTACAGTTATCAAATATATGATAGACGGGAAGCCTAATACCCATTCTCTGTTTTGAAGAAATATTTTCACATGAATTTGGCAGATGTTGCTCAGGATATTTAGTCCTTGTTTCTTAAAGCATCAAAGTCACCTTAAGCCTAACTGGAAGGACAAGCAAAGTATGAAGAATGTCAGAATAATTTTAAAAGACTTCATCAATCTTGTTTTTCGATGTTTTTGATAATCACGATAGAACCATGGCACTCCTTTTTTATTGCTCCTACATGCAAAAACCATGGAATTGAAGCAAAGTTGTTTTTTATATTGTCAATGTATTACCTAGAGATGCAAATTCATAATAGACAAATCCTCTACTCAAATCAAGGTTTTTTCTAGAACTTTTTATGATAGAGAGGCTGGAAATCTATTGGAAAAATCTTTAATTCAAAATCGGATTAGATTTTGCACCTTGCACCAGGAACAAGAAACATTCAAGAATATTACAGCCTATTGAAACGACGGAAACCATGACGATGGCAGGGCATAAGCTAGTACAAAGAAGGTACCACCTTAGCTACCCTGCAACCACCCAAGATCATAGCATGTTGGCCCAATGCTTTCGCTGCAGATGTCTTTCTCGACAAACAAGTGTTCCTGATACCTCCCATGTCGATATGCGTACAAGCATACATGAACGCATTTATTCAAAAAAAACAATGAAGCCTGGAGAACAACGCTTCTCTCGACTTCTGCAGTGAGATCCAAATGATGATAGCTACTACTAGATTGAGGTTCCAAAGCGACCTCGGTCCTTATATTTTACCAGTTGAATGAACAAAACTACCCAAACCTAACAGTACAGTTTTCTTCCCAAATTTTTGTAACTTGGCACATGGTACAAAATTTAATGTCCAACTGATTGACACAACTATCTTTAACCATAGTGTTGAGAGAATGTGATAAAGTTATAGAAAGATTAACAAGCATAATAGCTAGAAAGTTGTGAGGTGATGGGGTGTGCTGTTCTCATAAACCATCTTGACTGCATTTCTCACTTATCACAGCACCTGCATCTTCTGATGTAATCATTAATGAGTAAGTTACATCATTGTATTTTGTGGAAACTGAATTATTTTTTTATTTCTTTTCACTCCTACATAAAAAATCATAGAAGCAAAATATGCTTGTTTGATATTGATCAATTATTCAGGGGGGTGCAAAGCATGTATAGTAAAATATATCTATTCAAATAAAGGCTTTTCATGAACTTCTACGGTAGAGTGGCTGTGATTCCGAAGGAAAAAATATTTAATTATTCAGAATAGGACCCGATTTTGCATCTTGCACCAGGACTCCAGGAGCAAGAAACTCTGAAGAATATTACAGTTTGTCCAAACGACGGAAGCATGAAAATGGCAGCGCATAAGCTAGTACCACCTTAGCTATGGTGCGACAACCGAAGATCATAACACATTGCTCAATGTTTTTCGCTGAACTACTGCTGCAGGATGTCTTTCTCGGCAAACAAGTGTTCCTGATACCACCCATGCATGTTAATATGCATACAAGTATACATGAACTCATTTACCGACAAAAAACTAATGAAGCCATGGAGAACAAGAACAAGGTCTCTCTCGACTTATGCTGAGATCGAAACAGTAATAACTCCTACTAGACTGACAGGTTCCAAACCTAACAGTATGGTTTCCCTCCCAATTTTATTGCAACTTGGCACATGGTACACATGTTAATGTCCAACTGACAGATACTACTATCTTTAACGCTTGGTGTCGAGAGAATGTGACAAAGATTACCGAAAATTTGTAAGTAAGCTCACCCAAAGCATAGCCAGAAAGTGGTGGTGGGGGGTGCGTTGTGTTCTAATAAACCATCTTGGCTGCATTTAGTTTCAGTGAACAAGTTGTTACCACAACACTGCATCTTAGTTCTGGTGTAATCGGGTAATGAATAAGTTATATCACTATTTTGTGGAAACTGACTTATTTGTTTCTAAACTGCTACATTCATTCCCCAGCATAATAATAAAATACTGACAAAGAATGTAAACAGAATAGTATCCAAATAGACATTTCATACATGCATGAACAGAGGTTCTACTGCATTGCCTCCACTGACGGGAACTTCTTATCACTGGGTTGGTACTTTGAAGTGATATTTACTTAAATGTGCTAAGTATGGGGTAAAAAAACCATGAAACTGTTTTCTCCATTCGGTTTTCGTTAAGCAGTGAGGCCAATTCCTTTAGTTCACACTTAACATACAACACGAAAGGCAGAAACATAATTTGAATGGGTTCACCGATGTCAAAGGATTCCAACATCTCAGAAGCATGACAGTTTTTTTTTAAACCAAGGCAAACGGCAAAAGCCACGCTGCAACCTCAACCTGCGATCCCACTGGAAGCTTCAGTTCAGAACGTATTCCAATAGCACCGGGCGAGGCGAATAAACTAAGTATCAGTTCAGAACGTATTCTAGACATTGGCTAGTGGACCTATATGTGTTCCGGATACCTCCTATGCCCGAAATACAAACGAGGGTACGGTGTATATATTCTGACCTCTCTTTACCAAACAGCAATAGAGCCATTGAGACAGCGGCTTTCCCTTTACTAGCACTGCAACATCCAAAGCTCATTATTTATATGCATTATATTTCACCAATAATTATTATGAGTACATGGCACAAATCTCTGAAGAATAACTATACACGTACGGCTGTATCTGTCCGACCCATGTACGACGTATAGAAACATGTGTGCTGCCTGGTCTGACGAAAACGACCTCAATTTTCCATAGCAATTTCACTAATTTAGCACATGGCTTCCCCATCCTCCCCCATAATAGGGTTCCATCAGCAGCTTTGCTCCGGTGTGCTAGTAGGACATCGAAAAGCTTCTTCAAAATGATAAGTATCAAATACTAGAGCGGAAAACTCTCTGTAGTTTTGAATCAACAAAATTCTAGTAAGTTAGTTTGGTACCCATTCTTGAAATGGCATGCCATTTCAGTTTTATTCTAAGTCAAACTGCTCTTACTTTTAACCAAGTTTATAGCTAGAAAAGTACACCAATATCTTCAGTGTTAAATTAGGATAGTTAAATCTATACCTAATATTAAAGTGTGGTTGTTTCTCCCTACCATCGTGGTTGTTTTGCAAAAAAAATTCCTTAACTTTTTCGTAATCAATCCGCAGTCCTTGGAATATGTCTTGACGATTTTACAAAAAGGTCCCCAAACTTTACTCCACAATTGTGTAGGTGGAGGCGCCTGCGCCGACCGGCCTCGACGCCGGAGTCAGGGCCACCCGCGTCGGACGCCGGACACCGCCGAGGTCGGGGCCGGGGTGGCCGCTACGCCTACCGCCGGCTGCCTCTGCCGCCGGGGTCGAGGTAACCGCTGCGTCTGCTGCCTCAGCCGTCGGGCTTGGGCCGAGGTGGCCGCACCAGCCGCCGGGGCTCCTCCGCGGGGGCGCATCGGAGAGGTGGGAGAGAGGAGAGAGAGGAGATAGGGTCGGGAGAGAGAGGAGAGGTGGGAGAGAAGAGAGAGGGAGGGAGGAGATAAGGTTGGCTGGTTGAGCGCCTCGCCTCCTCCCCACGGCCGCACCTCCCCCCGTCCCCCATCCGCCGCCACACCGAGCCTCCTCCGGACACCCAACGCCGTCGCAAACCCTGACAGGCGCGAACCCTGCCTGGCCTTCCCTCCATGCCAGAGCGATAGGACGACTCTGCTGTGCCAGCGACACCGCCGCCGCCGCTGCGGAAGACGGATCCACAGAGGAGCCATATGCACCCACGTGTGGCCCGAAGGAGCGGCGACGGAGGTGGGCAACGCGCGATTTGGCCGGAGGCGAAGGTGGGCAACGCGCGATCTGGCCGGCGGTGGTGGTACGCAGCGCGCAATCCAGCCACCGGCAGCGACCGTGAATGTCCTGGTCGACCTCCCAATCCACTCTTTGCAGACCTGTGCTCGAGCCGAGCCATCGCCAACGTCCGGATCCGGGCGGCGTGACGTGGATCCGGCGGACGTGTGGTGTGAGGGCGGCCATGGCATCCTCGCCGGTCAAGTTCTTCTTGATGCTACCGGGAGCTGAAGCAGCTGGCAGCGTTGTCGTGGCAGGATAGGCGCTCCCTCTCCCACTCGTCGCACCTCACCCTGGACGAGAGCTTTGCAAACAAGGCGCATGGGGAGCAGGTCGTCGCCGGGTGGCCAGCCTAAATCTCCTCCATTGCCGGCGCGGCCATCGACGGCAGTGATGGAAGGCCCGCCCAGGCGTCGGCGGTCGTCTGCCCCACATCGATCCGGCCACGCTCGCCACACCTGAGGATATCCGCTACACCGCCATGAAGCTCGCTAAGGCATCAGTGCCAGCAAGGCAGCAGGACGCTGTTGCCTGTGTTTGCTGCTCTGTGCTTGCCACCTATCGAAACAGCCACACTCACCACGACGAGGCAATTTTGCTGCCTGTCAATCTGGTCATTCTCGAGACACCCAAGGTGATTTGCTGTGCTTGATGCTCTATCCTTCTAATGCTTGCACTTTAAGTGTTCGATGAAATGTCACTTCAAGCTGATAAATCATTCTTTCAGTCTATGGGCCTGTTTGTATACGCTTTTCTGGAACTCGCTTGCCTGTTTGTATACGCTTTTCTGGAACTCGCTTATCTGGCAAGCAAGCTTATCTGGTAAGCCTGCTGCCTGGAGAATCTGCTGTCTGAATAAGCAGGGTGTTTGGCAATCCTGATTATTTTGTGTCGATTGTCTGTCCTGGTTGGTAAATTGACCTGAATGCCCCTAAGGCTGATAATAGCTCATTTTTATTGTGAATCTGAGGAGAAGACAATAATTCTAATGCCTTTGGAGTTTGTTAAATAGAAATTACATTACAATAAATTCATACGATAGATCGGTCTAGTATGGAAACATCCATCATGGGTACAACAACGAATCACGAAACGGCGAGGTGATCCACTTGACCCGACCGGCGACTTGGGATTTCCCTCTCCCATTTGGCCATTTTCCACTAGTCTGCTGCCCCCAAACCACACGCATAAAGCACCTCTGCGCTGCCATGGCGGAAAATCGCAACCTCGCGCCGACCTGGGTCACCATGGCCGGCTTCGGCTTCCTCACGCTCAACTCCGGCCTCGCCATCTACAGCGCCAGGGGCGACCCCGCCTCCGTCCTCTTTGTCGTCGGCTCGTACCTCGCCCTGCTCCTCCTCTTCCGCTGCCTCCGCGCATACGAGCGTGCGCCGCCCGGGTCTCCGGAGAAGGGGCGGGCGAGGCGCGCCGTGTGGCCGCTCACCACGCTGCTCACGGCGGCGTTCTCATCTCCATGAGCTGGAGCTGGACATCCCTCAACACTTCAGTCCTGGCGACAGGCGCCTCACGGGCGGCCGGCGGCAGGGACCAACGCAGCACAGGCGGCCGGCAGCGGGGGCCCAGCGCAGGCGGGCCGGGCTGCCGGCGGCGGAGCCGAGCGCAGCACGGGCGGCCGGCGGCGGGGGCCCAGCGCAGGCGGCACGGGCGGCCGGCGTTGGGGGCCGAGCGCAGCACGAGCGGCCGGCGGCGGGGGCCGAGCAAGGGCGGCACGGGCGGCCGGCGGCGGGATCCGAGCCCGGGCGGCGCGACCGGAGGCGGGGCCCGAGCCCAGGCGGCAGGGGCGTCCGGCGGCGGGGGCCGAGCCCGGCGGTGGTGATCTGGAAGCGGCCCGAGCGACCCGAGCGGCGGCAGCGGCGGCGGGATCTGGAGCGGACGGGTGTGGCGGCGGTTGCGGGAGGCTCGGTGGCGTCGGTGGCCGAGGGTACTGCGAAAAAACGGTCCGCTTGCCCCAGAAGCGTACCCAGAGCCACGTACGAGATAAGCGGCCTGCTAGTTCAATTCCAGATTTTCCACTAAGCGGCTTACGTGACAAGCGGGGAATAAGCGAGGCGTTTGGGTGGGTTTATCGCTTATTTTCACCAATAAGCGGGAAATAAGCGACTCCAAACAGGCCTTATGCCATTGCCTTTGTTACCATATTTCTATGCTGTTGCCTTCTCTGCTAGAATAAGTGCTGAGCCATTTCAAAGAATTTGTATATGCTTCGAAGACAACTTTTCAGGTTTCATCCAATAGAGGTTAGAGGCCCTAACAGATTTTGACTTGTGCAACCTATCTGGCTAGCTTCTTAAATTTCTCTCTGAACTGTTTATTTTTTTACAAGGATCAATTTCCTGCTAACTATTCAAACTAGTTAAGCTTATCTATTTTGTTTAAGTATAATATCAGAGAGTATGAGGTTTGTAATCTTGTGACCAGACCTTCTTCTGAAGTCATACTTGATGTACATTCTAGCTGGGCTTGATTCCGTGAAACTTAATACTTACCGCGGCTATAGGGGGAATTAGGACTGATAATGCTTAGGATGATTAATTCTAACAAAAACATTAATCGTATCGGTATAACTGATATGCACTTCTGTGGTGTTGGGCTTGCTTTACTGTGTTGATCATATTTGATTAGATCTTGAGCTTATCCTACACAAAGACTAGGCTAAACATATATACAAGGTGAACGGAACTTTGAATGGTACGATTTTTTCAACCCCTACTATATATTCCTAAGTGTTATATATATGGATATATCTATCTTTGTTGATGATAGACTAGCCTTTTATATTCGCTGACTCTTGAAGTCTATGGTGCATTGCATACTAGCATTCAACCTGCTCTGCTTTTTTCTGTGCAGATTCGTCAGGCGCTCAACCTTGCTCTTTTTTAGCCTAGCATTACTCTTAGATTTAATACTTGCATCTTTGTCTGAAACGAGTTGTGCTCCAGTCTTTGATCTAAAGTTTTTTCTTTCCTTTACCTACCTAAATCTGTCCTTTTATTTTTACATAGTCACTTCTCTTGTATTCTACTATGGCAAATCTGTTTCTTCTATGAACTTATAACACATTTTTGGACTACTAAACGATCTCGAATGAAAAAGCTGTCAATTACAAAGTTTAAGATCTCATCAAGCTCTACAATTTTGATATAAAGTTTGTATTCATCCGAGATCGTATGCAAAAGTTTGTATTAAAAAAATACAGCCTTCAAACTTAATCATTCCCATCCTTACCTTTGTTTCTATTTACGGAGCCCAGCAACGGTTGCGCCATCATCGTCATCATACATCTTGACACCGCTTCCATCATAGGTCACCTTCTACCGCGGCAATGGGAAACAGCGGTAAGTGACTCAGAGCTGTGCCTACCCTCGCTTCCATCGGAACGCACAAGTTCCATGTGTGGATCCCATGTAATAAGCAGATGGCATCAAACCACCCACAAATATCTTCTACTACTATACTTGTAAAGAGAGGACTACTAGGAACAACACACCAACGTATTATGAAGTGAAGTCAACGTATTGTGAAGCGAAGCCAACATATTAGAAACAAGCTAATAATAACGTGAGAGCAAGTAAGAACCCATAGCAACGTACGAACATTTCTGCTAAGAACTCGTAGTAACGCACGGACATTTCTGCTAGTCCACCGCCGTAATGTCTTGATAATACATTATTTAGTATTATATAGATGCTAATATACATTTTGGAACACGGGAGTGCATACAAGTCCCAAGTATGTAGGCTTCCTAGTTGATATTCTGTTCAGTAATAATCGCTTCAGGCAGGCCTTAGAGAACAGAACAGGAAAATAATGACTCAATCAAGAGGCATGATTAAAGAAATGCAGGTAAATTTCAAACTCTAGGAAACTTTGAGACTCTAGATCACAGATTCACAGCACAAGGGGAACTCGGGCAGTTTCTGTTTTGCAGATCAACTTTCGTCTAACATAATTCGTAACTGAATTCAACTACCTGAAGAGATGAAAGTTTTATAACAACTCGTAACTGAACCCAGCTCCTGAAGACAATATTCTGGCAGATAGCTACCAGCCTACGACAGTACAGCGTGATAACAGCAAGCAAATAAGGGTCACAACAATCTACGTCTGTTCTACAGACTGACAACAGAGGGAAAACGTGACAACTACTGATCATCATCCATGCGAAGATCGCGGCCACTTATCATTGAAGGGCACAGGAATGATCCTCTCTTCGTTCATCGGTAGTATACATGCATATTTCGCGGCCTAGAACGCTAGCTCGTAAGTTTTGTAGGACTTCAAAGCCTAGTCGCTCCCACCATCATTATCTCCACCAGTGCTCCTGTGGCTCTCAGTTCCAGAAGGCTCCGAGGCGGCGCCACCAGCATCTAGCTTGCTCACTGCTGCTGGTGTCTGAGTTTGATGAACCTGCAGGCCCTGAGGCATGCCATTGACCATGCCAGGCCTCCCAACCATTTGGCCACTGAAATTTAGCAACTGGGCCTGCTGCTGCTGCAGTTGCTGCTCCTGCATCTGCTGTGGTGTCAAAGGTGTCCTCGGAGGGAACATAGGAACCTGTGACATGTATTGCCCTACCCCAGGTGATGCACCAGGTGGCGCCATCTGTTTGCAAAAATTGGCATGAGAGTAAAGAGCACAAAGGATATGTGCACAGCTAGGTCTGGTAAAAGACAAACCTGAGGGCGGCTTACAGCAGTCTGTGGCTGGGCATCTGCGATTGCAGCAAGATACAAGAGATTCTTCTGAAGCTGTGTTTGATACCTGAAAGTTTCGTGGAAAATAAATTTACTATTAAACAGCATCCATTTCAGTACAGTTGTAGTCATATTTACATAACAAGAAAGTGCTTGAGTGAGAACTTGTTAGATGCATTTACATACTAAATGTATATAACAGAAAGTAGATTAGAAAAACTCTCACACATGCTTTGCCACAGCTAATAAGATAACGCTACCAATGGCACAACTATTGCAAGATGAAAAGTAATTACCTCCAGGAAACTGAAAACAAAATTGCAATGTGATTAGACATTGTGCTAATAATTCTGTCTATATGGCATACATGATACAGGGAAGGCATGCATGCTAGTAGCAATGATGCCACATTAGAGATTGTACAAGATATGCTCACAGAAATATGGTAATTGGCAGTGCAAAACGCCTAGACAGTCAAAGAGGAGCAATACTGTATTAATAATTACATGAACTTGATTTATTCAAAATAATTACATGAACTTGATTTATTCAAAATAATTACATGAACTTGATTTATTCAAAATAATTACATGAACTTGATTTATTCAAAATAATTACATGAACTTGATTTATTCAAAATGTATGTGTTTGCAGATTAGATTTTAGTTACAGCAAACTGTGTGCATCGCTATTTTGCTGGCAGAATTACACATGCTGAAGACGATGTTAGTTAAAAGCACGTATGCAAAGGAAATAATCCTCTGCTTAACATAAATCATAGAATTTGCATTTATTCTATTGCAGTGTCCTTGTGTGACTATTTATTTGTGAAGGGTGATTTGGTGAGACTTCAATTTTATTTGTGAAGGCTGATTTGGAAAGTTGAAAATTATTGTGCAAACTACCAAAAAGAGATGTCAGAGATGGAAACATCATACGACCATGGAGGGTATATTATATATATATATATATATATATATATATATATATAGGTTCTCAATAGCAGCATTGCGTATGCTCTGCAGAATATGTGTGATGCTTTTAGTGTTTCAGCCAAGGGCTTGGTCTGGCTTTTTTTTTTCCGTAGAAAGCAAAAGAGATCCCCTTGGCATACCAGCTTAAATAAACATGGTCTTTATATATAGGTTTTGTGTCATGCCTCTTTGAGAACTTATGGTTCTCAGCAAGTCTACAACACAACTCTACTAACCACCAGCCAACAAAAGCTCACAAAAACAAGCACATAGATGACAAAGTTTAGACCACATCACATTAAGCAAAACATCAACCCACACCAGGAGGCAACCTAGGTACAAAAGAGTGCTGCTAGTAAGAAGTTGAATGTTTTTATGGTTTCAGTACATGCCTTGCTACTTTGGTACAGCTAAAACGAAATATTGTCATGTGGCAACCCATCTAGATGCGTTATGGAATGCATAATGAATGATATGCTGTATCACACAATAATACTCCATAGCACATATGTTCTGTCAATCATTCATATTAATAATATCTATAGAATATAACAAAGGCTTTACATTAAAAAAATCAAGATTTTCAAGTGTAAAATATAATGGGGCATTCGTTAGGATTTTTTCAGAAAAAGCAATACCACAAATTGATAAAATCATTCTTGTCAGGTAATATAACTGCATCATCTTGAGTTTATGACAACAGAATATTAGTCAATTATGCATCCTACAATCCTATATGGTCATATTACTCGTACTCCCTCCGTCCCAAATTGTAGGTTGTTTTGGCTTTTCTAGATTCATAGTTTTTGCTATGCATCTAGACATAGAGTATATCTAAGTGCATAGAAAAATCTATGAATCTTAAAAAGTCAAAACGACCTATAATTTGGGACAGAGGGAGTAGTATACAATAATAGCCTTCCTTTGCCAGCATACAAGTTCATGTTCTATATTTTTGGTCTCTTTGCATATATGGTAGTTGCTTTGAGAACATATTCGTGCAATGTAGAAAACTAGGATATTCTTATTTCTATTATTAGCAATGAACATGTGAAGAGCCTCGCTTCAAAAAAGGCGCAGGTAATAACTCATCTTTCACAAAAGAATGCCAAGAGGAGCGCTGACTGTTTTATTAATGAAAGCAGTGACATTATAGGGGATACATGGTGCTGCTAAAATTCATTATAATGAGCTTATAAGTTCTTTTATGTGTAATGATTTTTGTATAATCCTTGATGTAATCTCTCATGCAGGGGTAGCGGAGGGAAAAGTGGAACTGGAGACATTATCGTCCCCACCACATGGCTGGACCTACAACATTGTATTTGTGATCAGTGGATAGCACTGGTCAGAACTCATCTTCTACATCTAGAACAGGAAGGTGCGAGCTATGCTTTTTCTTCCAAGGTGTGTGCTATTTTTTTTTCTATTTGTAATCATGAGCAGTAAGTGTCTCCTACTTTTCATCGATAAGGATAGATACACCATAGGAGGGACATAGGGTATCCATGGTTTATTTCCCAACTGAGGCTAGCCAGCAAGAATTTCACAGCCTGGCTGAACAAGGAAAGGAAAGGGTGTGGATTTTGGTTCATTAGCTATGTCAGCTCCCCCATCCCCTTTGTCCCAGTCCCATACATCTAAATTCAGACAGATCCAACTCCAGGCAAATACAACAGCCATGCCAGGCACGTCACCAGAGGGGAAGGGGTCGATTCACATAGCCAGAATTCAATTCGAGCTACCAGCCTTTGATTTTCATGATTTCCATGGCCAGGCACCATCCGGGAGGGAAAGAAATTGATTTAGCAGGGGAGCTCAATCCGAATATGAAGGACCTGGTTCGTACCTTGAGTTGATCGATCCAGCAGGGAGGACATCGATTAGGAAGGGATCATAAATTCAGCATATTGTCAATTAGGCAGGAGGTTGTCTTAGATGGGACAGCACAAGCTAGCATACCCATTTCCCCAAAAGAAAAAGCTAGCATACCTTACCCATGTGGGAGAGCCAATTTGGCTTGCCCACATGCGCAACGAAATTCTTGTGGAATCATGCAAGGTTGCCAGACAGCTAGTTTTTGGCAACCAAAAAAGTAGCCAGCAAGGGTACCAAATAAAACAATAGTTGATATGAGATATTCCTGGCTAAAAATGTAACATACATCGCTGCAGTTTTGAGTTTTTAGTTGCTCATTTTCCATTACATGACATAACAAAGTTACAACATACGCTATTACTAGCCCGTTATCGTATAACATATTAGTAACAAGAAATGTTTAGAATCAACAGACATCAGAGAAAGGTAACAATAAAAAGAATGCATGCTTATAACATAGTTCAATTAACGCGAGGATAAGCAACTAAACAGGAAACATCATCGTTTAGTTCAATGAACGATCATATCAAATAGAAAAACAAGAGAGCAAGATTGAACAAGTTACATACTGGGCACATTCTGCCAACTTTCCCAGGTTCTGATTTTCCAATATAGCCAAAATAAGCTGCTTATTCTCATCCAGATACTGCAGAAAGAAACAGGATCAATAAGGAAGGCTGGAAATTTGCAACAGACCATACACAAAATCGTTAAAAGGGCCAGTTATTCCCGAAAAAGGATAACGCGTTAACTGTGACATTGCAATATGATAGACAAGGCAGTTCTGTGAGAACACATGGACACTGTAAACCATCAGAGTATATTTATGAAACAATTGAATCCCCAAATAATAAGAGAACAAGAAACATATAGCTTGATGGTAGGTGTAAAGTGTTAAAGATAAGTTGGGTTCAAGGGTATGACAATGTTCTTGAAGGACAAATGCTTGGTCCTGTGGGCTACATAAAGACAGGACCATTGCTATGGTGGTTGAAACAGATCAGGTCCAAATTTAACAACGCTGGCAGTTTTCCTTTTTTAACTGAAGCCCAATATGAAGACTGAAAATAAGAATGATAACCCTCAACCATGAGATTTCCGAAAAGGAAGTCATATTGGGACTTCCCAGAAATGAATTACTGCTAATTACAGGTGGAAGGTAGGTCAATCATAAACTCATATCTCTACTATTACTTATTAAACTTCAGTTAAACCTGTCAAAATAAAATTGGAACATATAATCCACAACACTGTCATTGATTCTCTACATGGAGCTGATGCACCATGGAATTTTCCATCATAACACCAAGAAATTATAATACCAATGTGTGGGAACTAAATGCTTAAGAAAGGCAAATATGAGGTCAACGCCGTAGAGCACATATGGAAAACAAAGTCAGGTTCTGTTGGAAGCAATATGACATGAGGCTGTGCTCGAAGTAAGGATGCAAATCCCATTATTATCAAAATAATGCTATATTCAGAAGTTGCCAATCCCTGCTTTAATAATAGCTCCTATTATGAGATCAGCTCCTATTATGAGAACAGACCCATGGTCCACTTCTTTCTGTGGTAAACCTAGGTTAGCCGCAAGCATAATAAGGCAAATATATTATGAACCAAACATCTGGATTCATGTTCGACCGCAAGATCATAACACTAATACCCAATCGGTTAAAAGAAGTCAGCCTGCTTCAGACAAGCCAGTCAAATCCACCAATAAATCTTCCTTTTAAAAAAAAACAGCGTCTTTCCTAATCCACCAATCCAAATCACCATTAATCGATCCGAGCGCATACAGAACTAAACCCATCCGATTAAGGCCCCCAAAAGCATCCAATCTTTGACCCGAAAATGCTCCCCAAGAAACCCCGACACGAAGAGGGCGCGCGAACGAACCCGCACACCAAGAAACGGGTATTGGGGGGAAAGGGGTGGCGAAAGGAGGCACCTTTTGGATCTGCTCGGTGGTGATTCCGGCGGCCGGGGTCATCGCCGGCGGCTGCGGCTGCATGGGCATCGGTTGCTGCATCCCCTTCCCCCTTCGGCTGGCTGGCCGCTGGCTTTGGGCTCTTGGGGTGGGGTTTGGGTTTTTCGGGGGGTTTGGTCAATTTGGGGTTGGGGGCGGCCCGGGCTGGGGAGTAGAGTCAAACCGCAAAACAGACCACCGAGCCACGGATGAGATTTGTGGCCGCTGGAATCGCCGCTGCTCCCCTAATCACACAAATGAGGAACCTGACCATGTTAGCGCTGGGCATAATTGACCAACAAGAACCGATTTAACCGATAACCCAAAAACATCGGTCATTAGTTCGGCTCCAGAGTCGTTTCATACAATGCTGCGTAGGATTTTTGATGATGTGAAGGAGAAAGAAAGAGGCTGTTGTCATCCATGCCGGGATTCAGCCTCCAATGCGGCAACAGCACGCCGACTTCGCTGTCGATCATCTCGGCGACACGACGTGAGTCACTCGTGGTCCGTGATGCCCAGCTTCATCACCATCTCCGTGGCCATGCTCGACGTTGTGTCCGCATCGTTGTCGAAGGGGAAGTATATGGATAAGCAACAAAGCAATTGTGGGAACCTAGGATGAGTTCATTTATGCCTTCCTATCGGCTCAACTCCAGCACTAGTGACCAATCGGTTGATGAGTTGATTTATTGTAGTGCAAGGCAACACTAATTTATAAAGGTCACCAACTCCTTCATGGCCAAAAGCGTGTAGAGCACCCCAGCAGAATCTTATCAATTAAAGGAAACTACTCAGCTGTCCCCCAAGGCCCCAACTGCCATTGGCTGAGCCAAACAACAATTAGGTCCTGTTTGGTTAACCCTCCTAAAATTTTTAGGAGCTAAAATCTGGATAGAATATGACTAAAGAACCAAACACCACCTCCTAAAAGCTTCTAAAAATTTTAGGAGGGGCCAAAAGTTTTAGGAGGTGAACCCCCTCCTAAAAGCTCCTAGAGTCCATCTGGACTCCCACTGCCCCTCCCGACTGCACGCTTTCCAACCCCGCGGCGGAGCACGGGTGGCAGGGAGTGGCGGGGGAACGGGGCCGCCGATCGTGCTCCGCCACCGGAGCTCCCTCGCGACATGGCTGCCGGCGCCCGTGCTCCACCGCCGGATCCGCCGGCCCCGCCGCCGCCCGTGCCCCACCGCCACTGAACTGCATCTTCCTGATGAACAACGGGGGTCGCCAGAGATCAACGCCGTCGTCGGCGAGGTGTGGTCCCGGCGTGGTCATCGACACCGAGCTTGAGGAGGGGGAGGCCTGCGGCGACGACAACACCGAGCTCGAGGAGGAGGAGGAGGCCTACGGCGGCACCGAGCTCGGGGCCGAGGCGGAGGCACCCTCCTCCTTGGCTCGCCGGATCAACGGGGGGTAGAGGGGGAGACGCGCTCTGGCGCTAGATCCCTGCCACCCCCATCCCCGCCGCCGCGGATCTGAGAGCCACGGATCACGACAGTGCTCCTTCTCACCCTCCGCGCTGCCAGCCGCCGCGGGGCCGGCCGCGGTGGTCCTTCCTCTACCTCGTCGTCCCTCTCCCACGGGAGGACCGCATCGTCGGTGCTAGGAATGGGTGGGGCGGCCCGCTTGCCGCCAAAGGAGGAAGGGGAGGCGGCCAAGGCGGCGACGGAGGCGGCGGCGTGGGGTAAGCAGAGGAAGTGGTGGGGGAGGAGGCAGTGGAGATGGCGCCGGGAGGTGGACTCGTCAAGTGGTAGAAGGAGGGGTAAAGAAGTCTTTTTGGCAGTGTATTTATCGCTTTTAGTCAATTTTAGGAGGTGGAACCAAACATATTTTTAGGAGGTTCTAGCAGCCTTCTGAAAGCTCCTAAAACTTTCAGGAGATGGGAACCAAACAAGCTCTTAGCCTCTGCACTTGAGCAACTCTCCTCTGAAATCCATCCTTTCGTGTCTCATAAAAGCGATTCTCCTGATTTCCTCTTATCTGGCCGATGCTTCTCCACACCAGGCTTCATCCGAATCGGCTTTCAGCGTTAATGTTATACTTTGATATGCCCCCATGCTGCAGCTTGATTGCCTTTAGATTTTATGAATGGGTCCCACTGGACGTGCCAAGAGCGTGTTGACGCAAAATATGGAATGTAGGCTTCTGCGTTGAACAACACGGAGGACCTGGGAGATCTGCTTAACTCCAGTGCAGGCTCCAAATCGGCTCACGAGTGGTGCAAGGCGTGCCAATCAATTTGACATGAAAATTGACAAGGTAAATATTAAATTCCTGAGTCGATCGGCGGCGAAGCCTTTCGAACTCATGGGTAGATGTTCTTAGAATAAACACCACGATAGAGAGATATTCAATATAGTCATGTGGTATAAATAAAAAAGTATTAATGGCATGTGTCATCGGCTATATGAGCCAACGGGTTAATATAAAGTATTGTAAAATAATAGCCATGAGAGGAGCCCTTGCTAACCATACGCACATCAAATAGATTAACAGATCTAGTCAATATCTTGATAAGTGTAATTGAACTTAGACAAGGTAACATAAATGAGAGGGCATTGACATCAATCTATTAATCTAAAAGATTAGAACATAGCAGTAAGGACCTCTTGCCTATCGCTTACGAACTAATTAGGCTAACAAAATCGAATCAATGTTATGACCATGTAATTGAACTTAGACATGGTAACACGGTGAGAGTGCATTAATTTCGGCCCATTAACCTAATCAGACAAGCTCACGGCAACAAAGCCTCATATGCACCCCTATCGGGTTAATGACATCGTCATGCTTCCCTGAGATCTGGATGATACCCAGCCGATGCATCGGTTCTCGACAGTAACGTACTGACATCAATGGCTTGACGGTTAGCAATACGAGGGGCAGGAGTAAAGATCTATCGAACCTAGCATATATAAAGCAATAAAAGCATGCAAGATCTACCAACCGATACAATCAGATAACTGTGAACATTTAAACAGGACAAGGGAGCTGATGAAAACAACCTAACCAGATCTAAACCGTTCGATAATTGTGAGAGCTTGATAAAACTAAGAGATCGATACGATGCAACTTAATAAAACCAAACAACTCGATAACTGTGAGCAACCGTCGAAGACAAGCAAAATATTGGACAAAGCCTAGAAAGTTCTACCTGCAATAAGATAATTTGATAACTAGCCACACAAACCGAATATCAAAATATAAGACTTAACTTAGAAAGTTAGAGGTCGTAATGATCGGGTGACGGTACTTACAAGCTCGCCTAAGATCAAAGCCAATACAGCTGTGCGCGCAGGAAGGAACTCGTCGAAATTACTCTACTCTTACTCCTAGGATTTTGACGGCATGGCATCGAAAGGTTGTATTGATTGATTGATAGATAATCCTTTACAATGGCTAGGGGTTACATATTTATACCGTGGATTAATGACTCCTAATCAGCTAGGATAATGACTCGTACAAGACTTCCCTAAAAGGAAATATTAAGATACATGCATTCTAATTTTCCTTATGTAGAATCCTTGCTAATAAAGCTTTCTCCGGCCTTCGCATGCGAGTACTGCCCTTTCCATCTTAATTAATCAATCCAGCCATCGTCCTTTCTTTAATTACCTTGCATGCAGTCTAACATCTGTACGCATGCAAATAATCCTCATGACGCACGCAGCACCCGTCTCCGCATGTATCCATGCAACTCCGTACGTCTACTTGCAGGCCTCCGTACGTCATACAAACAAAATCATTGGCTTGGTTCCTCTTGTTGCCTGTGACTCCCGCAGACGTATGCTAGTGGCTGATTATCTTCCCTTACTTCAGATTACCTTATTTTGCTGGCCAACATATGCCCCCAATTCGGAGTACGAATGTTATGCTTCGAACTTTTGTAAGTCCAACGGTCTGAATCTTCTAGCCGATACAATCTGTTTTATTACTCTATGGGCTCGATACTTTGACTTTTCTGTTGTTGCTTGATGTTTCTTCGAGCTTCTACTCAAGTAAATCCAATCACTATTGGCTTGTTATCCTTTCTCATTTTACTTTGACGTCGGTGACTATGTGGAAAGATAATAAGAAGCCTCTATAAACATATCAATCTTCCAGCCCATATACTGTTTTGTTACACCAACGTGACTCACTGCCGCTTTAAGGTTGTACACCACACTACTTGCCATCCAAGCACCACTGATTTCTATGCCACAACTCCAACCGTGTGTCAAGCAATAGCAAGTATGCAAGCAGCTGCTGGCACCGTCATCCGCACTTGCGTGAAATAAATACCAAAGCTGCTGCCTTTTGTTCCTTCCTCATCCACATAAGGGTGGAGTGGAATGTCGACTAAGTTCATGAATCAAACCAACTTTACTTCTCCTGCTCAAATAGCTTGGGTTTTTTAAGGATTTTTAAACCAAAATATAACCGTGCTCCTCAAATAATTCTCTCAGATCGCTCAATATGTATGGTTCTTTACCAATGCATTGGGCTACCTCTTTTCCCCCTATTTCTAATAAGGTTTTTTTTGAGCTCAGGACAGGGGATGAAAAATAAGCAGACTTGTATTGCATATTTCGCAAAATCAAAAACCGGAACCAAGGAAAGAAACAAGTCATACAATCAAATCAAGATGTGCATTTGTGTGGAATTTCTTGGTGGAATTTATTTGAATTCCTTTTTTGCATAACTCTCTCTTTTACTTTCCTTTTGGGATATGGGCTACCTTTCTTTTTTTTTCTTCTCTTTCTTTTTTTTTATGCTTTTGAGCATTGATATCTTTTCTTTTTCTTTTTTCTTTTTTCTTTTTGCATAGCCCATACCCTTTTGCATAATGAATATAAAGAGTCATGTTAAAGGAATGGAATATTTTTGTGTGGATGGAAGGCATGTTTTTACGTAACTTCCAGTGTAGAAGTTAGCATGAGTATATGTGGGGTGTACATGACCTTGATCATGAAAGCATGACTAGAACTTTTCAAGGGTCACAAACAGTTTGACAGAGCTCAATGCAAAAATAAGTAGCATATGAATAAGGTTTTCAAAGATATCAACGTATGGCTTTGGTAGGAATTCATCAATATCATTGAGGAGCTAAGCTATTTTTATTTTTGCAAGATAAAATTCCCAAGTATTTTGCAGGAAGAAGTAAGGTTTCTTTCATCATACCATATCTCCTAATAGATTAGCCGACGCCATGCACTATCCATCAAGCCTCATTTGACGAACCATATGTCTCTTTGCCTTTATCAGCTTGCTTGATGCACCACTCTTGGTTTTGCCCCAAAGCGCAGAATTATTCCTGAAATTATCATTCACTGGTTTCTAAGTTAATTTTTTACGCAAATAATGTTATTATCATCCACTATTTCATATGCCTTTTGTTGCGGATGAAGGTAATTTTTTTGCTAGTAACATCAGATTTTGTTGCGGATGTTTCATTTCACAAAATCTGCAAATAGTACTGTCAGCTTGCTCAAGTTAACATGCACGTAGTTGTAGGAAACATATGCTTTGATGTTTAAATCCGAATAGAGTTGTTTCTGTATTAGTATTAATAGTATTCAAGCATGATACAGATATTTGACACAATAAAAACAACTAGATGCAATGTACTATTTTATTCCACATAAAACCTCCAGAACTTTCTTAGTTAGAGTTCCTACATTGAGCTTGTCTGCTTCATTTATTACATCCGAAATTTGCATGTCTGGACTCAAGAGAAGTAATTTTTCCCCTTTCCCCATCCATCTGTAGATCCAAGTTGACCAACCATATATATAGCAAGTTATTCCACCACGTCGTATCTCTAAGGATTTCATTGTTCTGAACATTTGCATTGTGATTAACAGGATCTAATTGCCGTGGCACCATGGAGGTTTTGGCGTGTATCTCGTGTTGGAGAAATAGGTGACTAATTTATCTCAAGTGCAAAAGGGAGAAGAGAACTTGTATCCTCATTTGGTTATGATGCAGAACAAAGTTTGTGTTGAACAAAGCATCAGTAGTGTGTCAGTTTTCAGTTTTCATTATAATTGTTAGTTATGTCATACCTTCTTAAAGAGAGAATGTATGCTAATGCTACTATATATGTTCTCAAAGTTGAGTTAACTTACCTGCTCCAGTTAAAAGTTTTGTTTCTAATTATTTCTTTTGTGAGCATGCTCCTACTAAACCAACCAATAGAATTGAAGTAACACGTACAAGGTACCATTGCAATACAATGGCCTATTAAATTCACATTAGCTGGTGAAGAATGCCATAGCCAACACAACCATTTTAGGTCGGAGTGATAGCGAAGCCTAAATGTGTATTAAGACACTATACTTCTCATTTGCAATTCATATTTTATTGGCTTCTTTCTTGGATATTGTTTGAAGCAATATTTCATCCCAGAAAGAGTTAAATAGCTTTATAAGTTCCATGTTCCAACCATAATTTTTTCTTTAGTATATGTGAACAAAATACCATGTGTCTTGCTGAAAAAATAAATATAATACCATGTCATATCTCTTGATTTATCATACATCGTCTTTGGGTGAATTCCAATAAGATATGAATATATAGATGTCGCTGACCATGTATTAGATTTCACATTTTCTTTTTGGAGTGGAAGTTGGACACAGATCATGTCAGATATAAATACAAATGTGGATTGCCTCAGTTATGAATACAAATAAATGCGTATCAAATATGACACAAGTCAGGTTCGAACAATTTTAGTCACGAATATTTCTTTAAATATTGAACAAAAATCAACAACCACATGATCACACTTGTACCATTTATTAAAACATTCCATAGGTCCACAGTTCAACTATATCATGGTGAAAAGAAGCATAAGCATAGAGTGCTTAAACAAGTAAAATAGCAATAATACACCCTGAGCTGCATTAAAACAAGCACAGCTAAATATAGTCATTGTCTTATGAATACTTAAGTACATGATATTCTAGTACAAAACATAAAAAAATTGTAGATAGTCAGACAAAGGTATAGCAATCGACTAATCAGTCAAAAATAACTAAAAATTTTAAAAATTATGTTAATCTCAAAGATTAATTAAGAACTTGTGCTTAAGTGTTAGTCAAACAACTCATTTTTTCTCATATTCGAAACTTTTCAAAAATAAGGTTGCATTAACTTGATCATTTTGTTTTTAGATTTATTGTAAATTTATTAGAATATTTTAGTGAAGTTATAGCTTGAACTTAGTTTGTAATTCATGCTTACAATACTTTAAATAATATGCAGATCTACCTTAGTTACTCATTAGGGCTGAAATTCATGTTGGGCATGTAGGCCTCACCTGTAACAGATTTGCAATTCTACTATTCCAAAGTCGATTTTATAGCACATGAAAATTGTATAAAAAATGTTACATTACCATTGATTCCTGCAAATAACGTCTGCTACAAGATGAGAAAATATTGGGACAAGGATGTTTAGTAAAATGGATTGGTTTTTTAATATAGTTGTAGGCTCTTTTATGAATGGGCCATCCATTCACAGTTTTTTTTTCTTATAATTCTCTACCTTGCAACATGCTTCACCCTTCTCACTTCATTTATTACCTCCCATTTTGTCACAATTCCCTCTGCATGATTCACCCTTGTTGCATTCTTCACCACCCTTGTCTCATAATGATCTGAATGACCAACACATCTGGAGGGCCTCTCACTGCAAACCATGAAATGGAGGAAGCGATGATACCTTAGGTCGAGCCAGAGGCAAATCTCAACGAGTAGAATGACATGAATATGGAGGATATTGATGCCTCTTGTGCACATGTTTTGTAAATGCGAGTGAGTGGTGACATTGTAGCTTTTCCCTTAGTATTCTCTAAAGTTTTATTGAGTTAAAGGATCAGAACCAAACTCACTAAGATTTTCTATATAACTAAATGAATCTAATCCTACCATATAAAGCATAAGTTGCATATAACACTAAATTCAACATAAGATAAACATTGTGGGCATGAATAGAACACAACCACGTAAATACAAGAGAGAACATAAGAACCAAATGCCTTCTCATTATATTTCTAGCCTATGAGGAAGTACATGCATCATCCAAAGCATCTTTAAACTACCTTACTCCCTGATTACTTAATACTCTACTAGACCCAAATCCTATCACTATATAGTTGTCCTGTGCAAGAGGTTCCAATGTCACGACCACATAGGCTCACTAGAGATATCATTATGCGTGTCTTGTTGTCATGAAGGATCGACGAGCTAGATCTAATCTCCATGATTACATAAGAAAACTATGCATGAAATTAGAATGGGCACATCCATGACAATAGAAAGCATAAAAGGAGGTAAAGAATCGCTAACAATTTTGAAAGATATGATGACAGTGACTAAAGCAATAATATATTAGATCATCATGTCTGAGTACATACCACAGTGATCTCCTACTTGGCTCTTGATTTCCACCATGGCTTAGTCACACTTGGAGGCCATGATGGCTCGGGTCTTGTCTAAGCCATCTCCTTGACACAAATGTGAAGCCTTGCGGCAACCCTCTGCTTCCTATGGTATGTTGGTCCCTTTGTTTTTTTTTCAATTTCTAGTAGCATGATCTGTGGTTGTAGCCGAGGGGATCATATATATAGTCTCCAAAAGTAATGGATACTAGGCTGATTGTCCCAAGGGTTTTGGGGGTCTTACTAACCTCAAATGCCTAAGGCTTCTATACATAAGTTGTAGGACTTTTTAAGTTGACAAATATAGACATCACATTCACCCTAGTTGGAGTTCATACGTGGGAGATATGGCCTATGCAGGATCTCCCGCTACTATAGAACTTTGACATTCCAATCTTGAGCTTCCCTTGAATTAGACTTGCCGAAACACTAAACCCTTCATCCCCAAGCTTCCAAGAATCAAAGTTCATCCAATATGGATGTGTCTTGGTGCAGAAGTAGACTAGGCCCATCAGCCCACCACATTTTGGTCTCTAATGGTGCTCCTCTTCCTCATGTAGACTCCATGCATTGTCCAAAGTCTGTACCCAAATTAAGTTGAAAAGGGAACTATTTATGTCATATTTCTAATGATTTTCCAACAGGGTACTTGATTCCAATGAAACGGGTACTTGATTACATGTCATTAATGAGCACCGACAATCTTCTCATGCTTTAAGCTTGCTTGTCCTCGATCAAGTATAGGATACTTACTTAATAGGAAATTAATGTTTCTCTTCAATGTCATTGGTTCACTCAGTTATATGTAATAAAACATATTGATCTCTCAGTTGTTTACCACTAAGTTAAGTTCAATTGTGACTAACTACTTTTTCACCGTGGCCGAATGACTAGAAATAAAAAAGGGCACAATTAAAATAAACTAATGCTCTCAAACTAAGTGAACTCCGTACCCTTATATTGTTTAATCATGATTTTTTTTCAAAAAGTTACTAATCCAACATAGAAGAATCTCGTGCAACAATTCATGAAAAAACTTATAAAGTTATTCAAGCATATACTAAGATTATTTTCAACCTAATCTACTCATAAACAAAAGTGGAAGGCTTATGTGAAGTTTGGAATGTAAAACCAATTGTTGCAAAACATTGTATCTAAACTATTGTCGAACTAAGAGATAGCTTTTGGAATTACTGATATTTGTAAAAAAAAAGGGTCATGAAAAATAAACATCGGAGAGGGAGGTGTTAATAGCATGCACATGTAAAAAAATTGGTTACGAGACAATTTTAGTAGTTATTTAGGTCATGTACTCTGTTTGTTCCAAAATGTACAGGTTAATTAAGTTTTGTCTTAAGTTAAAATTTATAAATTTAACTGGGTTTCTAAAAAACATTCTCTTAGGAGTGAATTCCAATAAAATATTTAAAGATCCTCTTAGGGGTGAATTCCAATAAAATATTTAAAGATTCTCTTAAGTGAATTCCAATAACGGTACCTAGTCATATCACGCCTTATAAATGGGAATTGAGGGAGTATGTTGGGTTTTTTTACTTTTTTTAATAAATTTGGTTAAAGTTTAAAAAGTTTAATTCATGGTAAAACTAAAATGGCCTAGATTTGGAAAGGGAAGTAACTTTCATAATTATAATTCTAACGTTGTAAATATGTGGAGCCAATATTCCTTTTCTCTTTAAAAAGCCATGGTGGATTTTTTATCTTCTATCATTAAATAATACTTCCTCCATTTCAAATTGTGTATTGTTTTGGCTTTTCTACATTGATAGATATTGCTTTGTATCTAGGCATAATGTATATTTAGATGCATAGCAAAAATTATGCATCCGGAAGAGCCAAAACAACATGTAAACTTGAAACGAAGGGAGTATAAAAATGTACATAAACACCCCCGGTAAACCATTTCAGGTTGCCCCCTCAGAAGTCATCTTGTTACAAATACCCACCACCTCCTTAATCTTTTTGCAAATACCCACCTAGTGTGCGCAAACAGAACCGATTTAATATGTTTTTAAAAAAAATAGCGAGCTGCCAATGTGATCTTTACCGAAATTAGATACTTCTAGAGTATAATCTGGACTTTTTTTTTTGAGATTTCAAAAAGGAAATGCTAGTGAGAGACTAATGTCACACTGAGTTTCACTATTTGTACAAGAATAATTAAACAAAAATAGTAAATGAAAAGCATTTGGAAAAGTTTGACTATGCTACCGCGGCTTGTAGTGGCTCTATCTTGGCGAAAACTCGAGTAGCTTCAATTAAATTTGCGCACACTAGCTGGCTATTTGCAACAAAATTAAGTAGGTGGCTTATGAGGCAATGTCAAACTTTGAACATAGGGCCATGTTTAGTTGCCCAAGTTGGGACCTCCCAACTTGGGAGTTACTGTGCAGCCGAAATTTGGCCCTCAGCCAAATTCTGGAGGTCCAAAATTGGTTGTCCCTAAACTTTGCAATACACTGTTTCATCATTATACCATGCACTATTTCATCATTATACCAGCAATTCACATGCATGTTGTCCTCCAAAAAATGCACTGAACCAGGCCAAATGACAACACAATTCATTGCTATTTCAACAACAAAACTTCAAGGAAAATATTCTCAAGTGCACCACAAATTATTACAGATTCACAACACCGAAAATTGTTACACCTAATCACAAAGTACATAAACAATTACATGTCCTCAAACACAAATTATTCAAGACCTAGCAAACAAATGTTCAGCAAGCATGTCTCGGAATGCATTCATGCTTGCCATGTCCGCACTCTCCGGTGCAGGCACTGTTTCCGGCTGATCCTGAGTGCCTTCAACAGGCACATAGTTAATGTTGCTGTCCACTATACCAAAGTGACTATCAAAGTCACCATTAATCCTAATGAAGTTGTGCAACGCCATGCATGCACATATAATCCGTGTTTGTGTTTCTGGTGGATAGGCCGGGATGTCCAACAATATGCGCCACTTCATTTTCAACACTCCAAACGCCCTTTGGATCACATTTCTAAGAGATGAATGTGCAAAGTTGAATATCTCCTTCATACCTTGTGGTTCGGGCGCGTTTTGAAAGTCTTGGATGTGATACTTGGTCTGCCGGTAAGGAGCCAGGAAGCCGGTGCGGTTTGCATACCCCGAGTCCACCAGGTAGTATTTCTCTACACCAGCAGTAAGTACCTGTAAGTTTACAATGGTTGCATTAGAAAACACTAATGACCTACAAACAGTTGTGTGTACCTCTAGGTGGCTTTGGGAACTTGTCACTGTAAGTTGTCATTGCATCGTCAAACACCCTCATGTCATGCACTGAACCAGGCCACTTAGCAAGCACAAAAGTGAAGATCATATCCAAGTCACAAGCGGCCATGACATTCTGGGTTGTCTTGCCCTTCCTACACATGTGCTGCATAAACTTTGCACTTGGCACAACAACAGGAATGTGAGTGCCATCTATTGCTCCTATGCAACCCTTGAATTCAGGGTAGAACCGATTATTTTGTAGCCTAGGATGCATTGTTCTAAACTCTGGGTCCCTAGGTATAATGATGTCGGCGGATAGGTCTACCATACAATTGAGGACTTTGTAGAATAGGCTATGCACAGTGGCTAGTGATCTCTCAAATTTGTCCTCTGCTTGCCTAACAGATTGTGGTGCCCCACATATCCAAAGGAACATTCCTAGAGCCTCAATAGTGCTAGATTTATTTGATGCTGTCAGTCCATACACAGATGTCAACAAGTCATGCAGCCTATAAAACATGTGTGGGGTCATCCTAAACATGGTGCAGCAGGATGATTCATTGGCAAGCTTGTTAACTACCCATTGCTCCCCAGTCAATGGTGGATTCCTAAACGGTCCTCTATTGCAATACTTGTCCATATGAATAGCATATCCATATGTACCATAGATAAATGGTGCTTCATCATCGTCTTCTACCACCAATGTCCAGAATAGTTCCCACCACTCGTCCAGCAACTTCTCCTCGTCGTCCTGGTCCTCGTCATCCTCCTGGTTCTCCTCGTCCTCCTCGTCCACTGAAGCTTCAACTTGGGCACCAAAATGAGCATCAACATCCTGCGCATTCCAAAAAAACACAGCAACAGTTAGTAGAATTCAATTGGTAGCCACAGTACTAAATGCTGCTACCTTCAGTGAAACATCACGTGTTCGAAGACAGAGGCAATAACTTTAACAAATAATAACCAAACTGCTCTAAATTGAACAACCATGCTGTTAATATAGCACTTGCCAACATAGTTCATCATATGTTCATCATCACAACATAAACAATACCAACACAACTTAATTCAACTACAAGTCATGACAAGCACACAAAAGACATGACAAGCACACACAAAAGACATAGGGTCTGGTTTTACACCGTAGAGGCATATTGCTTGATCATTGACAGCCTTGCTTCAACAGGTGTGCACAGGAAGATATTGCGTAGGTCATCATGCATGAAGATCTTGACGACACCATTCCAGAGTTGTCCTTCCATCAGGTGCACTCCAAGCTCTATCGCTGAATCTGTAACTAGTTTCTGTTCTTGTTTCCTAGCATCCCGTCGCTGCTTCTTCTTGTCCTTCAGATCTTCAACCTCCTTCATCTTATCCTCTAAGGCCCTTTGGATCACTGATGTCCTATGATCGTAACTGGAGTTGAACCTTGTCATGTTGATGTTCATGTTCCGAACAGCACCACCCTTGTTCTTCTTGCTAGGGCTTGTAGCTGTGCTGCGGATGCTGCTGGAGCTCCTCTTGCTCCCACTGCTGACTGGGGTCGCACAGCTCCGAGGGGTGCCACAGTCAGCATCAGCATCATCTTCTTCGCCGCTGCTGATGAAGTTGATCTGCCGGCTGACCCCAGGAACAAAGGAGGTATCTCTAGTCACTGCTACTCCACAGAACATGCGGTCCAGTTCATCAATGTATTCTGGCCATCCATCCTTCAGATCATACCAGTCAGCGTGCCCCTGCATTGCAAATAACAACACACAGACATTCAGTAGCTAGGACAGAAAGGAAACGAGTACATATGAGGTGTTCACATATCACTAACCTTGCAATTGGTCTGCCACCACTTATCACTAGCAATCACAGAGCCATCTTCTTTGTGCCCCAAGCCTGTGCACTTTGTCCGCAGATTTTGGATGAACTGCCAAAGCAACTTCAACTGCCTGTACTTGTAACCAAACTGCTCACTATTCCGGAACTTGCCAGTCGCTGCTAGGAACTTTTCCTGAACATCTTTCCAGCCCCACTTGCTCATGTTGCCATTCTTGCAGTTACCCAACTCAATTTGCTGGCAGTAAAGCTCACAAAACACCTGGGTATCCTCTTTGGTCCACTTGGCTCTGCTTGGCTCATTCTGTGCATAATGTAATTGAACAAGCAATGCATGAACTCCTATTGACAGTAACCATGACTAAGCAATACATTTCATGCACACCAGGGAAAAATGTACGCGTACCCACATATCCAGATCATGGAAGTAAAGAGAGGGAGTGGGAACAAGTACCGGATTGTTGTCGGTGTCCTGTGCTTGAGCTACGCCACGACGCCGGGAACCGCGGACCCTGGCCATAGGACGCTGCTGACGAGGCAAGGGAGCCGCGACCTAGCCACCGCTGCCGGAAGGCTCTCGGCCAGGAGGGCCGCCCCGGCTGCTGGCGCCTCCTCCCACTTGGTCATCGGAGCGAAGGATCCCTTCGTAGTCGTTGATGTGCGGCCAACCGGAGGTTGCATTGAGGTTGAGGCCGGACATACCCAGCTGGCTTGGGTGGGCAAGGTGGACGACGAGCTCTGATGCGGCGCGGAGGTGAAGGGGTTCTACGCACCGGTTCCTGAGCCCGGCGGCGCCAGGGAGAACAAGTTCCTCGTGCGGTGGCCGGCGTCGTAGACGGGGACGTTGCCGAAGTCCAACCCCGAAGAGCCATCTCCGTATCCGTCGGCGTTGAAGGCCGCGGGGTTGCCGGATCCGCCGACGGTGAAGCCCGCGGGGAGTCTGGATCCGCCGGCGTTGAACTCCGCGCCGTCCCCTTCATCGTTGAAGTCGTCCATCACCGCCGGACGGGGGTCAACCAACGGGTGCACCCCGTTACCCGAACCACCGTGGCAGCCGGACCGGAGTAGGGTCCCTGGATTCTGGGTGGTGGAAAAGGTCGATTTGGAGCGGGAGGTCGACGAATAGGGAGCCGGGG
>NC_028452.1:46137555-46139198 GCF_000263155.2 Setaria italica | reverse complement strand
AGTAAGGGTGCGCCGTAAGGTAAAGTGCGGCCGGTGCTGTGCCGCTGGATAAGGTTGCGAAGTTTGGGCTGAAATCGGGACATCCTAAAGGCCGATTTTGGACCAAAGTTTGGTAGGCCGTTTAGTTCAAAAGTCCAAAAAGGTGGCCCAAATACTGTACAAAGGCCTTGTTTAGTTCCCTCCAAAATTCCAACTTTGGCACTATGCAAAAAGAAGGTTGCCCATCACATCAAACTTGCGATACATGCATGGAGTACTAAATGTAGACAAAATCAAAAACTAATTGCACAGTTTTGTTGTACTTTGCGAGACGAATCTTTTGAGCCTAATTAGTCAATGTTTGGACAATAATTTACAAATACAAACGAAATGCTACAGTTGCGCATTTATAGTAAAATCCCAACTTTAGCACTCCCAAATTGGAAAGGTCAAAGGCAAATTCGACCCTCAACTTAACAAGGCCTAGGATTGTTTATGCAATTTTACCCTTTTTTATAATCAAGTTGCACCCTGTGTCCTGTCTTCCGAGAGAAGGAAGCGGGAGCGGAAGCCCTATATATAATTTTTGCCGCCTTCGAGCCCTCTTTGAACCCAAAACCAACCAAACCACCTTCAGTCCCTTCCAGTCGCTGCGAGTGGGCCCATGTCGTCGTCCGCGGCGCATCAGAAGGCCGCTGCGGCGGCGCCGGCGGAGGAGGAGGCGGTGGATCACGGTCCCTTGCCCATCGAGCAGCTACAGGTATGACTTCCTCCGCCGCACCATCGCCCAGCTCTTGGTTCGATCCCTCCAAGAACCACGTTTCTAGGATGTTTCCACCGTTTCTTAGTTGGTGTACCTGGTGGATCCTTGGGGGGCGAAACCCTAGGTTCTTCATGCTTTCGCGCCCCTGAAACCGCACGAATTCGAGGGTTTCATCGACGATTTGGTCCGTTGGGAGGGGTGCGCCGAGGTGGTTTAGCCCAATTTGGGGAATTTCTAGGGGAGTTCTTGGGGCCTCCCAATCCCCATGTTCTTGTTTGTTTTCTGCTCGGAAATTTTTTACAAAATGCCAAGGGAATGAAGGTTTCTCCCCTCTGATTTTCGTGTTGCGGCTGCCAAATCCTAATTTCTTGGGCCTCTTCTCAAGTTGGCCTGCAATTGCCGAGTTGGAGTTCTTCAAATTTTTTTCACTGATTCAGAGTCAATATGCAGCGTAGCAACAACGAGTATATGCTTTATGCTGGTTTAATTCTTCACCACAGATAGCATTGAATGACCCCATGTGTCAGTTCTTTCGAACCTGAAAGGCTACGGATATTGTTTTGCCTTGTGTATGAGTTGAATGCAGAAATTAGGTACATGTACTACATTATTGAACTGTTATGATCAAACAAATGTCATAATTGCATTGCACCTTGGCAAAAAGAGGTCCATATGTTCTGAAAACTACTTTCTAAGACTTCATTTTTTCAGCATTGCAATTCAGTATGTGTTAAGATGCGTATCAGCAACAGAAGCTGCAAAATATTTTCACCTCCGAACTCCTATCATTGATTTCTTTATCTACATTAGCTGCAATTCTACTGTTAGACTGTACTACTACTTTGCTACTTCCGAGAAGAAAAGTGACATTGTGACAGTTGGGTGCACTATCCTTCTTTGC
>NC_028452.1:45976981-46137455 GCF_000263155.2 Setaria italica | reverse complement strand
CTGGAATAGCTGCACTTGATGTGAAAAAAGCTCACAGATGCTGGTCTCTGCACCCGTGGAATCTGTAGCTTACTCTCCGAGGAAAGATCTTTTGCAAATTAAAGGGATTAGTGAAGCCAAAGTCGACAAGATAATTGAAGCGGGCAAGTAATTGTTTGCTTCTGTTATAGAGCACATTATAACATTTCTTTTTGTATAAAAATAAATTTCCTATGCGAACCATAAATGTTCACAAAATGTTCACAAACACTGGCAGCTTCCAAGTTGGTTCCACTAGGATTTACTAGTGCTAGCCAACTTCATGCGCTGAGGCTTGAGATCATCCAGATTACAACTGGATCAAGAGAGCTTGATCAAATTTTGGATGGTAATGTACTGCTGGCTGTCTGGCTATCATTATTTTTTAAATGCCTTACTGCCATAATTGTGGTATATGATAAGCAATAACAACTGTGTAGTTATGTTTTCAATTTCAACAGGAGGAATAGAAACTGGGTCTATCACAGAGATCTATGGTGAATTTCGCTCTGGGAAGACTCAGCTGTCCCACACTCTCTGTGTCACATGTCAGGTATTGCGCTGAAATACCAATTCTAAGATAACAAATCACCACAACTAATACAGGAATGATTTCTAGAATAACATGCTCCAATATGTCTCTGTTTGTATGTTGATAAAGCACCTACTGTTTACTGCTGTTTGAAAATATATTAGTCTGCTCTTGCAGTTATTGCATAATTTTTTTTTAGTTTTACAAATGTGGTAGTGATTTATGCAGCTCCCACTGGATCAAGGTGGTGGTGAAGGAAAAGCTTTGTATATTGATGCAGAGGGCAAGTTCAGGCCACAAAGACTTCTCCAGATAGCAGACAGGTGATATGGCAATTGAAATATTATTTGCTTCACTGCTATTTAGACTCGAACTGTTAAACAAATTTATTTTGTTTCCAGGTTTGGCTTGAATGGTGCTGATGTACTGGAGAATGTGGCTTATGCCAGAGCATATAACACTGATCATCAATCAAGACTTTTGCTGGAGGCAGCTTCCATGATGGTGGAGACCAGGTGAGTTTATCTATTTATATAGAACTTTAGGTATACATGTCTAGTGATAGTAGCAAACTAAACTTGCTAAAAACATTTTACCTTTGATTTCACTTCATCTTTTGGAGGTTTGATAATACTAATATAAGGATGATGTTCAATATGTTTACGGTTGCATAGTTTGCTACCGATAAGTAAGATATTAAGAAGCTTCATTTATTGTCCCCGTGGAGCAGAAGAAAAGGGTATTAGTTGTGATTCATGATCCACATTACCTTCAAGGAGTTGGCAAATTGGAATTCGGCAATGCATGCTATTGTAATGTGCACTGGTTCATATGTGCTTTGCTGATAATTTTAGTCAGTATATCAAATGCCCTTTTCTCTTACTACAGCCTTTTAACCTTCATGAACAGGCAATGAAATAGATACATGGGTTTTTCATTGGGCAAAACCTGTGTACTAGTGAAACTGGTATCTTGCAGGTCAGACCATATTTGTTTACATTTGCTTTAAATAGGAGGATCCTAGTGGTGTGGCCCAATGAGAAATCATTTTTTATGACAATGCTTGTGTAGCAAATAACAAGGCATGTGCCAGGTTTCTAGCTCCTGTCATAAAGCCATTTAGATTCTGACATCTTAAATATTTGACAAATTCAAACATTAGAACTCCATTGACCTTTTGCCTAGCACATGCTTCTCATCCCCAGTATTGCTAAATTGAAGCTCTATTTCTGCAGGTTTGCTCTTATGGTTGTGGATAGTGCCACAGCCCTATACAGAACTGATTTCTCTGGTAGAGGAGAGCTATCAGCAAGACAGATGCACCTGGCTAAGTTTCTTAGGAGCCTTCAGAAGTTAGCAGATGAGGTAATCAGCTTTTACTTTGATCACTGATGGCAATTGAAAATATTAGTTCTATTGAATTTCATACATTTGGTCTTGCAAATACTACTACAACTGAAGTTTTATGGAAAATTATTGCAACCAAAATATGGAACATACTTCTACTTCTCTTTGCTGCATACTGCTCAATTTGCCAATCAAGCGTAGCACCAACAGATTGGTCTCATGCCTATTTGGTATACTCACCTTTTTTTATGGCTGGCTCTAGTTTGGAGTGGCAGTGGTAATCACTAACCAAGTAGTGGCTCAAGTGGATGGTGCTGCAATGTTTGCTGGGCCACAAATCAAACCCATTGGAGGGAACATCATGGCTCATGCTTCCACGACTAGGTGCGCTACTCTGAGTAACCTGATGTCTCTATAGTTTATACTGCTGCTTCTGTTCAGTGCCTCGGTGTCTGAAACATGTCAATGTTGCGAAATCAGGCTCTTTCTTCGCAAGGGGAGAGGGGAGGAGCGGATCTGTAAAGTAGTAAGCTCTCCCTGTCTAGCTGAAGCTGAAGCAAGGTTTCAGATATCATCCGAGGGTGTCACTGATGTCAAGGACTGAAAAACTCTCCGCATGTGCAGCCTACAGCACGCCTTGCCTGCTCTTATGAATCGCTGGTTCGCTGTTTGCATTCTCACTGCCAGAGATGCTTGGATTAGTGCAGGTCCCTTGTACAACCACAATGGCAGTCTAGGCTGCCCCAATGGAAATGTGCATATGTTGTATCTTGGACAGGCATTGTTATCTTAATGTAAAGTGCCGCGTGGCCAAATGATAGATGTACAGCCAATCAATGACGATTTGGCAACTCAGCATGCTGCATCAAGCCCTGTTCTTCATTCTGAATGTACTTTATTTGCCATGATGCCGTTTAATAGATTTTGTTTTCTTGTAGTGATAAACAGTTTATGCTACCAACATTTGACTCCCTCTGTTCTTATGTAAATTATGTTTCCAGTACGCATACAAGTATATTGAACAGTGAAATGGATGCATATATTCCTCTATAAAGATATATTCTATTAAAGCTACTTTTGTGCAACTGTCCATAATGTTGAATATTGTCAAGCATAGTGATATATACCATTCTTACTGCATGTTGTATCACTAAATCAAACTAAAATGCAAAACTAAGGGGCTGTTTGGATATGAGGTGCTAAACTTTAACAGTGTCACATCGGATGTTCGGATGCTAATTAGGAGGACTAAATATGAGCTAATTATAAAACTAATTGCAGAACCTTGTGCTAATTCGCGAGACGAATCTATTAAGCCTAATTAATCCATCATTAGCAAATGGTTACTGTAGCACCACATTGTCAAATCATGGACTAATTAGGCTTAATAGATTCGTCTCGCGAATTATACTCCATCTGTGCAATTAGTTTTGTAATTAGCTTATGTTTAGTACTCCTAATTAGCATCCAAACATCCGATGTGACAGGTGTTAAACTTTAACAGGGGTTTCCCAAACACCCCCTAAGCAATCCAATTTCCATTGAAGCAGCTTCCCTTATTTGGAATGGGTATCTTCGATGCTTTAGAGATTAGACAGGTTGCAATATTCTGTTGGTCAGCACAATATATGGATGCAGGTTGTATTAACAAGTACTCTCCACTCCAAATTATAAATCTTTTTGAACTTTCCTAGATTTATAATTTTTACTATGGATATACTCTATATCTAAATTCATAGCAAAATCTATGAACTAAGAAAGCCAAAACGACTATAATTTGAAACAGAGGGGTAGTATATTGCAAACAACTTTATATAAAAAATGGAAGATAATTTTATCAGGAAAATCAGGATTCGGAAGGTCAGTTTAAACTAATTCGAATACATAGCACTGGCGAGGAAAATGCAAGACGTCAAACTGACTACCGAATTAGCACCATAATTACTGCTATGTCCTAACTATACAAAGCATTTCTGACAAAATTGTTATCTTCTCTGGCACAACTGTTCTCAGAGTTTCTGAAACATCACATCAGTACCATAAAGGCGATACATCATGTAGTCAAAACTGATTGGAAAAACCCTGGGATTCAACAGCAGTAACACCTCATCTGAGCTGACAGTTTTTACATCAATGATCATAGGTACAATTGGATGAGCTCATCGCTCACAACAGATGGTGTAAGAACACCAAGATCAGTCAGGAGAAGCGTGAGGTATTGTGGAGGAGTGTAGTCTCTTGCCGATGTCTCAACTTCCACGCCAGTGGGTACTGGGACTCCAAAATCTATTGGCCGGTGAGCTGGAGTCATGTCCTTTTGGTCCAAGGGATATAGACGAGCAAACTGGAAAAGTGGCAAAGATAGGCAACACCATCAGAAGCCGGTCCCATGCAGCAACATAATATTGGGATGCCAATTAAAAATGCACCCAAAATATACATAAACTTTCTGTGCATTATGGAACTAATGACTCAAGTAGTCATCAGTAGTGTTTCAGCATGAACGAAATATTCCCTCCGTCCCAAAAAGAATGACTTCCTAGGATTTTTCAGACAAATTAGGGGTGAGTGAAAAAGAAGCATGTACCCTTAGTTCAGTTTGCATATAGAAAATGGAGAAAATATGTTTCCATTTAATCATGCATGCACGAGATCAACACGCCAAATTATACATGCATAAGATTTAAATCCTAGAACGTCATTCTTTTTGGGACAAATTTTGAATGCCAAAACATCATTCTTTTTAGGACGGAGGGAGTATGTAGCAGGCCAGAAACTGAACTAAGCTCTACTGCTATAAAGCATCCTTTAAAAGAATCCATATCTTGTATTCTGGAAGACAAGTTGCATCCCAGTATCGATTTAATCATATCCGAAAAATGATAGTAATGGAGTGCATGCGAATCAACAAAATGACCAAAGTAGTACATTATTATAGCAAACAGTACCTTGTAACTTTCTGCAGCCACATAAACAGGTTTGTTCATACTATGAGCCACAAGAGCTATCTGATAAGTGCCCATCATGTTGATTATTCCTCCACTCTCAACAACCCCATCAGCACCAACAAATACCATGTCAACTTCATCCATGGAATAAGCAACAGCTGAATCAATTAGCACCTTGACAGGGATGCCTAATGCTGCAAGTGCATTTGACATTCTTAAACCAGTTCTGTCTGGCCTGCCCTCTGAAGTCAAATAAAATAACAAACAGACATTAGAAATTACAAGAGTTTGCAACCTGTGCTTTGCACTAATGGAGTAATAGATAGATGCTTGGCTGCTTACTGTTGCTCCCAGAAGCAAGAGCACCAGTAGCCCAGATCATCAAAACAAGTAAATAACCATAGCAATTCAAAACTGATTATGGATGAGACATGTGTTTCTTAACAGTCGCAATATAAAGGACCCGTCCTCTCCCCTTATATATGAATTCAGTTTGACTGGTGCCTACATGTAATTGTTATAAGGACATGAGGGAAGCAAATACTGAAACAATGCCTACTGCGATTTGCCATTAAATTGCAGAGCACTACGCATGACAACTGCATTTCATGCAACAAAAAAGTACCATATAATGATCAGAATCGGAATAAGCCTAACTGCCTAAGGAAATAAGTTTGAACCTATCATAGTGCACCTCTGTGCAAGAATACACTATTTCCCACCATCACCATTCACTATAACAAATCATATTGCACTTTCATGCAATGTGTATTTCATTCCTATCATCATTTTATTTGTGTTCGAAAATCACATCTTGCAACTAGATCACTGTACCTGTGCATAGTACCCGGAAGAGCTTGCGGTTTGATGCAGCTAGCTTTAGAACTTCCAGCACTACTCTGGAGTACCCATGTACAAGCATAGTGCATCCATCATAAATGAAATCCTGGCTGAGCATTGCAATTGTCTTGCGAGCCTGAAAACGCATCACACCAAAGCATCAGAAAAAAAGGGCATAAATTTGACTATATAAACTAGAATGTAAGTTCTGGATTGGCTGATAACCTTTAAAGATATCTCTCCAAATTTCTCTCCACGCTCAATTAGGCGTGATTTTGCTGCATCAAACTTCTCATGCTCCAGATGTGAGGTTCTCGTTACAAACCGCATGAACAAATCACATGCAGCAGACAGAGAAATGGAAGTAGCATCCCAGGACTGAAACACATAGGAGCTTTTAATGTTAATACCCATAGTAAAAAGAAGACAATGAAAGCTATAACAAAAAAACTGAATAAATAAAACAACTAGGAGCAGTACACGATACGCCATCCACATGGATAAATCGAAACTCCTAGAATTATGATAAATATACTGCCCAAAAAGATTAACAAAGGAAGACCATGCAGAAAATAAGTGGTGACATCACAGTGGAGGCATGGATTTGCACGCGAGTCAAACTTGAAACCAGTAAAATGACTTGACAGAGGCGCACTTACCCGTCCTGGGGCTCAGGTAACTAGCGAGTATAAAGGCACAATAAAAAGGACAAAGTGCATGAAGCATGACTGATGGATTTGCACATTAAAATGACTATGATTTATGAACATCGAACATTTAGCTTTTCCAGACTGTCGTCAAAAGGTCAGTTGAATTATTCAGATTCAGAGCATGGTAATTAAGGTGAGATTGTGAAACGGAAAAAGTAGGGCCAAATGTGCTAATTAGGGTGTCAACCACTTTTATGCAAGCAGAATTTCGATTCACTATCTTTGCTTAACATGGACACACACTGGCACACATAGTTCCAAGAAGGCCAAGACCCGTTGGGGGAATAATGCCCATCACTGCAAATATACACTAGCGCAGCAGTCGGGAAACATGGAGCAGGTGAATCGGCTGCGCTATCGACCTTGAGCTTGTCGGAGGCCTTCTTGAGCTCGATCTCGAGCTCCATCATGGTGGTGGCCCTGCTAGAGCGGATGACGGCGGCCAGCGCCATGATGGCGGCCACCGCCTCCGCGGCCTCGGGCTTGCGGCGCCAGAAGTTGAACTCCTCGATCACGCCTCCGGCGCCCCCGGGGGAGGGGGGAGGAGCGGCGGCCGCATCCGCCGCCGCCGCCGCATCGGCGCCGGGGGAGGCGGCCGCGGCGGCGGCGGCGTGCGCGAGCCAGTCGCTGGATACGACGGCGTGGTGCTCCGCGCGCGTCTGGTAGTAGGCGGAGATGGGCGGCGGGACGGGGCTAGGGTTAGGGTTTTGGGCGGCGTCGGGCTCCATGGGAGGGGAGGGGAGAGGGGAGGTCAGAGGAGAGGAGGGAGACGAATTGAAGCTGTGGCTCCGTGAGAGATGATCTCAGCCGTCCGTTGCAGAGAAGAGAGCATAGTGTAGTTTGGGTTATTGGAAATCCAACCATCGCCTTAGTTGGTTTTGACTATAGAACTGCAAAATCAGGAATCTTTGGCCACACAACACAACTTTTAAAACCGTTCATATTTGGCTATCGAGCGATTTTAGTGGGTAGTTTTGCTGACGTAGATACCACATGGTAGCGGGCCCACTTGCCAGCCCTCATATCTCTCTTTCTCCTCTCCTCTCCTCTCCCTCTTTCTCTCCTGCACCAGCCATCCCCCGCGCCTCCAGCCGCCCCTGCACCTCCCGTCCCTGCGCCTCCCCTGCGCCCGCCGCCGCCATCCCCCGTGTCTCCCTTGCCCTGGCCGATTCCAGCTCGCACCAAACCCGGCGGCGACGGCAACGTCCACCCCCCTGCGCAGTCACCGCACCACTTGCGTAGCTGCCAACGAGCGATGGCACGGACCCTGGCGAGCAGCGGTGCAGGAAGGGGCGAGGCAGGCCTTGGTGAGCAGTGGTAGGGTGCCTGCCTGTGGTGTGGAAGCGGCCAGGCGTTCAATCGCTGACGGTCTGGCACATTGGGGGTTCAGATGGGTGGCGCGGGAGATAGAGGAGGTGGAGGGCTTCGTGTGGAGGCGCTCACCGGGATGGCCGGAATCGAAGACGGTGGCTGTGACGGCGGCTGGGTCGGGATCCATGGGGCGGCGACGCTCCGGTGGACGACAAGCGATGAGAACGGGCGGTATGTGTGCGGCTCGGCGACAGCGTCCTCGTGGTGGTGTGCGTTCTTGCTGGTGTTGACCGAAGCGGCTGAATTGGCTTAGCGAAGCTCGTCGACGGCGGCGAGCAGCAGTTCTGTCTTCGTGCGGGGGACTCCAGCGGCGCCCGGCGTAGGTTAGGCCGGCGCAGTGGAGGCTTGTGCAGGGGCGGCCGGCGCGGGGGCCGCCAGCTGTCGGCCGAGGAGATAGGAGAGAAGAAAGAGATAGGAGAAGGAGAGGAGAAAAGAAAGAGAGAGGAGGGCTGACAAGTGGATCCCACCGTCATGTGGCGTCCATGTTAGCAAAACTACCCACCAAAACCGTCCGATGGCCAAATATGAACGATTTTAAGAGTTGAGTGACCAAAGATTCCTAGTTTTGTGGTTTGATGATCAAAACCAAACTGAGGCGATAGTTCGATGGTCAAAAATGGACTTCTTCCTATTAGCAATGGCACCAAAATGTCACCAAATTCGTTTCCATTTTTAATGTATAAAAAATTACTGCATTGTTAATAAATAAATTCAGGTGGAACAGCGATGGTACCTCGAATTTCAAAGTCGGCAAAGGGAGTAAAATGTGATCTCTCGTAAGCTTATTTTCATTTTGGACATAGAAGATTCAGCATGTAAAATGTATTTGTTCTTGTATACCTCTAGTGTAATGTATCTAAACTATAAGATTAAAGTAGTGACTTTTAGCCTATGGAATATCTTGACAATGAATGTATAAAAAACAGGACAACACATGAATGACGTAACCATATGAATTACAATACAAAAGTTCACTGATTTGCCAGTCTAGTTTATTCCCATTACCAACCTGACTACTCTGCCCTGTATAAAACGTTGTCACGGTTCACAAATTGAAATGCTAAAGCTCGTTAAACAACATGAAGCTCGTTAAACAACAAAAATATAGTTCCTTTTATGATTCTCGCTTAGGGTGCTAGAGGTTCCGAGTTCAATTCTTGGAATGCCCCTATTTTTCCATATTTTTAGTTTTGTTCCATCTTTTTCTCATTTTCTGTTTTACATTGCAGGATTCTGTACCGTGCCATGTTTTAAACTAACAGCGGGCAAGATGAAGTTGCTGCGTGCTAATTGATGAAATATAAAGTTTCTGCGTAAAACTTAAATTCATTTTCATTATGGTTTGCATAGTGTTGACCGGCCCATGATAAATGAATCCCTTTTTAGTTTGTTCCAGCTTTTTCTTATTTTCTGTTTTGAGTTACATTGCAGGATTCCGTACCGTGCCATGCTCATTGATGAAATATAAAGTTTCTGCGTAAAACTTAAATTCATTTTCATTATGGTTTGCATAGTGTTGACCGGCCCATGATAAATGAAACCTTTTTTTCACCGAAGGCCACACGGTAAGTTCTTTTTTTTTTTTTACATAGGAGCGAAGTATCCAAATTTCCTTATGTTTCATAGGAGTTATTTGATCTGTGTCCAAGCCAGTCTTAAAAAAGAGCAGCACTCAAATAAAAGCAAAGCCTATACGCATCTTTAACCCTAGGTGAATGACTCCATAACCCATAGAACTTTATAAAAGAAGGCAACAATTTTGTATCTATAAAGTTACTAGTAGGTAGCTTTTTCATGTAAATTTTGGAAAACCCTAACATAATGTACGTCCTCGCTCTTTTAACTTTGTGCCATCTCTCTCATTCCTAGTGTTCACCTAAACTATAGCGGCATGTTCGCTTTATACTTCTTCGGCGGCTGTAGCTGCAGCCCAACCGTTCGGCTGCAGGGCGAAAACAGTTGCAGTCCAACCGCTCGGCTGCAGGACCAACCACACTTTTTTTTTCAGTAGTTTAAATCCTAATTTAGTAGTTTCCTATACTTAAGCATTGGCACCATTTCTTCTGATGTCATCTTTCCCGTCATTTTTTAGGTGCTGCAAGGTGCAGTTAGCTACACGGCTGGCTGGAGCTACAACACAGCCACAACCATCTCTACCGAATGGAGTGTAGATGTTTTATGATCTCCGTTCTTTAGCCAAAAAAAGTGAACTACATGGACATTTTCGCCCAACATGGTTAGCCATCATGTAGCTTTCATATGCCTTTTAATCATTATAAATAATTGTTTTGCGCTTTTGTAATTTTCTTTGCTATAAGAGTCTGTTGGGAGTGTTTAGTGCATCACGTAATTGTTGGGCAACCCCCAAGTGTTGTGACTCGTGAAGTTTCTAGATCGATAGGAGTTTATATGTTCTTTTTTAATGCTCTCACTCTACATCTTTGAAACTTATTTTTGAAAAAAAAAGAATCTTTTAATTTCGAGGAAACAGAATTTAAGTCGTTCTCGGGGGACAGAGGGATACGGTTTATGCAAGTAATGTTTATTCACAACAACTACTCTTCGTTCGACTCAAAATCTATATTGTTTTAGATTCTAGTTAGTCAAACTTATTTGGACCCACCAACATATAAAAAGTTATATAGATTTACATCACGCAGTTGAACTTTCACCATTTAAATGTAGAATTTTCACCATTTAAAGTAGTATATGTATACCTATACCATAAAAGAAGTCCATTAACTACACCAAGGAATTTACTTCCTCCCGGACAACATTGACTCATTTACTCTTCAAACTATTTCAACTAGTTTAATCTATCTCTATTGACATTTTTTTTTCTTATTTCTCCATGTACAAGCCAAGGTTTAAATACATATTGTAAGATGATTTAAGGGTATGAATCCTATGTTAGAAAATACTTTGAGAATTTCTCATCACCACTTCAATGCAATTTTGGGCGTGATTGGTTTTCGTATCTCGGTAGCCTGGCTCGCATCACCCATGCAGGCCTGTGCTAGCTAGCCCGCCGCACGCAACTGGCTTTTGTTTGCTTGGCTCCACCAATACAGACAAGACGGGTGGAGACTTTGATTGGTTACCCACATCCAGACATTTGCTAATTTGTTTTTCTCTCACTGCACTCTTAGCCCCGTCGCACTCGCCAACATCGCATGAGCTAGGCCCGCGGGAAACGCCCGCTGACGAGCTTGGCTCTAGCTTCCTTTTTGCACCTATGAAGTCTAGCTCCGGCGTCTACAAAGGTAACCAATCATCCTCCCATGCGTCTACGGAGCCTGGTCGGGGGATATGCGACCAACCAATCAGACCCTTTGCACATCTACAACCCAATTTAGTATTAGATACTCTAATAAACTATAAAAATCGCAAAAAAAATCTTAATGCATTTTTGTGTCGAGTACTCGTGTTCCATCAACTCGTGCCGGTGCTACGGCTGGTCGGCTGCATAAGTTCTCTTTTGCTGGGCCGTGTCGCTGGCCCGCTGCGATGGTTCACTTTCAGTACAGCAGTTCATCAAAAGCTTGACGACGCCATTCATTGCAGAGCCGCCGTCTCGCTGGCCCGTGGGACCATCCCAATTACAGCGGCACAGAGGGCCCACCGGCCCAGCCACCAGCAGAGTGCACACGCGAGCGCGAGCAGGGAACCCCCTTCCAGAGCACAACCCCCCGCTTTCCCCTCTCGTCTCCTATTCCTCCCACCCCCGCGGCTCGACCCGGGCTCCCTCCCCCTCCCAAACCCTAGCTGCCTCCCTTCCTTCCTCCTCGGGGGCGGGCTCCTCCTCTGCGGATCTAGCGCGGGGAGGTTGGGTCTAGAAAAGGAGGGCGCGGCGCGGGTCGGCGGGGATGGACGGGCCCAAGCGGCAGCTGCGGGTGCGCCTCCGCGTCACGGCGCGCCGGCGGGGCGGCGGCGGCGACGCCGCGGACGGCGGCGGCGCCGGGGCCGGCGCGGGCGGCCGGAAGCGCCGCCTCGACGCGCCCGCCCTCAACTCCGCCGCCAAGCTGCAGCGCCGCGAGATCGGGGGACGCCAGCTCGCCGCGCGCGGCGGCGGGCCCGCGGCCGCCGTGCCCGAGCGCTTCCGGAACATGCGGCTCCAGGTATTTTCTGCCTCCTCCTCCGCCGCCGCGTCCGTTACTCATTGCCCTTTGGGTCGGGGAGGCCTGTGGCTGTTGGCCAGGGCGCCGGCGAACCTAGGGTTTTGGCCGGCGTCGGCCGCGCGCGGGGTCCAATTGGAGGAAATTCGTGGGTAGTTTGGCATGGAATTTAGTTCTCGCCGGTTCCAATTGTGCAAGGCGGGAAATTTTTGTTCTTGAGAGGAGAAAGATTTGGTCTTGGTGGGGGATCCCCCAGTCGTTGAGTTCCAGCGAAAAGGCCCGCCTTTGAGGCAAATGAGATGCATTTTAGGGTTATGTCTGAGTGTGGAAGCCTCAACTGTTGGTTTTCACATGTGTGATGGTCAAGATGCATCGGCTTGAACATATCATTCCTTTATGTCTTCTTTATAGGCCCTTGCACCGGCACCATTGCTGTAGTTTGGGGATGCCAGCTGCTGGAATTGAATTGTAATCATCATCGTTTAGAATTGGGGCGATTGGGATTGCCCTTCAGGTTATTCAATCAGAGAGAGCGCTTCCGGAACATGCGGCTCCAAGTGCACACCTTCGCCGCTGTGTCCGCTACTCACTGCCCTTTGGGTTGGGGAGGCCTGTTGCTGTGGGCCTGGGCACCGCCGTGTGCTATCAGTGCCAGCAAACCTTGGGTTTTGGCTGGCTCCGGCCGTGCACGGGATCCAATTAGTGGAAAAATCATGGTTGTTTGGCATGAAATCTCGTTCTCGCGGGTTGCATTTGTGCAAGGTGGGAAATTTTGGTTCTTGAGAGGAGAAAGATTTGGTCTTGGGGACTCCGCAATCGTTGAGTTCCAGTGAAAGGCCCACCTTTGAGGCAAATGAGAAGCATTTTAGGGTTATGTTTTCAGTGCCAGAGCCTCAACTGTTGGCTTTCACATCTGTGATGGCCTAGATGCATTAGTTTGGACATATCATTCCTGTATGATTCCTTTATGGGCCCTTGCGCCAGCACCATTGCTGGGGTTGGGGCTATCAGCTGCTGGAATTGAATAGTATTGTCATTGCTCAGATGTTCAGAATCAGGGCCATTGTGATTGCGCTTCTGGCTATTCAATCAGAGAGATCTCTTGGGTTCGGTAATTCGATCTAGTGCCTTGGTGTAAAATGGAAAATGTGAAATGGCTTTCAATGAACATTTATAGTATGCACATTATGCATTTTTGTTGTAAAAAAGATTTGGTCTTGCAGATTCCCAGTTGTTGAGTTCTTGCAAAGTGTCTGTCTTTGAGACAAATGAGATGCCTTTTAGGGTTATTCTTGAGTGTTGAAGCATCAACTATTAGTTTTCGCATGTGTGATGCTCTAGATGCATTAGTTTGAACATATGATTATTTTATGTTTTCTTTGTTGGTGCATTGGGCGAAATTAGTTGGGTACTCTTACTTAGGACTGTATTTCTTGCGTGCTCTGAATGTGCTAGGCGGGAAACTCTGTCCTTGAGAGGGAAAAATAAAGATTTGATCTTGGGGATTCTGTTGTAAAAGGTCACTCTTTGAGGGAAATGGGATGTTGCCTCTTAAGGGTTATTTCTTGTGTGCGCAGGATTTAACTGCTGATTTTGTCATGGGTTGTGCTGTAGATACCTTAGTTTGAGCATGATTCTTATATGCTTTCTTTGATTGGCATCTGCAACTCTGGGGTTGAGGCTGTGAACTGATGGAATTGAATAGTAACCATCATCGTCCAGAATTTGGGCCTTGGGGATTGCGCTTCATGTATTTTTATCACAGGGAGCTCATGGTTCTAGATTAGAACTGGAGCTTTGTTATAAAATGGAGTGTGTGAAATGACTTGCAACATTTCAAGTATGTACATTACACTCTTTTTTGCTGTATACCTTTGCTTCTTTTTTTCCTTTTTAAAAATATGTTCCAACTTCGAGCCGCAGATATTAAAAATGAGTAGGATTGCATCTTTAGGTCTGTCTTGCTTCCTTAATCGGGGGGGGGGGGGTAGCATGATTCGGTATTGAGCATTTGAATTAATTAGTGGACTGGGATGTATAATTTTGAATTTATTATTTCTTTAGGCTATCTACCTCTCTCCTTCATTCCCTGTCTTCCTCCGGACCATTCGAGAAATTTATATGGTTATTGTGGTTCTTTGATACACAAATCTGATTAAAACATGCCATTTCTGTTTAATAGAGGTACCTCAGTGCTGGGTCCTCATTCATTGTTTGTATTGTTGTTCAATATGGCTTAGTAGAAGGGCCAAAATGGCTGTATTGTTGCTGATATGTCTACTGATGTATCTGCTAGGTTTTGTGGGTGTGGAATGTGAATTTGTGCAATGTTTTGATACGATAATGCTCAAACTTTTCAATGTGTAGAGTTACAGAGCCTGTAATATGTTCTGAGTTATGTACCTTTTGGCACGAACCATTTTATTACATTGACACTATAATCCTTTTGCCTGGTGCAGGAAGAGTTTGATACATATGATGCCAATGCTCACCTATTTGTGAAGCTGCAATTTCTTAGAAGACGATCCAAAATCATTGAGATTGTTGCTGCAAAGGATATCATATTTGCGCTGGCTCATTCCGGTCTTTGTGCTGCTTTCAACCGAGGTAGGTGTTCTAAAGATGAGACATGTACGTGACACAATTTGATAAAAATATGGGTATCACCGTCATCTGATCTCTGCTTTTGTATTTTTTTGTGTCATCAGTAACAAACAAGCGCATAGCCTTCTTGAATTTAAGCCCAGATGAAGTGATTCGGAGCTTGTTCTACAACAAGAACAATGATTCACTTATTACTGTGTCAGTTTATGCATCTGACAATTTCAGTACATTGAAGTGCAGAACAACCCCAATTGAGTAAGAACATATGCTCGGAAATTTCTCTTAAGTTTCCATGTGATGCTATGTGACTTTTCAAGAAGCACTCTATGAATATGTGCTTTTTACATTTACAGTTCTTTTAGTCCTGCATATGATCTATTCAAGTGTTTTTTCATTGATTTTATTTACAAAATGCAACTTATGATAGTTCTTGGGCTTGACTAATATACAGTTTTTGAACTCTAATGTTGTTTCAGGTATATTAGAAGGAATCAATTAGATGCCGGGTTTCCTCTGTTTGAATCAGAATCTCTGAAGTGGCCTGGATTTGTGGAGTTTGATGATGTAAATGGAAAAGTACTCACATATTCAGCACAGGATGGGTAGGCCTTCTTAAACTGTTAATTGCATTTTGAGTGGTGTTTTTCATAAAAAATGTTCTAAATGTCATCGTTTTATCTGAAGTATCTATAAGGTCTTTGACTTGAAGAACTACTCCTTTCTATATTCAATACCAGATGAAAATGTGCAAGAGATAAAGATCAGGTTTGTGCTCTCTTTCCTTTAGTTTTGTCTATAATCCTGTATTCTGAAGGACAAATGATGACTTGTGGTTTTTTTTATCTACTTCAGTCCAGGAATCATGCTCTTGATATATGATAGGACACCAAGTTATGTTCCATTGAAGATATTATCAATTGAAGATGGAAAGCCACTGAAATTTTTTAAGCACTTGTTGCACCGCAACAAGAAAATTGATTTCATTGAGCAGTTCAATGAGAAGCTCCTTGTCAAGCAAGAGGATGAAAACTTCCAGATACTTGATGTATGTCATACTCATGAGAGTTATTTTAATCTTTTTTAGCTTATCTCTTATTTCATGAAGGACTAATGATTAGATCGTCTTTGTGTTTCAAAGGTGCGGACTTCCGAGCTAATTGAAGTCGGTGTCTCCAAATTTATGACCCCTTCAGCATTCATTTTTCTTTACGAGAACAATCTCTTCTTGACATTCCGAAACAGAACAATTGCTGTATGGAACTTTCGGGGAGAGCTTGTGACTTCATTTGAAGATCATTTGCTTTGGCATCATGATTGTAGCACCAACAATATTTACATCACTAGCGACCAGGATCTAATTATCTCTTATTGCAAATCAGAGGCAGTGGCGGAGGATGGTACAGGTATAGTACTCAAACACTTATTATTGATTCAAAAATTAATAGGTTCCATATATGATCGCTTCATCTCACTAGTGGTTTTTCTTACGGGCCTATGTGCTAGTACACTGATATATAAATATGATGGATTGTTTTAACATTATAAATCTGGTAGAAATATTGATGCTGGCCACCATTACCATGTCATATATAATATATGTGGAACATACTATAGAATCTCCTTCAGTTCCTTTAGTTCTGTAGAACTATTTGCGAGAGTTATCCTGACACACATGGCATCTGCAGTTACTCCAATTGGATCTATCAACATGAGCGAGATTATGACAGGCAAGTGCATTGCCAAGATTGCTGCCGGTGACCCTGCCCTCAATGTCACCCCTAGCAGAAACAGTAGCAAGAAGCGGTCCTCTGTCTGGAGCACAGTTCCAGAAGCTCTGGAGGACGTCACAGCGCTGTTCTATGATGAGGACAGGAATGAGATCTACACTGGCAACAGTCAAGGCCTTGTCCATGTGTGGTCTAACTAGATAGTAACATGCACATAGTTCCGCCCTTTTGATTAGTTTTACTGCATTCTGTATAATCTCTGGCCCTGGGGCTGGGGCTCACCTAGCTTTTGTATTTGCCAATAGGATGTGTTTCCTTGAGCAACCATGAGAACGCAAAGTGTTCTTGTAAATATTATTTTGTATCGTCATGGCCTTTACCATGTTCTTGTTCTTCTGGTAACATAGAAATTAGCCTCTGAATCAAACTTAGCTGGATACTGCCTGCGGCCTACCCAAGTTTCTGGCTGTGAGACAGTAGAGGTCTGAGATACTGCCTGCGGCCTACCCAAGTTTCTGGCTGTGAGACAGTAGAGGTCTGAAGTTCTAAGATCAAATGTAATAGTAGTGGTTGGTGAAATGATGTGTTCTGTAATATATTGTTGTCGTCACGCTTTTACAATTCCTGATGGCTGTGGTCCCTTGCCTGTAAGTTGCCAGATGATCCTGTGTGAAGCCCACCTTTTTATCATCATCGATTAATCCATGTCTTACTGACCTGAACATTCTGAAACTCAAGCAAATCCTCGGCCACGGCAGCTCTGAAACATGAAACAAATTTACCACAATTTTAGCCCCCATGAATCAGGTTCAGTATGGAACCTAAATGTTTTTGTTCTTTTTTTTAGGAAAGAACCTAAACAATGTTGAGATTTGTGAAACCTCAGCCGGTGTGAGTGTGAGCAAAGCACGTCATTATGCATGGGAAATGGCAGATCTTAGTACAGTTGGCGAAGAGCCGAAGACACAGCAACATGACAATGAATCCTCATAGACAAATAGTACAAACATTTTTTTTTTGCGAGAATACAAATAGTACAAACATGATTTTGCTTTTCCAAAGAACCTGGCACCATGGCAGCCAGCGTGCAAAAGCAAAACATTCTAGGCAGCTAACTTGGCGAACAAACTCACGCAGATTCAGGGGTCGTAGGCTCATTGGCCAGTGTTAGAGAAGTACATTGCTATACGTCAGCTTTCTCATAGGTCGTCTCATGCAGTGCGACGTAGTATTATTGCGGATGTGGAGGAGAGAGAACAAGGAGAGAGAACGAGGTCGTTGTTTCGCAAAACAACCACCTCATAAGCATAATTTTAGGAGTATGAGACGCCTACTCTACCATTGTATGAGTTGTGGTTGCTATACAACTTATAGTATTTCTATTTTTATGTGTACAAATTAAGGAAATAGAATTACTATAAGACAACAAGTTGTTTATTAAATTATCTCAAGATTACGTGTCAAATGCATGAGATCGCTTGTTAGACAATACCAATGTACTTACCCTTAGTTGAAGTATCTGTGCCTGGACGCTGTATATCCCGTCCCGTGAATGATTCTATAATTTTTTTTTCCGAGAAGACACAGGAGAGCTGTGAGAAACAAAACTGGTTTGTAACAAATGATTCTATATTTCTATCTCGACAAAGCCACGATCCGCCTCACGATCTTCATCGTTCATCAGTCATCACCGACCCGACCCGCCCCCCGGCCATGGCGCCCGAGCGGTTCCGCAGCATGCAGCTCCACGTACACGGTCACACGGATAACCAGACCTCCTCATTATCCCGCTTCCGCCACCGCGTTCGCTGATGTTCTTGTGGCGCGGCGGTGCTAGGGTTGTGGCCGGCGGCGCTATTTTTTCGTTTGCGCTAGGGTATGTTGTTGCTGATATAGCATTATCTCCTGTGGGCCTGTTCAATGTTCTGATGCAGTGTACGAACTTTTCATGTATGTAAAATTACTGAGCCAGTGTATGTTTTCTGAATGAATAGAGAACCCAGATTAATTGTTCCTTTGGGCACAAACCGTTTCAATGTATTTAGCATTCACATTACAGTTCCTCGTCTGCTGCAGCAAGAATTTGGTACCTACGATGGCTGCAGCACTCACCCCATCTGTGATGAAGTATCTTAAAAAAAGATGCAAAATTATTGAAATCTTAGCAGCAAAGGATATCATATTTACTCTTTCTCATTCTGGACTTTGTGCGGCTTTTGACCGAGGTAGGTGTTCTGAAGATGATATCTGTATCGTACATGGCACAATCTGAATATCTGCTAAAATTTGTGGGTGTCATTTGCCCTCTGCCTTTGTATTTTTGTGTCTGCAGTAACAACCAAGCGCATAGCCTTCTTGAATTTAAGCCCAGATGATGTGATTCGTAGCTTGTTCTGCAACAAGAGCAATGATTCGCTTATTACTGTATCACTTTATGCATCTGACAATTTCAGCACATTGAAGTGCAGAACAACCCCGATCGAGTAAGAACATATGCTCCAAAATTTTCTCCGAATGATGCTATATGTAACTATTATGTTTAATGTAATTTACTGTTTTTTCTTAGTTCCATGTATAAGCTGTGCAGGTGCTTTTAAATTGACTTGTTGTTTGACAATGCAACTTGCCAAAGTTCTTGGGCTGAATTGATAGATGTTTGGCATTTTCAATATTCTTGCAGGTATATTAGAAGGAATCAGTTAGATGCTGGGTTTCCTCTTTTTGAGTCCGAATCTCTGAAGTGGCCAGGATTTTTGGAGTTTGACAATGTAAATGGAAAAGTACTCATATATTCAGCACAGCATGGGTATGCCTTCTTAAACAGTCAAAATTTTTTTCACAACCATATTGATCTAATGGCCATCCTTTTATATGCAGCATCTATAATGTCTTTAACTTGGCAAACTACTCCTTTCTGTATTCAATACCAGATGAGAACGTGCAGGAGATAAAGATCAGGTTTGCATCTTACAGTATTCCAGGGGCCTAATTGATGCCTTCTTTAATTTCTTATTTCAGTCTGGGATCCATGCTCTTGATATCTGATAGAATGCCAAGTTATGTCTTATTGAAGATATTATCGATTGAGGATGGAAAGCCACTTAAATCTTTTAAGCACTTGTTGCACCCCAACAAGAAAATTGATTTCATTGAACAGTTCAATGAGAAGCTCCTGGTCACGCAAGAGGGCGAGAACCTTCAGATACTTGATGCACGGCATAATTCAGTTAATGGTATTTAATTTTTTTCTCTAGAGTAGCCCCTACTTCTTGTGAGCCTAATAATTGATGTTCTTTGTGTTGTGAAGGTTTGGAACTCTGAGCTAATTGAAGTGAGTGCCACCAAGTTTGTGATCCCTTCAGAATTCACTTTTCTGCACGAGAGAAATCTTTTCTTGACATTCCGGAATAGAATGGTAGCTGTATGGAATTTACACGGGGAGTTTGTGATTTCATTTGAAGATCATCTGCTTTGGCATGACGATTTCAGCACAAACAATATTTACATCACTAATGATCAGGATCGGATTATCTCATACTGCAAATCCGAGGCAGTGGCAGACGATGGCACAGGTCTGTACTCAAACCCATCATTTCCTCGATAAATTGTTTGCATCATTTATTTATGTAAACGGAACTGCTTTCCGCTTCCAAGTGAGATTTTTTTTAACTGGCTTGTTGTACTAGTACACTGATGTGTAAAAATGCTACGTGGTTCTGGCATTAAATCTTGCTGAGGCTGGTATATTGTATCACATTATATATGTGTATCAATATTACTAGTGAAAGTTGAGCATACCATGGAAGAACTTCTCTGGTTTGTAGAACTATTTGTGGGAAATTACCCTGACAGAAGTTCCATCTGCAGTTACTCCAATTGGGTCCATCAACATGAGTGAGATTACGACCGGCAAGTGCATCGCAAAGATTGCCACCAACGATCCTGCCCTCAGCGTCGCCCCTCGCGTAAATGATTGCAAATGTATTTGAGGCAGAACTGCTCCAGAAGCCCTCAAGGATGTTACAGCGCTGTTCTATGACGAGGACAGGAATGAGATATACACCGGCAACCAACACGGTCTGCTGCATGTGTGGTCCAATACATCCGGGTTTATTTGCGGGAAACTGTGATTGTGCAGTCGACTTCTGTATTTCTTTTTTTGTTATGCACCATGTTCTAGTTATAGCGTCCGAGTCCAACTGGCTTGATCCTGCATACCAAGCTTCTGGCGGTCAGACTGAATCTCTGAAGTGATTGCCAAATACTGTTTTCTTTCAATAGCGCTGTCGTCAGTTTTTTTTTTCAGATAGCAGTGGTTCTTTGGCTGTAAGTAGCTGGAATTTGAATGCCCAAATCAGCCATTTCTTATGAAAATGATATGCAAATATTTTCTGATAATTTGAATGCCCAAATCAGCCGCTTATTTGCAAGCGAATAATATTGGAAGATCAAAGCCTAAATGTACGATGGCATGAATGCACCTGTTGCTTTGCTGGAGTACCAGACCTTAGTATTCTGATAGTCATGCAATCCTATCGAATCCATCATTTTGAAACATGAAAGAAATTCACGGCAATTTAGCCTATAAATTGGATATCAAGTGATTCCAGGATCAGGTTCAGGTAAGTTGGCAAAGACAGAGCAACTGGACGTTATCTTCTCATAAACAAAAAAAGAATTTTGTTTTTCAAAGAACCTGGCACCTCAGGTCTACGACATAATTCCAGAATCAAGTTACAAGAAATGTGGAGCGAACAGGGATCCTAGATATTTACATCACTCTAGAGAACAAACATTCTAGCTTTCTACCCAAAGGGTTCACAAATGCAACGAACAAATGAAACATTGCGAGGAGCACACTCCAATAGCAGCACAAGGAATCAGTAGTTCTCATTGGGTACAAAGAAGTCAAATGTCACATCGACACTACCAGACGTTTCTCCAGTGTCCTTGAAGTCGACGCCAACAATTTTCCCTCTGTACTGCTCTTCTGATTCCTGGTACTCTGGCTTCACACGGCGCACAGGAACGGTTACGGAGTACACTGTGCCAAGGCCAGCATCAGTTGAGATATCCACTTGGACGTTATCCCGTGATTCTATCTCAACAAACTCAGATAGTGCCTCGATGACATTCTCCACAATCTTTTTCTTTGCTTCGTCACTGACTTCACACCTGTCTGAGAACAGGATCATCTTAAGCCTCTGTTTTGCAATGTTTGCATTGGAGTTTTCCTTTATGGTTGGCGCAGGAAAGATTATCTTCCACGCTAATTTCAGACGGTCAAGAAATCCCATGTTAACAACATTGTGAAGGAAGCCTTCCACCTCTTGAGTTATAGGAGAAAAATCCTTCCTTGAAAGAGCATAAGTCTGGGTGGAACTATGTGAACAGCTTTGACGTTCAATGATTAGCCGGCTATTTGTAAGCATATGACTGCTAGATGCTCCATGAGGAAAAGTACAAAAGTGAGCCTGCAGAATGACATAATTATAATGGTAAGAATTCCAGTATAATCAATGTGGACATTCGAGAAGCACATTGCAGTACCACAACAGTACACTAGTTTAGTTATTCATATGAGTAGTTGCATAGTTAAGTGAGCAAAGCAATGAAATGTGCATATGAAAAAAAATAACAGACCTAATCTAATAGAGCAAGAATACCCTCAATTTTGTCAAAGATGGCCTCAGAAACTCTCTTAACTCCTGCTATCTCAGGGCAGAAAAAGAATATGAAAAAAGAATGAACAAAGACCTAATCTAATAGAGAAATAATAACATGACAGAAAGGTTGATAGAAACCACATTTGATGGAGTGAACCCCCCAAATTTGGTCAAAGATAACCTCAGGAATTCTCTTAACTCCTACTGACAAGGCCAGCCTACTGTTATGCGCCATCTCGTTTCAGGACAGAAAAATGACCTCTGGTTGAGATTTATATTAAAGAAATTGAAAAGATCTTGATACACAGTATTAACTTTCTTCATTTCTATTTTCTAGCTACATTTCCAACCAGACTCGTACTTTCCAGATCTACCACCAAGTACTGATGTACAATGAAAAAGAGAAGGAACCAGGCAGTCTGGGACCTCCTTGTGTGCTCTGGCAAGTGGCAAGTACTGTAGTAGCTGGAAGTGGCATGCTTTCATGTTCATCCTACCAAAACACTAGTACTAATACTTACACAGTATGCAAAAACACATGACACAGGAAATGGTACAAAGCAAAGGGAAAAAAACAAACTAGAAAAGAGAAAGATACCAAGCAAGCTTATCTGGCAATCAGACTGTCTGGTTTTGTTAAGCAATGTTGAGACTACTAGGAATACCAACAAACATACCAACTTCACTAGCACAGCAAACCCATGTCAAATAGAGATGCCAAACCACTGCCGATTTACATTCAAGCCTAAACTTTGATGGACTGAAGTTGTATTTTCCAATGTGTTATGACACGCAGCAAAAAACTGAACGTAATTAAAAGAGACCAATAAGAAAGGAGACAAAGCGCTTAACTATGATTTCGAGCAGAGCACTATCAAATGGGACACAAAAGGTGTCCATATAAGGTAGCACAAGACAACATGAAGGGAAAATCCTTTCACCAGAAAATCAAATACAGGGCACCTATTTATGGTAGGACAACATGCAACGATACAATCAGTAACTCCAGAATGATATATTTGAGGCGACTCCCACAAATGGGTACCTTATGTTCTGAATTCAGATATATAGAATCCAGGACCAACATCAGAGTGCCAGAACAAGAACCAAATCAAAATAACACAATGATACAACTGCAGCAAACTCTTTTGCCCCAGGAATGTTGTTGCAGGACGCAGCCTAACTAATGGCCTGTTTGGTAGGGCTCCACCTAATTCTGATTCTCCAAAAGGAGTGATTCTGCGGCTGAAAGTGATTCTCTATGATAAACTTTATGGATAAATAGTTTCTGTGCAACAAGTGAATCAGGAGAAGCTATTTTTCTGAGCTCCCAGCCCCTGCCCCTTAGTTCATTTCACATAATCACTTCACGGAATCAATCAGCACAGAATCTGTTTGGAAGAGCTCCTCCTGGATTCAGCCTAGAAGCTGCTCTGGGAGCTCTGCCAAACGCACCAACATAACTTTGAATCTAGGAAAATCATAGCTCCCAAATATATAGCTAATCCTAAGGGTTATCCAGAAATGCAAGGGATTCCTTGGGCCTTCCTCACACCAGTCTGGACCCCTTAATCCTGCATTCAACTAGCACACTACTCCCCTTCTTCCAGCAGAACACATCCTCCCCTCTCTGAATTCAGATGATTTCTCCAACAACCCCTCCATTTGAATCACCCCTGGCAGTTATTAACATCTATCTAGTATTAGCCTACCAACCAACACAAAAATCCGCTACCTCTGCTGACACCACCGCACTCAGACCCAAGGCAACGCCACCCACCGGGTGGCACACACAAAACCAAGAGCGTAAGAGCAGCGCCGCGGATCCCGAAAAAAATCCCGGTCTCCCAGGCCAACCAGGCGCCATACATTCGGGCTAACTCCATCTCTACTGCGCAGGATTGAAGTAAATGCTAGGGTTCTAGGATGAACAGGGGGACGGGGAGCCGGAGCCCAGACCTTGGCGGCGGCGCCGCGGCGGAGCGGCGGGCGGATCGAGTACGCGGACGGGGCGAGGAGCGCGCGGGCCTCTCCGGCGCCGGAGATGGGCAGCGCCATGGATGCAAGCGACCGTGCTAGGGTTTTGCTCTCCTGCTGCGTTTCTTCCTTCCGCGCTGTTGAGCGTCGGCTGTTGGACTGGGCTGGACTGGACCTGGACTCGACTTGGAAGGAGGAGGCTGGAACGGCGACGCGGGTGCCAGGTGGCACCACACAAGGCTCTGCCGGTGGGCCCACTCGTCGGGATTCGAATTCGACGCGCAGAGGATTGAAGGAAATGGTGGGAAATTTGGTGGGCGTTTGGTTCCTTTTGCTTATTTTTAAGTAAATATCACATCAAATGTTTAGATACTATTTAGGAGTATTAAACGTAGGCTATTTACAAAATCCATTACATAAGTGGAGGCTAAACGGCGAGATGAACCTATTAAGCCTAATTAATCCATTATTAGCAAATGTTTACTGTAGCAACACATTATCAAATTATGGACTAATTAGGTTTAATAGATTCGTCTCGCCGTTTAGCCTCCGCTTATGTAATGGATTTTGTAAATAGTCTACGTTTAATACTCGTAATTAGTATTTAAACATTCGATGTGACGGGTAGTTAAAATAAGCACCCGAACCAAATCAGGCCCATGCTCATTGCCCTGTTGACAGTATTCACATCTCTGACCTCTCAGTAATATAATTTTCTTCACCCTTGAGAGTTTTCTGGTCTTGCGCTTGTAAGCTCATCCTATTAATATATCTTCTTATATTAATACATGCCAGCAATTTATCCTGGTCTTTTTTAAAAAAGGAGTTGTGTTGGAGTGATTTTCATCTTACGTCCTCGAGAGCTTGTTTCTTCAAGGCATGTAAATTGCGAAATCAGTAGGTTCAGCCCATACAGTCCTCTCATCTCCGACATTTAACAGCATCGCTTTAGTCGGAAACAATATCGGTGGTAATTTGGGAGTGTTTCACCTTCAGGAGGTGCAGCTATGTGCTTCAGCTAATTATCATGTGCCTGTCATGTACAACATTATTCATAGTGAAGCAATACAGTATTGGGTTACACTTTATCTTCTTTGGGGAGGTATCTAGTGCTCATCTGTTGAGGGTCACCGAGAAGGCAACAGAAAGTATGAACCACGCCAGGAAGAAGTAGCCAACAAGCGTTGTTGGGAACTCGTCTTCTGGTTCCTGTTCCATCAATATGCAACAACCCGGATCATGTTATGCACAATAAAGAGCAAAATTCACATGGATTTAACCTTTCTGTAGTAGTTAAAAAGAAATGTTTTCCAAGCAGGGACTTGAATGATATTTTTCACTTTGAACATTGTCTTTAGCTGTCTCACTATCATTAAATTATGGGACCTACATGTCACCCTCACAACCAATTATTTGGAGGGCCAGTTATCCAATTCCCCATATTTTGATCTGAAAACAGAAAATTCTTCTTTTCATCTATGTAATATGGTTGAGGTATTTTGTACTCAGGTTCGGATTTGTAAGCTCTACTAAATCCATCCTTTGCTGTTTCTTCACAAGGTGCTATTAACAGCTTCATTTGTAAAACTTTTAGAATTAACAATTCGTACTGATCATATTGGAGAATGCCGTTCAGTTAGTATTGTCAAAATTTTAAAATGACAATTCATCCTTATAAAAAAAATAGAGCTCAGTTTTCTCTGAGATGTTGCAAACCTTTGGAGGATCTGGTGCCATCTCCAGGGGATCTACTTGAAAAGGCCAGACATATCGCTCAGGTTGCCCACTTCTGGACAAGCTCCAATCATACAATCTTCTCTCTTCCTCAGTTGATAGTATGGTAAATGATTCCTACAGATGTGCAGATATGATTGAAGTACTGGAAAATGGAACAGGTGAAGTGAGGCAGTCTGGTTCCTAGTTTAGGATCAGAACCTTTAGGAGGTCATGTTCCTTGTTGAGCTCCTCTTCTTCCAGTTCTTTACTATTTAGTTCTTCACATCTTTTCTCATAGGCCGCTTTTACCTGAGAGATTGAATCCAGTTACTCAAGGATCATAGTGCTCAGCTGAAAGTTGCTACCAATTAGTGATAAATAAAGGAAGTCACTAAAACATTAAATTGAACTTGAGAGTAAAGCACACAGTAAAAGTAAACTTGAGAAGCTCCTGCACGGATAAAAGATACAAGACTGCCTTTAAATCTAATCTCCACACTGAGATTCTGGATTTCTGGTCTCTCTGGAGCTATTTGAATGAAACATGATGCACTCGACGGCCATACAAGTTCAGTTTATGCCACATGTTTGGTTGTTTTAAAAGGCTACAGAGCTAACTGCAGCTCTTAGTATAGAATTTGGTCTCTTTGGAGATAACTGCTTACTCTTACAAGGGGTGTTTGTCTGCTTGATTATTAGTATTAATAGCATTGAATGCTTTCAGTGGGTCCAAAACACCAAATATCCACAATACAACTAAAAGTTTGTACAGCACAGATCCTTCATTATTAGGGCTAGTGTACTCTACTACCTGTATTCCAAAACATAGTCATTGATAACATAAGACCATAGAGTGGCTAGACTACTATCCAACTTTAGCATAGTTGATCGATGCAAGTAGGAAGTTGTCTGCAATGGAGCAAGTCATGGCTATTGTTCAGTACTGTGTATACTTGGTGAATGGCGAAGTTTTCCACAATCTTTGCATGTACTGCGTACTTTGCTAATGTCGATGTAGATATATGCTATCTTGGGGATAAGCCAAGGAGATGGCAATATGGAGGTTGTTTAACCTCCTTGTTTACCTGGGTTAAGTCAACTCAAGGGTCCATCTCAAGAGGTTGCTAGAGTCATGGGAACTTTAAAAGGATCCATGCTATTGTGGGAAGTTTCAGTTTACCTCATCAGTAGAAGCGAGTCTTGTGATTCCAAGCCTCCCATAGTGATCAGCATCTGTAATTGCTGCAAGCATTGGAAAAATATGTTTCAATAAATACAGCTTTGCAACCGACAATGTATATTATCAAGCAACATCCATGAAAACCAGTTCCAGCATCCTGGTCATGGATACTTCGGCAGCTTATATTGGGCAGTTTATCATCATTTATCAGGACAAACAGCTCCTGATTAGAAGCTACACATACAAATACTGAGAAAAGGAGTTAAATTACATTGTTATATACAACAAGTAGCAACATTCATACATCAACCGTACCTTTTAGCCAATGTAATGCAATTACAAGTAAACGTCACATTAAACTTTCCCTTTTTTCCCCCCTCTCCTCATTGAGATTTCAGTGACAATTTTCATTGCAGCAAAACATTGTAACTGTGCTAGCCAACGCATAAAAACTCAAAAGTACCCTGAAATTGGCAAGTTTATAAGCTGCTTCCGTTTCACCCACTTCATATTTCAGAAGACACTGTTGAGCAGGAAACAACGACCTAAGAGAAGGAATGTGCCATGGGGACCAAGAAAGAAGAAACGCACCGAGGCCACGCATCGCCTTCTGCACATTGTCCGAGGAGATGAGCGAGTAGGGCGGCCGCGTGGAGGTTGCGGCGCCCCCGGCGACGTCGGTTCCCGCGTTGGGGTCCTCCGCCACCTCCGCCACCGCGGCGGCGCCCTCTGAGGCCGCGACCCCGCCATCTGCAGCGGCGCGCACCGCGCGCGGAACGACGCCAGAGCCGCGAATCGGGTGGGGAGGCAGCGGATGCGAGCGGGGGATGGAGTGCGAGAGTGGGAGCAGGAAGATGTGGCGGGCGCGAAGGCGGACGGCGCCGGCGGGGAGGTGATGCCAACGGCAGCCATGGTGGAGGCGATGGTGGGAACGAGAGCGCGGGAGATAAGGGAGGTGGGGGTGGAAATAAATGAGTTCTGAGTTTTCCTTTTCTTATTTCAGATTTACTTCAAAGCCAAATGGAGAGGCTCTGAATTCAGTCTTAAAGGATAACCCTTCAAACTTTCCTAAAATCAAAAGTTTGGTCCCCACCACTTTTCAAAAAGATGAAAGATGGTTCCTTTACCTTGTGCAAACTTTTCTATAATACGAATATTTGAGATCCCACAAATTTTCTCAAAACTCTGTAGTCCTATGAATGTTAGAAAAGGGAAACAAGACGCTGCTGGACTACATGGCCACCAAGGCGCAGCCGGTGGAGAAAACCATCTGCGTCAACGGCTTGGTGCTGAGGCCCATCTGAACGCCGCTCATCCCAGATCAGATCAGGTGGTTTGGTTTTGCCACGGACGGAGCAGGATGCGCAGAGAACGGCGCCCGCGGCTGCGAGGCGGAGCATCGACGCTGCAGGGCTGGCTCGCCTCGCCCCGGCAGCGGTGGACGCCGCGCGAGCTCGGCTCAGTGAGCGCGATGAAGGTGTGGCCTCTGCCCCGCGCTCGCTTCCACGTCCGGCCGGTTGCTCACTCCGGCTCTCCCTCGCGCAGCCCGTGCCCGCTCCTTCCTCCTGCTCTTCCCTGTCCCTCCGGTGGCTGGCTCACTGCTTTACCGGCGGCACCCACCGATACATTGAGTCATTGAATCGAAGCATGCGAGGCGAGGAGCAAAAGTCTGTTTTCCAAATCCAGCAACAACAATCTATCACCAAATGATGGAAACTACAAGTGGGCCCATATGTCAGCCGCTCCACGTCATCGTCTCGGTTCAGCTCATCACACTAGCGTGGCAAAAACAGAGGGTTTTACCTGTATGCCATTATGAAAGTTGGGTCTAACCTCCATACCCCTAAAAAGTTCGTCGACACCTGTATGCCCAAGTGCATCTTGGTTTGTCCCTCCATGCCATTCCGTCCCTATTTTCTGCTAACGGTCGTTAACTGCGCTGAGAATGGACTCAAATGCCCTTAGGCAAAGGAGGTCTGTTGAACTTAGTTGTTTGCCTCGGTGCCACTCAGAGGTCTGCTGTTTTGGCGCCAAAGGAGGCAGTGGTGTTGGCGCCAAACCCTCTGTGCTACTCTATATATACATCTTGAGCCATATCTGTTGGATCTCATCCTCTCCTCTGCTCTCTCCTTCATTCTCACTCTCATCCACTCCTGGCGCACCCCATGTCTGAAGCTTCCAGCAGCTATGGGGGGAGGGTCAAGCGGGTCCTTTGCCCGAACTGTCATGTGCTTGCCAACCGATTCATCTCCACGACAACAAAGAACCCAAACCGTGCATTTCCTATTTTGCAGTTTGTGTTCTCTGCTCATTCTTGGTTGCCCTTTTTTGTATGTTTTCCAAGTGCTAATGCTTCAGTTTCTTTGGCTTGCAGTTTGGTGGTTGTCAATACTACCAGTGGGAGGATGAAATGATGGACAGTGGCATGCAGTCACCTACAGCGCCAGATCCCCTACAGGCAGTTCCCCTGCAGGCAGTGGCACCACCTGATCCACTGTCCATGTACTAGCATGTTTCCAATGGTGCTGGAGTGGTAGGCAATGCAGTAGTGGAAAATAGGGGAGACAATAGGGTTATGCAACAGCTTAGGTGGCTAGAAAAGATGGTATGTGTATGCATTTTTCTTGCTCTGTATGCTATTATGAAGAAGTAGGGTTATGCAGCAGCTTGTGTTTGTATGAATTGACAAGATGTATGGATGGATGCATGAATGAATGAATGAATCAGCTAAGGTTTTATCACATTTCATCATGTCTTCAACATTAATGACACAAAAGATAGTACATGACATCCAGGTTTAATCACATTACAGCCAAGGTTCAAATAATACATGACATTTCATCACTGAGTAATAGTATCAGTTCCATCCACCAAAACATCCAGTTTTCATCACATCCAAAGTGCTGGACATGGCATCACAGAGCAAAATAAACAAAGAAGGGCTGGATGGGGTACCTTTCACTACAGGTGCAGTTTCTTCTTGCTCCTTGTATTAGAAGAAGGGCTGGATGGGGTAGCTTGGCTGGTGCTGCAACTTGAAGCCTCTTTGGTGTCAGCTTCTTCTTAACTGCTGTCTTCTTCCTTGGTGTAGCAGCCTTGATAAGTAGAGTGTCCACTGGGTCTGTCTGTACTGTGCCAACTGAGGTCTCATGATAAGGAGCCTTGATAAGGAGAGTGTCCATTGGGTCTGTTTGTACTATGCCAACTGAGGTCTCATGATAAGGAGCCAGGAAAACAGTCTGCAATGGTATTGGGTCATTGGAACCAGTTCCAGACCTTGTGACAAATATGACAGGTTAGATGATAACAAATGGTGCATGAAAATAACAAGAGAATGTTTCATAAGCTCACCTGGTTGATGTACTTGTAGTTGTAGCTGAAGAAGAGGAAGGTGCCTTCCTACTTCTTTTCTTGGCACCAGAAGAAGAAGGTGGCTTCCTACTCCTTTTCTTGGCTGCTGCTATGTCTACAGCCTCAATTATTGGGAATTGCATCACTGATGGAGTAGCAACCACAATGCTTGTCTCTGTGTTACATCTTGCTACTTTTTTCAGTCTTTTCTTTGGGAGACCCCTGCATAGGACAAATCAATATAAGTTGCAAAACAATGTGAATGTACACTGATTTCAGTTAAGTTATTGTACCTTTGAGCCTCCATTGCAGCTATGTCTTCAGGATTGCCATTCTTGCAAGTATACCAATGGTGCCCTTTTTCATGGCATATTGGGCACTCATGGGACCTTGAGCTTCCCTTCTGGCTGCTGCTGCCACCTTCAAGTGCTGATTTCATCCTATTCTTTCTTCTTCCTCCAGCTGTTGCCCTAAGTAATGGAGTGTGCATGAAGAAGCCATGGGTGCTGTTGGGCCACATACTCTTGTCAGGAATGCAAGGGATGGAACCTTCATATGCAATTTTGAATTTGTCGATAGAATAGTAATCATGCACATAGTCTTCTAGTTTAGCACCAGGGATTGAAGTGATGTAGGCAATAGCATGTTTGCAAGGGATTCCTGACCCTTGCCAAACCCTACAGGTGCAGGTTCTCTCAGGTAAATTGACCACAAATCTATATACACTGCCACCCTTAGCACAAATCTCTACCACACCATCAGGGGAATCAGTGATGACTTCAATGTCAAGATTATAACTGTCTTCCCTCAGTTTCCTCTCAATGTGAGGCAGAATCTTCCCTGTGAATTTCATGGCAACTCTCTTCCTATGATTCCATTTAATCAAGAGCTTCTGTCTTATAGTGTCCAGTAAATCATCAATATTCTTCCCCTTTTCAGGCTTTATCCAATTGTTGAATGATTCAGCTAGATTGTTGGTGACATAGTCCACCTTTGATCCTGTCCTGTACTGGCTCCTTGTCCAAAGCTTCTTGTGGTTTTCATGTAGATACACCATTGCCTCAGGTTTGGCTTGAGCCATAGCTGTATAATGCTTGTTGAACAAATATGGACTCCATGAATATGAGGCAGCCCATAAGTGGTCATCAAAAACCTTGCCACTGAATCTTTTCTTGAAATTTTGTACTAAGTAGTGCATGCACTCCCTATGTTCAGCTTCAGGGAAAACTTCAGAGACCCCATTCATCACTGCCTGGCCACAGTCTGTACAGAAGGTCAGTCCATCTGGGGATCTAATTACTTCTTTTAACCTCTCCATGAACCACACCCAATTCTCATTAGTCTCTGAATCAATTACACCAACAGCTACTGGGTACATCCAGTTATGTCCATCTACTGCACAAGCTACACACAACTGTCCTCTGAACCTTCCATTCAAAAAAGTGCTATCTACTGCAAGATATGATCTACAGCCTCTAAGAAATCCATCTACACATGCTTTCAATGCAAAGAATAGCCTATTAAACCTGATCTTATTGTTGATTGTGTGATGATCAATGATAACAAATGATCCAGGACTAGATTCCTCTATCTGGGCCTTAAACCTAAATAAATTGTCAAAACTTTTATCCCAAGGCCTATAAATCTGATCCATGGCAAGATTTTTACCTTTGTACACTCTCCTGTATGGCACATTAACTTTGTACTCATTCTTCAATCTTCTAATCAATTCTTTTATCCGAATGTTGCCATCTTCCTTCAGCCAGTCTACCACTTTACTGCAGACCCACTCTTGTGTGATCCCTACACACACACCAACCCTCTTAGCACTCTGACAATCATGAGGATGTGGGTTCCTTTTCACCTGCAAAACAGTCAACACCAATGCATATTAACAACTGATGATTCATTGCAAAACAACTGGAATTTGCAAAAAGTAATGCAACTCATGTACCTTAACTGTCACACCATCCTTCAGAGTTGAAGCATGAATCCTCCATTGGCAATCAAGCTCCTCCTTGAATTTGCAGTGCACCCTATACCTCCCTGGATCACTCTTCTCAACTAAGTAATGGTACTCATGCTTAGCAGAATGAGAAGCTAAAGCAATATTAAATGTTTTCATGTTTGAATATAGAGTGCCTACATCCATAGGTGGGTTCTTCTTGTCGTAATTGACATCAGGCATAGGTTCAGGGCCTCTATCTGTAACCATCTCTTCATCAGACTCATCATCAGAACTCTCATCTAACTCAGAGCAGATTTCATCCTCAGAAATCTCAGCTTCCCTTCCTTTATTGCCAGCTTTAGGATTTGGGGGAGGTGGAGGGTAGTTGGGACCAAGGTCAAGATATAGCCCTTCATCATCAACGCCCACATGCTCATAGATTGGGTTTGGGTTACCTAAGATTTCAGGTTCATCATATTGTGTGTGTGTATTGTTGCTTGCTTCACCTAGGATTGGGGATGCAATAGAAGGGGTCACTGGGGGATCAACAGATTTGTCACTGCTACCAAACTCCCAAACTGGAATGATAGGAGGATCAACATTTGGCTTATGATATGCAAAAGTGAGGAAGCAGCATTTCGAAACCTTATGTTTTTCAAACATTTCAAGCAAATCTTGTTCAGTACAGACTTGGATGTTGACCTTAGTGTCCATGCAGTAATAAAAAACTTTAACTAAGTCTCCATAGCCATGAGGATTCTTGTCAACAACTTCAGCAACCAGGGATCTGAAGTTAGTTCGGTCAGCATCAACAACTTTGCTCAGCTCGTACCACCGAGTCCGACAATTGTGAGCAACAATCCGGATTTCTAAGTTGTAGCTACTGTTGGGGTCCATCCTACAGATGAACAAGGAGCAGGGAATCAACACTACAAGCATGGTGACGGTGCACAGGCGCAGGGCTAAGGGACCTATGACCACGCAAGCGAGAGTACTCCGCAAGCCAAGGGGGGAAGCATTTGACTTACCCGTCTGGAAGCCAATCCGGTCGATCCCCGACGCCGTTGTTCCTCGCCATGAGAAGCCGTGTCAATCCACTAATCCATGCACGGGGGCTTCGTCTTCTTCTCCAGAACGCCTTCTTCTCTCCCCGCCCCACCCGTCAACGCCACCACTGACTAAGGTTCCACCGCCGCCGCTACGATTTCGCCACCGCCGCTACGATTTCGCCGCCGCCGCTAGGGTTCGGCAACCGATAGAGTGGGAGGAGAGTGAGAGATGCCGGTCAAAATTGGTCAACACGGCCTCCGCGCATGTGCCTCCCTTAGAGACTAAGGGTACACTGGACATTTTTGATGCCCGGGGCCCACTTGTAAGAGCTCTCAAACGGCCAAAACCGAACGGAATAGGGACGGAATGGCATGGAGGGACAAACCAAGATGCACTTGGGCATACAGGTGTCGACGAACTTTTTAGGGGTATGAAGGTTAGACCCAACTTTCATAATGGCACACAGGTAAAACACTCGCAAAAACACCATTGAAAACCACCTTAGGGATGTTTCAAATGGTTTTGTAAAGGTGAAGGGGTTTAAAATCTGGTTTTGTAATTGAGGAAGTGATATATTCGATCTTTGATACATTGGGGGTTATGTAGACTTTTTCCAATTACTTCATTATATTACTACGTGGAGAAAAAGTAATAGCTGAAGAAATGCTACACAAAACAAACATTCACAACATTCCATGATTCAAATGTGCTAGTGGGAGAAATGATTCAAGAAATGTTGTAAACTCATTTCTTGTTTGTGTCTAGCGGTACAAAATATCGAGCTTTTGATGAAAAATCATGAGACACGTCCAAGTAGTTGAAATACATCCCTGAAGTAAATACCTCAATATAGTGGTTGTGGACATAGGCATGGTCATGGTTGCAGTCATGGTCGTGAATGTGGATATGGTTGTGGTAGAGGAAATTATGGTGTTCAATTTGTTGATGCTACCTATGGACATCAAACATAGATCAGTTGTAGCTTTTCTCTTAAAGTACTCTCTAAAGTTTTATCAATCCGTGAAATTTATAAGCGAGAATTATTTCAGTGTGAAACTCCTAGAAGGTTTTAAACTGCTAGAAGCAGGTTCTCAAGAATAATATTTAATCAAATTGAATAAATCACTATATGGATTGAAACAAAATGGACAAATATGTGCAATCGTCTCAGTGAGTATTTGATGAAAGAAGGGTAAAGAATGGTTCTATTTGTTTGTGCATATTCACAAGAAGATTCAGATCTGACCTTGTGACAATAGCCGTATATGTTGCTGATCTAAACTTAGTTTATACGCCTCTAAGAATCACTAAAATGATGGATTATTTTGAAGAATGAATTTGAAATGAAGGATTTTTGGGGAAAAGATTGCCTTGGTTTGCAAATCAGGCATGTCAAGACAGAGACATCCTATCATGCCATCTTTGGCAGGTAGCGCTCGCTAAGTTCATGACGATCCTGAACCACACCTACCTGAAGATGTCACTCCCCAAAGGCGTCCTCTTCACGCAGAGCGATGTGAAGACATCATCTAACCGCGACAACGAAGAGATCTAGCTAGCTGCCACCCTCTAGAAGTTGGCCAACATGGCACTCATCCTCGCAGATGCTAAGAATGTGCCGGCAAAAGAATTGAAGATCCCCAAGCAGAAGCTGAGTACGCCAACCCTGAAACCCGACCAGGAAGTAAGATGGTCAGCCTCGGACTAAATGATCCATCCAAGACGACCTTTATGGGAGTAGGGCTAACCTCCAAATAGAAAGATGCACTCACCTCCTTCCTTTATGCAAACTGTAACATCCAGAAATTTAAAACATTTAAAACCTTTAAAAATAAGGATCTTTTAAAATTTTCTAAAATAAACTTAACATTAATCCTCCTTTTCCCCTTCATATTTAAAATTTCTTAGAATATACCCAACTATGTATGAACATCACATGATTGTGCATATAAGTGCTCTACATATTAGGAAAGATCCAAAGCTCATAAACCTTTCTCAAATTTGAACTTGAATTCAAACCATATCAAAATCCTCTTCAAACAAAAGATAAAACCCTATTATTTATCAATGGGCCGCCACTTCACCCTCCTCCCCTTTGGCCCAGCCAGCTCGGCCTGCCTGCCCCCTCTCCCTTCGCACACGCAGGCCTAGCAGGCCACTCGGCCTAGCCGGCCCAACCCACTCACCCGACGCCGTTGCCTTCCTACTCCCCCCCTTTCTTTTCCATGCCGCGGTCGTCCATCCCCTCTTGTATGCCGTGCCAGCCATCGGCCGGATCGGCCTCCCCAAGTTGTCTCTGTGTCCCAACCCACGCGCGCTACACTGTCGCACCTTATCCCTCCCCACTTCCCCAATCAAGATCCTTCCCCTCTCCCTCACGGCCCTGGCCTGCTTGCACTCGCACGCATAATGTTGTGCCAGCGCTGCGGCCGCCGTCGCCTTGATCCCTTTCCCCTGACCACATCCTGCCACCCTGGGCCGTGCACTGTAGCCACCTCACTCCACAACGCCACCACGCGGCCTCACCCTCACCCGGAACCTCTCCCCTTACCCCTCTGCACACATGTCAGGGCGCCATGCCTATGCGCAGAGCACCGCCGCCATTAGCGGCCGGCGAGCTCATCCGCTCGCCCCCGAGCTTATCCAAGAGCTCGAGCTCCCCTGCTAGGACCCCCTCGAGTTATAAATAGCCCCTCCCGGGCACCTCCTAAGCCCGCACCACCCCCTAAGCCCGCACCACCCCCTCTCCACTCCACCATTGGCTTAGGATCGAGCTTGCCACCTCCCAACTGCCACTGTGTCCAAAAAGACCAGGTCGGGTCGAAGTCGAGGCATAAAACCAGCTCATAGCCACTCTCCCAGCGCCGCAGCACTGCTCAGACGGCTGCTCCGTGCACGCCCACCACCGCCGCTCACCCCCTTGCCTGCCCGCTGCCGGTGAAGGTTCACCATCCAAGCCGAGCCTCTAGTGAGCTTCCACGCCACCTCCATGACCCCCTCGACACCTCTCCGATCCTTCTCCTTCCCCAAAACCACAGGCACCATGCCGACCCGAGGCACCGCCGCTCGCCGTCAACTGACCTTGCAGGACACACACATGCACTCACACGACACCCCTAGATCCATCCCGAGCCTTAAAACCCTATGCCAAGGCCTTTGCGCAAGATGCCTAAAACACCCGACCCGCCGCCGCCACTATGGCGAACTCCTCCGGCCACCACAATCCCTTTCCCACCCCCAAGACCTACCCCATCCACTTCGCTATGGTCTCCTGAGCTCAAAACCCTAGCTCTTGCCCCTAACTTGTGACACCCGGTCCAATTTGGTTAGCCCAGTGTGGCCCATGAGCGCAGGTATGTTTAGTACCACCTTGCTAGTTGAGCAAGGGTGGAGCCAACTTATAAGCCTTTGTCAACACCAGCCATAGCACCTTCGGGTTAACCCTTTCACACGAAGTGAGGACGAAAGTGTAAGCAGGGTGCTATGTGTACGCGTGCCCGCCCCTCAAAAGGGCTGGGTGATGCGGCTTTGGAGGATGGGGTGTTACATAACCCCAGCCCACACTCGCTATCGTAGGGAGCTCCGACGAGCTCCCCTGCTTGGCCACCATGCGCGGCGCTCAACCCAAGCGGCGCATGCACGTGGTGCCCGCGTGGCACCTACACGACCACCACATCAGCACAGGTCCCACACAGCAGCCGCACAGCCCGGCAAACCCCTCCGGCACATCACCACCCCACCAACTACCCCGCACCCTAAACACCTAGTCCAATGGACCACCCTCACGTCCCAACTCTGGCCCACGAGTCCATGCGCCGGACCACAACACAGTACTACACGCGCACACCCCGCTGACGCCACCCACTGACCCCATTGACCGGCCCACCAGTCTCACACCCACACTAAAAATGCTAGGTACACCTGGCTAAATGCACATCAAATGTTATCCACCTATTTATTTTATCCAAAAATTCTACAAAAATTTCTCAAAAATACTAGACAAACTCGTAAACCTATTATAGCCATCAAATATCCTTTTGCACCTCATTAAGGTATTAAACTAAATAAAACTATTTTCAGCCAATAGAAAAACCCTATAAGTGTACCCCAAATTTCCCCTTTTGCATTTCTTCACCCCAAAAATATCCAATAAATTCCTAAAAATACTAGAATATATTATAGACACATTCATGAGCTCACCTTCCCAAACTCATATCCTAAACCCCCAAAACTTAGGAACTACTTGACAAACCCATAGAAATTCCTTTCTCTTTATAATAGAAATTATACTAAAATCCTAAATAATCCCTAAAAACACTTAGCACATGACCAAACCTCATAGCCAAGGATCCACCACTAAACTATCCCTCAACCCTTGAGCCTACACTTAGAAATTTGCATAAAATATAAGGAACGTCACATGAAATATAGGAAGTCACTAGAAACTTAGGGAAAAGCCACTCGAATCCTAACCCATAATTCAACCCCCTTCACCATTCTTCATAAGCTCCTTCTGTTGAGCTTTGGATTACTATTGTTTGATGATTGATTGCATGTTTTTCTCCTTGTTTAATAGTAACTTAAGCTCTCCCTCCGAGAAGCTCGTGTTCTACCTCGGAAATAGGCATCCATTAAGGATTCAGTTTCGCCGCTTGACAAGCAAGGCAAGTCTTAACACCAACCCCTTGATTATGATTTAATTCCATAATTTATAATACTAAAATTAACCAAGAATTAAAATATGGTATTGCATGTTTCATAAGTTTTTTAAAACATAAGGTTAGGCATGTTCCCAAAAAGGAAGCTCTCACTCCCCCTCCTTGTTTAAAACCCTAGGAATAGCCTTGTATCCAAGGCCTAATAGATCTCATATATATATATATATGTATGTATGTATGTATGTATGTATGTATGTATGTATGTATGTATGTATGTATGTATGTATGTATGTATGTATGTATGTATGTATGTATTTCTTGTTTTAAATATAAAACTTCATGTGTGAGTTGTGATAAAGGAAATAGCTATAAAAACTTGATTAGCAACCAACTGAGGAGGACGTGAGGTAAGTCGTGATATGAACCCGCTAGGGTTGATTCTCGATCTTTCGATGAGAGGGTGTGGGATAACTTGGTGGATGGAGATGACATTCACGGCCCGACTACAGCCTTCCAAGGACGCTGTGCCTTAGCAACCGATACACCACCTCTAATGGTTGTCGCGATGTTGTGGAGCGCGTCACCCGACCACTAGGGCACTCGTCCTGCAAGCAATTGAAGAACTAGCAAGAACAAGTATAACAAGTACTGAATTTACTAGATGTAGATGAATCTTTCAAACTCAATCTCAATAATGGTGGGGTTCCGAAGACAAGAAGACGGGCGACTGATCCAGCACGCGCGCTTATGAACAAATAGCAAAAGCTAAACTTAATCTAAACAAAACCCAACTGTTCTTGGTGGCGGCTAAGGGGTATATGAAGGTGGGAGGATGACCACCAGGGTGTTGGGGTCATGCTCGGCCCATTGGGCCAAAATAAGGCGATGCAGCACCTTTGGATAGAAAACCTCTCGGTAGTAATTTGGTCATTGTGGCTGACTTAGAACAGATATAGACTTGAGTCCAAATCCATATGAAAATAGACTTCAGAAGGATTCCATGAAGTACTTGAACACCCCAATCCAAGTCCGTATGCGACCGTGGTGACCATCATAAGTTGGTGTTGTCTTGCAGTCCGGATCTAGCCTGCGCGAATCCTTTTCCCTTTCGGTCTTCTCCCTAGTTCCTAACCAAAACAAGAGTGCACACGTCTCCATGGTTTACATATGATGGATAGGAACTCAAGAGTGAACTTACTTGATGATTAAGTTGACGAGCACGGGCGCGAGTAATAGGACCAAAAACTAGTACTTCTGTCGGCGTGGATGTATCGTGGATTGTGATGTCCTCATCAAGTCGGGTAACCTTGCAAGGGGCCCATATCCCACGTTACCTCGGTTATTTAAGGACTGGTTCATTGAGAAAGCCTTTCCAGTGTATAAGTACAACCATACGAGCTAAAAAGGTACAACCTTCGGGAGTGCCTATTTATGTGAGGACTTGATTCACACCCCACTACAGAATCTAGTAAACCATCCCAAGGGGCCACAATGGGCAACGGATGTACTGGAGCAGGACCTTCACACAGTCCCAGGTCTGGCCGACACGGGTCATTGGTTGAGGTCCGGAGGACCTGTTTTTATATCATGATATGATGCATCTTTCCCGGGTTTGTCCCTGAGTGGACGTTGAATGCCCCCTGCTTAGGCCCCAATGTTGTCCGTGGATAAAGGTAGAGGATGTCGTCTAGAGATGGATGCCGGTGGGTATGGGTCTCGTAGGGTAGTACCGTCAAAGGTCTTGGTATGGGCTACCCGATCGCATGGGTAAAGTGTATGAGCTTTGCATAGTTAATTAATCTATTTGAATAGCTGAGGTTCTCGGTCATGAACTCACATGGTTAAAGCTCTCTTTGATTAGTCACACCTTTCTTCATAAGAGTAGGGTATAAAGGGCAATGCTCGTACCTTTGAGATAAGCAGGATCTTGACGATCGCTGCCTTAGAAGACGGGAACTTGTAGGGGAGGTTTATTTTCCCTTCCAGGGCCACAACAACATAATTATATTAACAACTTTCCCTTTTGAAGCCCAAAATGGTGTTACACTTTGCATACAAATAATTTTCTGCATACAATTCTAGCCATCCTTGATCTCTCTTACATGTCACTAACTTTTTTATGTTAAGATACTTGCTGAGTACTTTTAGCAGGAGTACTCAATCTTGCTTGTTTTGCTAAGTCTTCTAGGAAGCCAGCATTCGTCTTTCCGCTGCGCACAGTTTGCTGCTTGACTACTCCTTAAAGGTGATGATGACATTGTCATAATCCTTTCTATTTTCTCCCTTCTTACTTTGATAATCATTCCGATTAACGCTAGTGCCAAATTCTGGTCCAGGAAACGGCACTGTATTGCTTAAGTGGGGACGCCCGAGGGGTGGTCCCCACACAAACTTTGACATATTCGCATGTAAACCATCCGATATGCCCAATGTCCCAAGGAAGGAGGCTGAGCATTCCTTGGGCTGAATCCTAACACAAAACCGGTCAAGCAAATGCTTCACCGCTTCGCTCAGGATCGCAAGGAGGCCATTAGGATAGAATTTACTAGAGGCTGTTAGCTGCTGGTTTTATTAGAAAGGTCACTAGGAATGTGTATCGACTACACGAATCTCAACAAGTACCGCTCTAAGGACCCCTTCTCGCCCCCTCACATTGATCAGTTTGTGCACTCCACAGGTGAGTGCACCGTCCTCTAATTCCTAAACTGCTACTCAAACTACCACCAGATCGCCTTCACGGTGGTTAACCAAGAGAAGACTTTATTCATCACGCCATATGACGCCTATTGCTACACCTCCATGACCCTTGGGATTAAAAATGCGAAAGCCACTGAAGGTGGGGAAATGGGTGACCGGAACGGCCCGCCTCTGCATCAGCAAAGACAAGTATAATTTTACTTAATTTAAATGGGATAAATAAAATAAATAAGTATTGCGAGTCCATACTTCCATAATTCTTACATACGCATAAAAATTATGTTAATTACATCTCCGTAGAGAAAACCCCTAATTAAGAATTCCAACATTAATAAAAAGGAAAATTACAGCACATGGCTATCTATTACAAAGATCTAAACAAAAATAAGAGAAGTCTTCGATCTCGTCGTTGATGCAGATGCCTTGCCGGTCGATGACTTTGTGCATGTATCTTAGATATGATGACATAACTTACGCCTATGCATGTGCCTGATGAGTTGTTAATACGTGCGACATGTGTTTAGGGCGAGGATTGCATACGACTCGACCAAATTATGTTTATTTTAGCATCTGCTTTCACATTGGCACAATTATCATGTATGTATGCATAGTGTAGATTTGGGGTAGGCTACTGCGATTATGTACCAATTTAGTGGTCACACATATGCAGCCTATAGGCTACTCCCTCCGTTCCGAATTGTAGGTCATTTTGGCTTTTTTAGATACATAGTTTTGCTATGCACCTAGATATTGTGTATATCTAGATGCATAATAATATCTATGAATTTAGAAAAGTCAAAACGACCTATAATTTGGAACGGAGGCATTACTTTATCTGTTTGGCTAAAAGGAATTTTCTCACGTAAGGCAAGGAGTCTATTTGAGCCATGACATTTTTCAGATTGTTTAGGTGCTTGGCGCACCTTTCTTTAGTGTTTTAGCCTACAATAGTTTGTGCATATATGGATGTGTCAATATTCATATGACACTACACCAGGAACGATTTTGTGCTGGCATAGGCAAATTAGCGTGCTGGCAGGCGTGATTGGCACCCGCCAGCACAAAGCTTCCTCGAGCCGGTGGGGGACCACCCGCCAGCACAGTGTCCACCACTCGTGGGCGACGCAAGCACCGGCCAGCACAGATCACCCCATCTGTGCTGGTGGGCCACCAGCACAGAGGCCACTGTGCTGGTGGTCGACCTAAGCCCACCGCGAGTACAGATGGGGTGATCTGTGCTGGCGGTTGGCTTATGTTGCTCGCCAGCACTGAGCCCACCATAAATGCGAGGCAACCTTCCATTTGGAGCTTGCTTGAGAGGAGCTCGGGAAAAGCTTCAAAAACACCAAATCTAAGGGGGAAGGTTTTGCTGTTGATTTCCTTGGAGGAGGTGGCTATATAAGGTGAGTTTGTGCCATTCCAACCTTCCTTTTGAACTTCTATCCATCGTATCTAGCTTCGTTAGCTTGTCATCTAGATCTAGAACTAGGAGAGAGAGAGAGGAGGGAAGAGAGAAAAAAACTAGAAATGCATTATTTTTTGAATAAAATTCTATAGTCATATTATAACCATTACACTGCTATGTTTGTCATTTTAATGTAATATAGAATTGAGTTTGATTAGATTTTTCCTTCTTATTAATTATTAAATCCATAGTTTGAATTAATGAAGTTGATTATCTTAATATATAATTGAGTTTGATTTTTCCCTTCTTCTTATTAATTATTACATACATGGTTCAATTGATTCTCATTTAGGGTAATATAGAATTGATTTTTATTATATTTTCCCTACTTATTAATTATTACATCTATAGTTTCAATTAATGAAGTTGATTGAATTAATATATAATTGAGTTTGATTTTTTTTCATTCTTCTTATGAATTGTTACATCCTAGGTTTAACTGCTCGGGAAAAGCTCCAAAAACACCAAATCTAAGGGAAAGGTTTTGCTTTTGATTTCTCTAGAGGAGGTGGCTACATAAGGTGAGTTTATGCCATTCCAACCTTTTTTTTTAACTTCTATCCATCATTTCTAACTTCATTAGCTTTAGGGTAATATAGAATTGTTTAATTGAGTTTCATTTAGGATAATATAGAATTGTTTTTTATTAAATTTCTTGCTACTTATTAGTTAATACATCCATAATTCAATTTAAGTTATGGAATAGCTCATTGATTTAGTTTATGGAATAACTCATAGGTTGTTAAAGATGGATCAAAAAGCATGGACGTATGGCATACTGAGACATTCGCCTACTTTCATGTCAGAGGAAGCGAAGTTTATGGAGGCTGCGAAGAAGCATGCTCGCATTTGCAAGATGAAGCAAATATATTGTCCGTGTTTTGACTGGAGCAACAGAATTGTATGGGATGATACTAATATCATCAAGAGACATTTGATAAAGCGAGATTTTGTGGATGGGTACACAATTTGGTCCCACCATGGAGAGGCAAGAGGTACTTCCAACAACACAGACATCAATACTAGCTGTGATGAAGTGGGTGGCGATGATGCAAACGACAATGATCATGTTATGATGGATGAGGATTACGACCGTGGAGATCAAAATGGTGATCAAACAGATGTGCGTGTGGAACCATAGGTGGACGTGGAACGTGATGTTGATATAGAGGACATGTTGCGTCACATTGAATCGGAAGTGTTGCTAGGAAGTGCTAAAGGGTTAGAGAATTTCGAGACGCTCAAGAAGGCAGCAAAGGACCGTATGTATGTGGGTTAGAGGATTTGCATCTGTATTTACCCCAAGCTTGGATTTGCAATGATCCTCGACTCAGCCAGATTTACCAAAGATAGTTACAAGGAATTCCTATGCATTGTACAAAAGTAAGACATCCCTTGGCGGTACTTAAATGCATGTTGAGATTCAATGCACCTAAGGTGTATTACTAACTCTTGTCTTTATATCCTCAAAGTGCGCACAGGCTTTATGTACTGAAAGGTGGGGAATGCCTTGAAAATAGGAAGAAAGTGATGAAAATAATAACACATAGATGGATAATAACATAAAAACTTGGTTTTTTTTCATATAATGTAGACTTGACATTTATAATAACTCATCATTTTTCTATTTGATTGCAGTGCCACAAGCAACCTCCCTCTGTGCTATGTGGATATTACGTGTGCGAGTTCCTCAGAAACAATGGGAGGTACCGGACGAACCTCGAAAATATAAGTCTCTTATATACTGCCATGTGCTAACTTCCTAATGATAATACATCCTAATCTTCATTTACTATATACCTGCAGATGCTTAGGATCGACACTCGCGATGCGGCGCTCGAAGACATAGGTGTCGTCAACATTTGTAGGGACATGGCGATGTTCATCCAACGGGAGATTTGTCATAAGGATGGAGAATTCTTTGATCCAAATGGCGTGTTGGCGGCGGATGAATGCACACGTCTTCGTAGATGGATGAATAGCTCTATTCCAATTGTTGAATTATGTGAATTATTTATTATTCAAGTTTGTTGAATAATGTGAATTATGCAATTTTTAATAATATGAATTATCTATTATTTAAGTTCGTTGTTATGATGTTGGAGATACATATTTAAATTTGGTAGCTAAAAACTGGCGGAAAATAGACATTATAAATAAATTACGAGAAATAATATATAGGGTGGGAAGATAAATATTTCTAACGGGTGGCATAACCATCCGCCAGCATAGAAAGCCTCTATGCTGGCGGGCGAGCACCCGCCAGCACAGACCGCCATTTGTGATGGCTCAAAGTTGTTGGCAGGTGCGTGCTCTGCCCGCCAACACAGAACTTTTTAGCCGCCAGTACAAATCTTTTGTGACCCGGTGTGATACATGTTTTAGTTGACGCGCGTTGTATTATATCAAACAAGGCTATATCTTTTAACTCATTTCTTTTACATATGTGCACGTAATGCGTTTTGGAAAGGGCATCTATTTGTATACTCAACACTCTTTTTTTTGTGGCGGCATACTCGGAGCATAACCGATGCATGTCACTTTATATATTTATTTCGCCGAACAGCTATAGGCATGACATGCGCATGAAATTATCAGGCGAAAATGGAGTTGATGGAATTTTGCATCCAGTGCTATGCGGGTATGAGACGGCATTGGTGCACAATCACGGCCAGTACATGATCCGGGCAGCGTTACGGTATGCACGGCCTCTATTTGCATCTGACATGAATGATGATGGAACAAATATGCACGGCCTCAGTTCGTATCATCGTAGGGACCGAACCATCATTTATGACTTGTATCCGCTAACTAGACCAAACCATAGAGCTCATGCTAAATCACTTATGCAAATGCGATGAGTATGACACAATTTTCCTAGACTCAATTTGTCATGGAGAGAACTGAGCCTAGATGATAAAATAAACGCGCACGGCCTCAATTTGTATCCATAATAGGGACCAAGCCAATATTCATGACTTGTATCCACTAACTAGATCAAATCGTAGAGCTCATGCATAACGTAAGGGGAAGAAAGTAGATTGGATATGGGATGGAGCGAGATTGCACTTTTAGTTCGTATCGCGATGACCAAACCGATGGCACGGAGAGATCGGTGAAATTTCTCACCTTCAAGAGCAGTGATTTCTTCTGGCGAGTATAGCTCGACAGCCATAGCCTGACGGTGCTTCCTTTAGCCGACGTTAATGGAGAGCGCAGCAGCTGTCGGACCTTTTCTCCTCTTGATTGGTCGTTGGCGAATGTTGATTGTCGTAGCAGCCGGTGACTTGTGGGAGCTCTTTGCGCGCTGGCAGCTCGACGATGCTTGCCCCTTTGGTGTTGGTGCGGATGATCAAGGCCCGCCGGTGCAATTTATGCAACCTGACGGTGCTCTGTTGAGGATGGGTAATCGGGACAGCCTGGCGGCGATTTTTGGATGATGAGGTCGGGGGAGCTCGTTGTTGGGAAAAGGGTTCCGTTTGGTATCCCTCCCTCATTTTAGGATTCTATGAGCGGCTAACGTAATGTAGTGAAGTGTTGTGATCTCACCCTTGCAGGAACGGAGAGTTGGCGCGATAAGGTGACTTCGCTTTCGGAATGACGAGGTCGTGAAGTGGGACCGCACATGCCAGGACAGCATCTCGGCGAGGCGCCGAAGAGACTTCGCGTATGAGAAGGACGTGTGAATGGGGACGACCCGTAGGAAGCGAAGTCGTCGGTCGGCGGCAGTGTATCAAGAGACCGTTCGCGATTCCAACGAAGAGCGAAGTGATGAATGTACCTTCGGTTAGATGGCCCACTCGAGCTTAGGTGTAAAGTGATGAGTTACAAAAGGGTGTGACTAAAGTGGTGTAATGTTACCGTAATACCCTCGAATATGCTTCGCACAAAGTTAAAAGGGGGGAGATGTGTTGTAAAGTGTAAAGATTACGGCCCTATAAAATGGGACCGAGGGAAATGCAAACGGACATATTCAGATGGAGGGGGAGATTTCTTAAGCTCCCCCGAAATCATTGTCTTTCTTATTCTCTACATTTTGTAAACTTGTTGGCCCCTCTTCGGGGACGGTTTCCTACCCCAACAGTTTTGGTGCCCACCGATAACCGCAATGGCACCGAACAAGAAAGCAAAATCTACCAACCCATAGAATGTTGCTGATGACAATCAGCAGCAGCAAACCCCCTAGACATCGTGCCAACTTCCAGGCAGGGACGAAGACAAAGTGAAGACGAAGTTGAGGCTGAAGACATCGCTGACGGCCAGTTTCAAGTCAACCTGACTGATGCTAGAATGGAAGATAAAGACTTGGCGGCTCTTATGCGAATCGAAGCTAGACTGCTAAAGAGGTTTAGAGAGGCACAATCCACATCCAACGTCCAGACAAGAGCACAGGCCGAGACAGCCATAGCGAAGGCGAAAGCACCATAGCAAGATAATCCTCAGAACGAAAAGCTCAAATACCAGACTATGTTGAACTAAGTAATAAAGAAGAGGAAAGTGCTGGAACAACTGCAAAGAGAGAAAATGCAAGATACTTAACGGCAAAGAACGGCACAGTTACAGCAGTAGGCGAGTTTGTTGCAGGCATAGATTCTATGCAGGCACAGAATGAGGAACACCAAGCTCAAGATGTAGAGGGACAAGATGATAGTGAAGAGTACTTTTCCGGTGATTCTGTGTACGACGCGTTGACGGAACGTACATTTAGTGGCAGCGTGAGAACATGCACAGACTTTGCTTTCAGCCGAAGCCGTTTTCACCTCTCACAGTTGATTTGGAATTCGCGGATTGGCCACCAATATTTAGAATGCCAGTTTCAATGCCTGAGTTCGATGGGGAATCAGACCCAAGACACGGGGGATTTGGTGGGATGAAGCACGAGCCCACACTACCACACTGCACTGGGTTTTGACATTTCCGGCCTGGCTGTGTGTGGTGCGCGTAGCGTGGGCTGGGCCGGGCCAGGAAGGAAATGTCAAAACCCGTTCCACCACTCTGCTGCCCCACTCCTGAACGCAGACCGCCTTTTCGACGCAGCCCACAGATCGCTCCGCCGCCCATCCCATGGCGACGCCGGTCGACGGCGTCGTGCGGCTCGCCGCGGCCTCCCGCGTGCTGGTCCTCTCCCTCTCCCTCCTCGCCCGCCTCCTCTTCCGCCCCTACGACACCTCCGCCACGCTCCACCCGCCCTGTCTCTCCTCTTCCCCCTCCGCCCCCTCCTCCTCCCCGTCGACGAATCTCTCCGCCGCCATCTCGTCGCTGGCCGTCTGGGACGGCGTCCACTTCGCCCGCCCCGCCGAGTGCGGGTACGAGTACGAGCAATCCTTCGCCTTCCTCCCGCTCCTCCCCGCCTCCATCGCGCTCCTCGCCCGATCCCGTAAGCCTCTCCTCGCCGCACTTCCTTGCCTCGTCTTCGTTCGGATGTCCATGTGCGCGCTTGATCTGATCTGGGTTTGGTGATTGGTCCTTCTCCCGTGCAGTGTTCGCGCCGCTGGTGCCCGTGCTGGGGTACAGGGCCGTGCTCGTGCTATCCGGCTATGTCCTCAACAACGTCGCGTTCGTCGCCGCCGCAGCCTACTTCTACAGGTGATTGACGTTTGGTGAACTTTACTGCTTCTCTGTTCATGTGCTCATAGATTTTGGGTGTTTCTACGCGCTTCATGTACTGTCTCGTCACCTGCACGCCTAAATTGGGACATCTCAAGTGATATATAAGGTTCTGCTAGGTTCTTGATATGACTATGATTGATAGCATTGCACATAGGAACGCAATAGCTGTGTTTCCTGTACATTGTTGCAATCATGCCGATTCAGAGTTTCTGAGCGAACAGGTTCTTTGATTGCTTCATGAGATAGTCTGCTAATCTTTGATGCTTACTTGTTTTACAATGTAATTTTGGTAATTGTAATGCAAACTCCGTGCACAAATTTTTTTTATATAGTGCAGTCATTTCAAGTATAGGACAATCTATCTCTAGTTGCTAGAGTTCACAGTTTTGCTCTATTCGATCCTGTCTGATGATATGGTCATAAAAGGTCTGGAAGTTAAATCAACACTTTTTGAGCATATTGCTGCATTACTAAGGCGACTACCTATTCTTGTTGGTGCAGATTGTCTATGTTGATCTTGAAGGACCGGAAAGCAGCTTACCGAGCATCCGTTCTGTTTTGTTTCAACCCTGCTTCTGTGTTTTACTCGTCATTGTAATATTCTTTCCCCTTGCAACACTACTAGCAAAGAAATTCATTGCTGGGCATATCGTAACAGCAACATAAATTGTTGTTTTGGCAGGTATTCAGAAAGTCTTTATGCGCTGTTTTCTCTTGGAGGACTGTTCTACTTATTTTCGGGTGCTAATACTGTTGCAGTGATAATGCTCGCTCTCTCTGGTTCAGCTAGGTCAAATGGAGCACTTAATGCTGGTTATTTCTGTTTTCAGGCCTTGCTACAAGCATATGATGCTGCTGTTCAAAAGAAAAGGCCCTTGGTACGTTCCACTTCTGTTGTGATTGTAATAGAAATACTTAGCATGGAAAGATTAAATGACATATGATATTGCATTTACTTATCTTTTGCTTCCATAAGATGCAATCAGCAAAGACATGCTCATCTAATCAATTTTCATTTTTTTCATTTTGGCCAGTTGGCTGTATGGGCCCTTGTGGCTGCAGCTTTGCGCTCCATTTTCATATTGCTACCATTCTTTGCTTTTCAAGCATATGGATATCTGAACATATGTGTACACGGGAGCTATGAGGAATTGAGGCCATGGTGCAAAGCGAAAGTTCCACTTTTGTATGGCTTCATTCAAAGCCATTACTGGTAATTGTTTCTATCTTAAAGTAGTGAATTGGTATTAGCATAATGATTGTCAAAGCTAGCATCCTCTTTGTCATTCTTGCTTACCTCTGGAATTTGTCTAGGGTAGTCTTGCATCACTGTATGATTATATGCCTATACAGGGCTCCATGCATATTTTGATTGAAGATTGCTTTTGTACAAACACAATACATGTCCATCTTTCATGGATTTGACTTGCTTGTTCCTTCACTGTTCACCCTATGTTCTGTTGCACCAATTGTTATTGTAGATGTGATGTACACCAGTGTACTTTTGTCATAGCCCCTTGCTTCTGCTGAATCATGTGGTAGAACACGTTCTGAAATGAACATGGGTACTAGACGACTAGGGAAAATCTTTCCGCATTTGTGTTACTTAGAATTTTATTGAAATACTCTATTCGCCATTTTTCAAGGATGTAGATATTATGTGAGTTTTCTTAAGTCAACATATTCTTTTCCTCTCTCTTAGCATGCTTAACTGCTCCTTATAAGTTACTTTCGGTTTCATTTTAGGGGTGTTGGTTTCTTGAGATACTTCCAAGTGAAGCAGCTGCCAAACTTTCTTTTGGCCTCACCAGTACTGTCGCTTGCAGTTTACTCAATTATCCATTACACAAAAATGCTTCACCAACTTTTCCGAACAACTAGCATTCACAGGCAGATTATCACTGCTCTTGAGGAAAGGTCAGTTGAGTCATGTAAAGGATCAGATGATACGACAGTGTTGAGGAGTGAACATTCTACTGGATTCACTAACAAAGCACATGGTACTATTACAATCTCAACAATTTTCGGTTTGCTTTATTTTGAGAAATTATTGCTCGTCAACAATTTTTTTGAATTATCTTGATGTCAAGCCTTTTTGAACTGACCTATCAAATATTTTTTTCTTGAAATGACATTTAAAAATAATTTTGTATTGAGGATAGAGTGACCTACGGATAGAATTTTATGGAACAATAAATAGGCATAAGCCTTCATAGCTAACTGTATAATATTTTGTTGCCAGGAAACTCTAAGGTTAAACAGAGAAAATCAGTTGCCACCGGGACAGCTTCTGCAATGTTCCATGACACTATGTTAGCTAATAAAGAGATTCAGGATGAGGGCTCCATATTACTTCTTCCATTCGTTCTGCATCTGGCCTTCATGACATCCACCGCGTTCTTTGTTATGCACGTCCAGGTCAGTACGTGCTTTTCCTCATTAAAGCAAGCTTGTCTGGAGGTACTTATGATTCCCTTGCTTAAATAACAACTTCTGTTCCTTTGATGAAGGTGTCAACACGGTTTCTGTCTGCTAGTCCCCCTATTTACTGGGCTGCTGCTCACATTTTGGCTTCCCCAAACTGCTCCTCCAAAAGATGGGGCTACTTGATCTGTGTTTATTTCATTGCGTACATTCTTCTAGGTAGTCTACTGTTCTCCAACTTCTACCCTTTCACGTAAGATGGTTGACCCTGGTTGAGTTATCCAACTGTGAACCACGCTGTCTGGCCATTGTTTATCGCCATGGGAACTCAACTAGTTGGTAGGTGTTCCCCAGGTTCAGCAGATACATGTTGACTCGCTTGTTTGGAACTTGCTCAGCTGATGTACTTTTTTCATATATATAATCGATCTGTCAGCCAATGTATCCTTCATTCTACTTGTTGGAACAGGTTTCGGTAATTCTAGATGTGTTTACTTTGTTTGGTTTGAGGTTTAAACTAACCCTCTTCAAAATTTGGCTACTTTTTCTCAAGGTTTCGGTCAAGGGATTGACAACTTTGTACATTCTTAGGCCTTAGTATTAAATTTGAGAAATGTGGTATGTAACAATTTGAATGTACCAGCAAAAACCAGAACACGTTACATGGACATAAGCGCATGGCAAAAACAGTGATTGACTTGTTGCCAAAATCAATTAACAAAAAATGCTCATCCAAGTTTCATCTCTTCCAAAATCTGAGTACAAAATTTAGCAAGTACATGTTCAGATCTCACAAAGCCCAAAGGCGTATTGAGAAAAGTTACTAAACTATGAGCACATAGGTGATAGCTATTATTCATCAACTGTGAGCTTTCAAGTTAGATCAGACATCTCGAAACAGAGCAGACTGGCGAAGACTTGCACAGGGTGCGAAAACTGTCGAAAATCCAGTTTCTTACAGAGGTAGCTGCATCCTCTCAAAAACAATTATAGCAATAACAGGACCTGCCACGTCTCCCAAGGCACAACCTGCAAGACATACAAGGATACAGTTAGCTGATGTTCTACGTGGACATTAAAGATACATATTTCTGTGAGGAAATGAGTGCTTCAAGCATCTTAGTACTTGCACTCAAGAGAGCTAGGAAATAACTCACCAAACCATTGTCCATGTACTGGATGCAAGAGGGCACCAATCCCTGCTCCAATTGAAGCCAAAACCAAAGAGAAACAACTTTTGATGGTAATGCCATAAATCTTCCTCCCAAACAATCTGAATTTATCCGTATCATCAAACTGTTCATCACCGTTACTAGGCAGTTCGTCATCCTCACTAGGCTTACGGATGAAACATCTGTACACCTCAATTAAGGATTGCACGACCCAAGCAGCAGATACTCCCAGTGCATGTGCTGTTCAAACAAGAAAATTGTGAGCGATCCATACAAAGGAAAACACCACAGCAAGCAAATCGGACCCTACAGAAGAGAAAAGCTAACTGACCTCGGAAAGTTGTTCTGGCAACACAGAATGTGTACTCTGGAGTCGACATACCCCTTGCAGCTTTCCTCTTTGCTGATTTAGAAGCATCTATTGAAAGGCAATTGCATGAAAATGCATCAAGAAAAAGTAGTTGATAATAAAGTGATAACAATACATAAAAATAAACAAATGAAGTGCAAGATTAATGTATTGAGAAATTGCGACATACATTTTAGCATCATCATATGATATCTGAAAGCTTGTCATGTGATCATTAAAACAAATTGTAGCTAGCATATATATTGTACATCTGGAGATACACGTAAGCTTGCAAAAATACAAGCTCGGGCAAGTCTAACAGAAATATAGTACAGTAGGTTTGTTAGACAATTTCGCTAAGCTTGGTTGCTTGGGTTGCATTTCGTCTTCTAGTGGATCGTACATATGTGTCTCATTTTAAACTTGATTATGATATTTCTTCTTGTATTTGGCTAAGCCATCAGATTCTACCGATATACATTAGCTGAGAACTGAAGGAATTTTCAAATTTGTAACAATAATTCCAGTTTCACAATATCTGTCCAGTCAAAATATCTAAACCTAAAAACCACTTGCTACACCTACTTCAATCAATGATATATATAAATGTGGTTAAAATCTGGTTCCTAAATTTATAGAGGCATGTATGGTTATTAAAACATATATTTTCTTTTAATCCGAAGGTCCTTGGTCTGTGGACATGATGATTACAGACAAACAATGTGAAATAGGGGAGCAGTCTTCTGACATTTAAATTATAAATATCAGTATCACACAGCTTGTAAGAACCAATTCAGCTGAAAAGTTCGCACATTGAGCTAAGTTCATTAAGTAACACAATTAAGACATGAGATGCCTCTATAGCACATCATCACCAGAAACCATGCCAGTTGAAAACCAATTCGGAGAGACAGATGGTTAAGGAACTTAAAAACTGGAAAAAAAAGTACTACAAAGTGTGCATCTGATCCACATGGTTTTCTTCAAACCTGTTGGGATAAATATAGTTGTTCGACAGATTCATAGTTCCAGATTTCTTGAGTAACACATGTTAAAAGCTTGCCACATGGTAATATAATACAATGCATGTGTCGTCAAACAGAGCACCCACAATACCCAGATGCATAGTATAGTACTTAGAAATATCAAGAGACATCACCAGATGACAAGTTGGAAGAGCTGAGAAAATTAAAGAAGCATATTACCTTTGAGAAGTTTCCATGCTGTTCTTTGTGAAACATGACGAACTACAATCCTTTCCAATACTCGTCTGGTAGTTACAATAGAAGTCTGAAATGTAAAAGAACAAGAGTATATAAATAACTTCATACTTTATATATGAAAAAACCCGAAAAGGCCCTTTGGCCAATCTTAAGCTTCTTCAATACAACTCAGGCGTCAGGTTATATGTGCATAAACCTCCCTCCTCGCGGTAGATTGTTTGGGCTTCTAGTACAAAGCAAACCTAAGTTTTTCATGATAATCCCAGGAAGCCCAACTTGCTTGGCCTTGTTACTATAGGAACAAAGCTATAGTTGACATATACAGAGGATGGGATTATTACTTATTTTGAAGGCAGTCAAGATGAAGTTAACGTCACAATAATGTTCTTACAAAGTGTAGCAAGAAAAAAGAATTAAAACAACCAAAGCTCAGTTATATCAAGGTAATGAAGAACGCACTAACTAATCAATCACTCGACCATGAGAGTGTCTGATCACCCAGTTTGACTATAGAATCTTTGCAGAAACTCACTATTTAAGATGTAATAGTGCTTGCTATTCGAGATGCAAAGTAGCCTGTTTGTTAAAGACTGATATGCGCAGAGAGCTGGTGTCACTTCATAGAATGCGTCTATGAGTTAATACGAAAAGTAAAAGAACTTGCCTCACGCATGATTTGCTTCACTGAATTGTAGAAGGGAGTAACCAGATCCACAGGCTCTCTGGGAGCCTCTTCAAGCAGATCGTCATCCTCATCATCAGAATCAGTGTGAGGTTTAGGCACGAGTGGCAAATAATACAATAGGAAGGACCTCAGGGTTGTGATGGTGAAATTCTTCAACCCAAATGCAGAGAAGAGCGGTTTCAGCTCCAAGTGGTATTCCTTCGTTGGGTATTGGAAGTAGTCTGTTCTTGCTCGTTGGATGGAGTCGCGAATCTTGTTATTCAGATCGTTAATAAGTTCAGGAGCTTCGTTCCATCCAGCAGTTGTGCCAGCATCGCAATGAGCAACAGTAATCCCAGGAAAACTGAAGCAAGAATGCAAATTAACTAGTGTCAGGACAATAAATTTAAGCGCAAGTAAGCACAATTAAACGTCTAGACATCATCAGACTACATAGAATATTTTCCCACTGAGGATAAGTGTCGCATGTAATCAAAATTCAGCCTTGCTAATCATCCTGCCCATTATGATCTAATTATCTAAGAAAAATCTAATCCTTTTGATTTCCTGATGCTTCCACGATCAGACCGAGAGGCCAATTAACGAGCGGCGACCAAACCCCGCACCACCGGAACCTAGCTCGCTGCCTACACGTCAAAGACGCGAACCAAATCCCTAGCCACAGCCTGCTACGCAACGCGTCGAACACCTCGACCGCGGCACCGGGTGGCCGGGCGCGGGCAAGCCAAGCAAGCGCCGGGGGAAGCCGAGGCTTGCAGCGCGAGAAGCGCTAGCACGGGTAGACCGAGTAGACCGAGGAGGGGGCGAGAGGGCGAGAGGGTGAGACGAACCCAAAGAGGTGGCGCGCGGAGAGGGGCACCCCGGTGGAGGAGAAGGCGGCGGCGGCGGTCGCGGCGACGGCGGCGGCAGAGAGCCCCGCGTGGGAGTGGGCGGCGGCGGATGCCCCGGCGCGGGGCAGGCGGGAGGTGAGGTCGAGGAGGAGCGCGAGGCCGACCGTCATGGCAGGCAGGGCGCGGGGATCTCGAGCTGTCGAGTCTGTCGAGAGAGGGGGATGGCCGAGCCGACCGCGCGCTGTCGTGGAGAGAGAGAAGAGGAGGGAGGGGAGGAGGCGAGACGTATATGGGCCGGGTCCGAGTTCGGGCCGCATTGCGCCCAGCACGGCGGGAATCTTGTTTTTCTTTTTTGAAAAGCTGGCTCTTGTTTTTCTTTCCTGAAAAAAGAGGATTATTTCTTCTGTTCACCCTCTCAACAAAATCTTGGTGCTTATAGCTTTTACTCCCCTTGTTTTTTATTTCAAACTTTCTATTTCTCCTTTTAACTTCTAAATCACCAAATTACAGAAATTTCGACTCCTCGACAAAATCCGGCTTTGGTAATTCCAACGAACTATTTCTAAACGGTCGAATGGATGCAAAGAAAGGGAAAAAGGGGCACACAATTGGTATACTGCCAAGGCCACGCCCAGCGGAAGAAGTGGATCTCACAAGGCAGGACAATGAATTCTTCACCGTAATAATCATCCACTTCTGTTTCCGTTCACCTCCGATCCTCTATGGTTTTTGTTTTAGACATACACGAGCCTCTCTGCTGTTGGCTCCGTGTCATGTCACCTTTGCAAGCCTGCCGACACACCTTTGCAAGCCTGCCGACATGCCTACCGCGCAACCTGATCGATCATTGATCTAGGTTCCACAGCAGCGATCTGCAGCCGCCAGTTTGCAGTTTGTGCCAGCATCGCAATGAGCAACAGTAAACACAGCCACCCAGCTGGCAAACTGAAGCTGCCACGGAGTCGCTTTCGGCTCCTCCCGTGAAGTTAAAATGGGCCTGTGTTTTGCTGCTGGCCGGGCGGGAAACAAACACAGGCCCATCAAGGATCACCAAGACGATTGCCAATATTGGTGCTCATATATGTGCAAACCTCTGTTCGATGGATCACGGATGAGCTCGGTAAACATCTGACTAGGATTCTCTCTCTAGCCAATCGCAATAGCAGCGTTAGTAATGTCGTCACACATGATAGGTCTGGTGGCAAAAATTGGATACGTTTTTAATTGCCCAATAGGGCAATACTTTGGTTAACTAGAATTGAAGTTCTGCGGAATCGGTTTGATTTGTGCAAACAAAAGGCGAGAAATAAATCCTACTCCCTCCGTTTCAAATTATAGGTCATTTTAGTATTTTTAGATTTATAGATATTATTATGCATCTGTATGTCTAGGTTCATAATAATGTGTATGAACCTAGAAAAGTCAAAACGAACCTGCAATTTGGAACGGAGGGAGTAGTTGTCAAATCGTACACCTAATTGTATATTTGTATCCTCATCCTTCTGCTCTTTCTTTATTCTTTTACATTTGCTTGTAAATGCATACATTCTGTAATATATATCCACAGCTTTTTAATTTGACCCCGCAGTTTTTTGGTTCAAACAAAATGATACGCCTAACGTTATTGGTTCTCCATACTACTCTGCTCTTGTTTGATCGATTGAACATACACTACTGTTGCATATTAGGAGACGAAACGGCAAATGGTAATATTCTTTCACATAAAAACATGTTTTCTAATATTTTTTCAATAATGAGAATGCTTACAGTAATATTTGTTACATGAATTCCACAAGGACATGATTAGTTGCCACCAATTGCTTCTCCATAGACCTATGTTAGTAACTGCAATAGACCCTTGCGAATCCACTCTCTTTTTTTGTTATTAACCAAGTGTGGTTAGATAGGTTTCCGTACCAACACTTGGTTCAGTAAACTAGAGCTAGAAATCACCTAGGCAATTGCATCAAGAACTCAACAAAAAGAAGGCACTGCCTCTTAGGATGGGGACATAGAAGCACAACACTACATGGCTCACTTTGGGAACATAATTTCGACAGTCAAATGACAGAAAGGTAAGATTCTTTAAGGTTCATAGTACCATGCCCTTGCCTGGTCCCTTGCACTTGCAGTATGTATCTTTCTTGAGAACATATATATAGTATATGCCTATGAGAAGAAAGATAAGAGACCTAAGCTTTGGTTGCTGGCTACCTTGAATAGCAAGCTCACGAAGAACAAGACCCAGGTACATGTAGTCCCCTACACAATTGGAGCTTAAGTAGAAGGAATGGGATTGTCGCATCAGTAATATGAATACGTACCAACATGTTAGTACACCTAGAAGTGAGTTGAGGTTTTTTTTTGTTTCTTACACCTAGTTCTAGGCTGTATAAATTGCACGTATACAAATGCATGAGACGAAGAAAATTTGCAGAGTGAGGGATTTGCACGTGATATAGTGTACTTTTAAAGCATTAAAATATTCATCTTGTAATTGGCACTTGTGTACTAAACATGATCATTCATGTCCTTGGAAAGGGAAGATTATCATTACCTAGCCAGTGGTTAGTGTAGCTTCTCAATTATTCCCTATAATTCAAACTCGCTCCCTAGCATGGCCCAATGTGGTGCTGTATATAAAAAAAGTGAGAAACTAGCCCAAGTTAAAAAGAATTCATTGCTCATAAAATAAAATTTCTATAATTTTATTGCACAGGTATTAGTTTTAGAATAATGTTACTTTAAATACACTAATAATTCTGGAGTGGAGCACTACCGTTTTCCAAAAAATATATTTTGTTACTGAACATCTGAGTCCTGAAAATAAATAAGATCTTTCAAAATATTGTGGTGTCTACTCTTGGATAATAGGTAATTCAGAAGTAGCTAGGCCATGATCCCTCATTCTTAGATGAAAATATGAATACATAGTTTGTATTGAAGTGCTCACTTTTATGTCATGTGATGTTGATTATAGCTAAAGTCTCATCTTTAAAGGAAAGATGAAAGTAAGACAAGCTGCCTTGAATTAATTATTCTTCCAGCAACCACACTGACTAGCTTTCAAAGGAAAAAAAGCTAATGAAATAAATTATCAGAACTCGTGCACTTCTTTTGCAAAAGCATGCAGTACTAATCTACTATAGCTTTGGAATGTGACCCCAAATCTGTTTCCGCATCAAAACGACATCAGGTCAATAATTTTCAGAGCAGCTGAAAAAGTTAAGCTAAGCAAGCTGAGTTCAACTGAAAAAAGTTTTAGAAACAAAGTTGTTCAGGTCGGCCTAAAACTCTAAAAGGCCATCCGCAAAATACTGAAATTCATAGCACACTGTTTCTACGGAGTGGCAGTGGCCTAAAAGGTCACAAAGTTGTGCTTTCTCCTGTTAGAAAAACTAATACTCTTGTGATTTCTACGGAGTGGCTTTTCTCCTTCTATGTTCAAAATACTTAGGTATCCCAGTTTGCCACCCTCCAGATGTTCCTCAAGCTTTGTTTATTCCAAATTTTCAAAACTTTAAAATGTAAACCACCATTTCTAATCTAAGGGACTTCTTCAAATACAGCGAGAAATCAGGGAATTTTTTCCAATTGTTCAAAAAAGGGAGGCCTAAAATCTAATCATTATAACATCGCTCCACAGATCTAGAGTCGCTCTGGAGGGATATGTTTAGTTGGTGTACAAGTGCTTTTGCATTCATTTCTACTATCAGTCAAGTAACCCTCATGATGCTTGAGTGAGAATATGAACAATCTGATTTGAGTGCAGAAAAGGTTGTCCCTAAGATAGGAGGGATGAATCAAAACTATACAGCATAAATGGAGCTAGTAGGATGAAACAAGTCACTAATAAACAAAGATGAGTCAAGTCTAGAAGCACATTAAGATGTCACTTCAAGAATGTACCTGAAAAGCATATTCATTTCAGGACCCACACATTGCTAAAAGAAGGACCCACAGATATGGAAACAACAAGATAGGATCAGCAGCTAGACAGTGAGATTTTGCCTAGTGTGCTTGTGCACTGTGGGAATGATTGACTTATTCATCGAGATTTGTGGCTCAGCGCCTTTTGCTCGAGCTCTTGGACCGCGAAATGATAGGTGCCTCTTCGAGATGTCCCTTTCTATTTGTACAGAAGGCCAAGCATTAGTGAGAGGAGGAGGAAGAATGCCTTTTTGTTTTCTGCAGAAGGTTCAGTCATCATGAGAGCTTGTGTGACCTTACTTTCATGGTTGTTGGCTTTTGATGCATCATGCTCCCAGCTAACCATTGTCACCAACGCTGAAAATAAATCAGTTGGTGCAAGTTGATAGAAAGCTATTTGTGATAACACAGTTGGTTTTAACTGACTATGTACAGTTAATTGCAATTCCGTGTCTATATTATGTGTGTGCATAAGAGATTCAGAAGATATATTCGTCTGTCAGTTTTTCAGTGGTACATAAAAGAACTAAAAAAACTTCTCATGTATCATTACAGTTAGCAGAACAATTAGTTTCTGGGCAGATATAGCATTAAACAATACAAACATCAGTCCACAATTCTATACGTCAATCACACCATTCTGTTTATGAGCAAGAAGCCAAGAGCTGATTGGTAGACGAATAAGTGGACTTGTAGTCATACGCAGTACTTTCTCTAGGTTGTTTGACATTTCAATTTTACTAGTCCTCTGCTACTCAAATCAAATGTAATAAAGGAAATTTTGAAATTAATATTTAGTAGCAGATCTACTGTTCTGTAGTGCAGAACAGAAAAGAACCAAAATTCTGGAGGCATTACAAAATACTAGTTAGTAGCATATGTTGTTCAAAGTGTGTAAAGGCTACATTTTACCTTTTTATGTATAATCGCATAATAACAGATTGGCATTTGTCATTTGCCTTATTATACTATACCTACCTGTACGCCTATCCCGGTAACACACCATCTTTTAGAGATCTAATCAGAAAACAAATAGGCTTTTAGAGTAGCCTGGGCATGGGGAAACTACCGGATGCTTAATCCAAAGCTTGTACCATTGGTGGCTATTTTAACTTGCATACTTGTCTGATATGCTGCTTTGCTACCCTGCTCTGACACTGTAGATATAATACTTCTGGGACTTCATATTTTAAAGATTTCATTGAGGTGATTGAGAAGGAGCATTCCAAAGTAGATCTATTTGACTCAGGTACATCGATGCATTTACTAAACTTGTTCCATTGCCTCATCCAGTATTAATGGCTCATGAAATTCGAGAAGGGGCAGAGTTCTTTTTTTTTGTCATCATAGGATTCGAAGTTTACAATTGGGCTCTGTGAAGATTTGATCCTATACACCGATTGGTTACCCCAAAGACCAATACTGTTAGAGAATAGCATGATACTACGCATGTACATGTTCTTGTCTATACATGAGCATACCATGAAATAAGGAAATATAACTCCGTCGACAAAAATCTTTTGTGTTAATCACTCAGCATGAAAATATGAAAGTGTAAGAAATTAACAAATTATAGTGCTCATCATTTTTGGGAAAAATATTTTGCACAGAAAAAGAAGGATGGAGCAAATCATGAATGAACATGGAGCACCTCCCATTGCAAGGGGAAAGACTGCAGGGAAAGGGGAGAAATTTCATTACAGCTTCACCTTTCATGAACAAAGTAAAACCCTGCTTTTGATAAGGGTGACAGGAACAGTGAGTGAAAGAGATGAGTATGTGAGGCCCATGTGGTAAACTTGTAATTAACCCAGTGCACATGGGACCCTCTTACTCCTAAGCTTACCAGAGCCCCAAAACTCTGCCTTGCATGTTGTCATCCCATAGGCAAACTGCAAGGGACCACGCCTTAAATATTGCTGTCATGCAGGACTAAACAACTCTGACCATGATGCAAAGACAGCAGTTACCTTCATAACATAGTTCTGCAAAGGACAGGGGTGGTGGGCACTGGTAACAGTTCACCAAAAAGTTTCAGTTTTTCTATGCATTCACTGCTGCAGTTACCTTTGCACCCATCCATCAGTTTCAGATAAAATGGCACTGCAGACGCATTCTACTGGTGAGCCCCTACTCCCCTCCTCTGCTTCTCCTCTTTGTGCCAATTCAAAAAAATCCATTTGATAGAGAAACACACAACCTTTGGTTGCTTTCTCTTTCATGCCTGCCTCATCATGGCTTCGTCCTCCTTTAGCATTTGCATCATTTGTGCCACTAAAGCTCCTGCCCTTGTGAAGCATTTCTTGATGCCTCCCAGCTCCCGAATGGCCATACAACTCACACTCATACTCATTTCATGTAGCCTTTACAGTATGTATTCTTCTTCTTCATCTTCTTCCTTCTCAGCATCTTCCTCGCTCGCATTGCTGGTGCTTGTCATCTCCACCTGCATCTCCTTGCTCTTCTCCAACCTCAGACACCTGCTCAAAGCAACCATCACCCACAAAGGTAAGGCTCCCCCTTCAATGGAGGAGGCTGTGCATCAGGAGAAGAGCATTGTGCCACAAGATGAGGTGCCGGAGGATGCACCAGAGGATTTGATGGGAAGCCTATCAGATTCTTCAGAGTCCATGACAAACGATGAAGAGTGCAGTGAGGAGGGCTCAATCTCTGACGACATCGACGATGACGATGAGAGCCTCATTGAGATCTCCCTTGTTGATGGGCACTATGTGGGAGCAGGGCAGGCTGAGCAATGTGCATACAAGAAGGAGCTCCTCGCCGAGTTCTTTCCTGATTTAGTGCTTGACAAGAGAGACTTCATCGACATCTTGTCGGAGATCAGCGAGGAGGACAGCCTGATCGAGATTGACATCACAAGAGGCTCAATCAAGTGCTCAAACTTCGGTATCAAGACATGAAGTTACCAAAGGTTTGGAGAAACTGAAACCTTGCTCTGCATTGGTTCAAAGCTTTGACCAGGGAAATTAAGGCAGCAAGTTGTACCTGTCCTACTACATGTAATGCTGTAAGGTGTTCTTTTTACAAGAGCTTATGGTTTTCTTTGTGATTCTTCAGTGGAAGCCTTGTTTTTGTCCTCTGTTTCTTAAAATATTATAGCAGAAATAACGTGATTGCACATATTTTGATAAAATGAAATGTACTTCTTTTCTTTGATATATATATAGGGTATATATATATATATATATATATATATATATATATATATATATATATATATATATATTCAGTAGATGGTGACTACGTCAGTACTGTGCATTTGTGTGTGTACGTTGATCTAAGTGTGGTTAGCAGGATAATTTTATATCATGTAAAAGGGCTAAAACTCTTTTGGCTGCTTGGTTAACACAAAACATTCAGCTAACCAAATGATGTGGCCTCCAACTTCTTGGTATGGTTTAGAGATAAGGTCAACTTTTGTCCTTCTGAATCAAAAGCCCAATTTTATTCAGTACAATGTACTCGCGTATGGCTTAAAATTAATTGTTTAGCTTGTGCGGCTAGGTCCTTTCAGCAGTTCGGTTCTTTGAATTCGAGAAAAGTCTATGAGATCTTCATGATTTGGGCCTCTATTATTAGCTTCAGCATTCAAGTACCAGTGTCCTAAACTAGTACTAGTGCTACTACTAGATCAATGTATGGTCTTTAACAGGTACTGTATGCTTAAATGGCCACTTATCACTGATAGACACACTTAGGCATGGAAAATAAGGCATTGAATCACACTTAGGCATGGAAAATAAGGCATTGAATCATTCTTGTTGAAGAGGTTCGTAGACTGGAAAAGAATCCAATAAGTGTGTTGGTGTGAATTATTAGTAGCAGGGAAAGGGAATTTAGAGGTGGAAGATTTAAATTCTATTGATTTGTTCATAGTTATAGGAATTTTAGTGGGATGGAGTTGAGAAATTTAAGTTACAATGCAATTTCCCACAGCTAAAAACCTATCAACCAAATACTGGTTCATCATGATTTAAATTACAATTTTCCACTGGCGAGCCTATCAGCAAAACAGCTGAATAAGAATTCGTTGCTGAACTTTACCCTTAATCCCAACGCATGCCAAACAAATGATTGAGACTAAAAGTCAAACTCTTGTACTAATTTTCTGCCCAAACACACACCTGTAGTCCCATGTCCATTTCCATCACCTTTCCTTCTTGTTTTATGTTTTTTCTAAACGCGTCAGTAACTAGCTAACTAACCAACCAGGTACTCCCTCCGTCCCAAATTACTATTTGTTTTGACTTTTCTAGATATATAACTTTTATTATGTATCTTGATATAATATATATCTAGGTACATGTTAAAGACTGTATCTAGAAAAGGCAAAACGAATAGTAGTTTGGGACGGAGGGAGTACTTTTGTTTCAGTTACCAGTGTGCAGCATAAAGCATAAATGGGCTCAAATGAAGTCTACGAAGGAGATAAAAAAAGCCCAATATAGGAAACTAAACAAACACCCTGCTCCGAGCAAGGAACCGGCCCATGATGCAGTGGATTGCACAGAGCAAATGTTGAGGGAGTTTGGCTTTTTTTACATAGCTTTTGTGCGCGCCATTTTTGCTCATCCTGAGGTGCTCCACCCACTTGCGGTGAGTGCTCGAGCGCTACTCATATTCTTATTTTGAATAGTGACCTGATTTTAAATAGTGCAGTCAATAGTAATTCGATTTTCGTTATCTGAAATTTTAAGTCGCTTGAATTCCGAGTCATAGTGATCGTAGTTTTTCCGTGCATTGGAATATGTACGTACGTACGTAAGTACTATATCTAGATGCATAGTTAAAGTTATGTATCTAGAAAAGTCAAAAAGAATAGTAATTTGGGATGGAGGGAGTAGGAAACTTTCATTAGATGACTATTATTTAGCAAATTCGCGCATCCTATGGGCTGTGGTTTAATTTGCCAATGGTTTTTCAAGTCCAGGTTGTGACGAGCGTTTGCATTTACTCGTGGCTAGCTTTGCATTTGTGTTGTAACTCATGAGAACCCTGTGATGTTTCAAGCACATGCCAATCTACAAGCTCCTACCAAAGGCCGATTTATTTTCTTTAGCGAATATATTTCTTCTATAACTAAAAGTGGTAATATGAAAACATTAAGAAGAAATTTGAAGTGGTCATGGGCGGGCCGAGAGGTGGCATTGGGACACACACGTGCACTCACCTACACACAGGCTAAACATTTATAAGAGTAATTAAGGACGATATAGGGTAGCATTATCCATGTTGGGGTATTGGTTGCCCAGATTTGGTGTTTTAGAGGTAACAATCTATTGTGTCAGTCAATTGTTCTAGCCATTTAACATGTCACAAAATTCGAGGCGGCCCAAGCCAGCCTAAAAACGGGCCATCGTCACAGCCATAAGACGGCCGAATTCGAGGCGGCCCAATCCAGCCCAAAACGGGCCACCGAAGCCATAAGACGGGCCGAATTCGAGGCGGCCCAAGCTAGCCCAAAAAGAGCCATCACAGCCATAAGACGGGCCAATTTTAGTTTACTTGGCCCGCTGGCTCAATCCTGAAACCGGCTGCTCGCCTGCTCCCCATCTGGGGCGGCAGCACACAGATCCCAAGCTCCCAGGAGAGTGTCACGGCGGCGGATCGCCATGAGCCTCCGGCGGTTCGTGTACCTGGTGACGGAGGACACCAAGCGCCGCATGGACACGTCGCGCCTCTTCTTCCCCAAGAAAGGCAGGCACCGACGGGTGGACAATCCGTCGGCCCTAGATGAGTTGGAGCAAGCCCGCCTCCCGCCGCCGGCGATAGGTTCGAGCCTGCCACGTTCGAGCTGGACTTCATGCTCCTCGTCGGCGGGCGGAACAAGGTGGTCGTCACCGACATGACGGGCCACACGCTCCTTTACAACCCTGACGCTGGCGCTGGCAGCTGCCTATCGGTTCGTTTTTGACCCGATACATATGAATATTAATGAATATTAGTACCAAAACGAACCGATACTGATATGAACATTAGTACCAAGTTAATATGAGCATTAGTACCGAGTTTAATAGCTACACGTGCCTCCTGACCCCTTAGTACCAGTTGGGGGCTCCAATCACTACTAAAGGTAGCCCATTAGTACTGGGTGGAGAGGCTCCATCTGGTACTAATGAGCAACCTTTAGTATCGGGTACTAACTTCCATCCTATAAATTCACCTTCTTCTTCCTCCTGCCCGAGCCATTCACCACAGTTCGGGCTTCATCCTATCCATGGTGCCATAGGGGAGGTGCTGCCAGATTGAAAACCATTTCGTGGGGATTTCACTCATTCTAGTGTTCTAAAGGTTAGAAACTTCATCCTCCATTGATACATGGTTAGTATACTAAGTTTTATGCTTTAGAGCTAGAGTAATTTGTAATTTTTAGAATAAGGTACAATGGAGAAATTCTTCATTTATATGCATGTGTTATTTAGAGCTCATATTTATGATTTTTAGATAAGCTACAATTTTTTGGATGCTATGTTTCGTATTAGTCAAAGAAATTGATATGGGGTTTAAGAAATAATTTCATAGTTTAGTACTTTTCAAATATGAGTTAAATAAATTATGGCAAATATGAGCGAGATAAATTGTGGTATATAGAGATAATAAGATAAAATAGAGGTACGTAATTAGTCATTTTTAGAATAAGCTACCATGGAGAAATTTTTCATTTATATGTTATGTTTGAGCTAAGTAAATTGTGGGAAAAATATATAATTTATTCATAGTTTAGTCATTTGCAAATATAAGCTAAATAAATTGTGGTACGTAAAGATACCTACTGCTGCTGGAGGTAGTGGCGACGGTGGGGGCGATCGTCGTTCCTCTCGTGGCAAGGGGAAAACCATAGCTGGCCCTCATGATAAGCCGAAGAAAATGAGCACGTGGGAGAAATCGATGCTTCGTTATTTGCAAAGATGTCATATTTGCAAAATTCCCACTCTAGTCATTGTGCGATGTTTTAACTCCTATTCGATTTTGTATCACACAAGATGAAGATTCAAACATGCCAAAAGAAAGGATACCATGACATAGACTTCATGAACCCGAATATTATAAACGAGTCAACTCTAAAAGATAGACTAAATCAGACGTTGAAGAACATATATAAGTTCCTAGACAACCAACCTTACAAGAAGTACATACTTCTATCGTACAACTTCAAGCAAGTGTATTTTCCATCTTTTTTTCGAACTAGCATTTAAACATAAGACTAACTAGCTTTGACTATGCATATATGTACAGCTTCCACTGAATACTTCTTGTTATCATGGTTGATCGAAGCGTGGTCTATGTCATGAACTCTTTGAGGAAAGCAACAGATCAATAAAAAACCTCATAGACATTCTAAACAAAGCATGTGCTCACTTCCGTCGACATCACGCAGGTGAATTCAAGGAGGAACTTGATTTCAAGCTTGAATTCCCAGTATGTGTTGAATTTCCACATCTCATGACACTTCCTTGAACACAACAAATATTTCATAACTTCTCTTGCCATATATATAGTGTTTGAGATAGGATCTGGGGAATAATTTATACGGATACTACGTATGTGAGTTCATCCATGACTTTATAGGTCCGAAGCGTGTGATCGACCATGAAATCAGAGTGCGTAGACAAAATTCTTAATAATAAATTAGTTCTAATTGTGTAGACCCATTGATCTACTATATAATAACCTTTGCCAATGACACAGATGAGAGACACGAAGGAAGCACTCCTCAATATGAAAAATTCAGAGCAATTCAAGAACAACTCAGTGGATTTCTTCTGAATGAGATAGTAACTCCAGCGGGGGAGTTCCATAATGATGGATCAAATCTGCATCATCGTCAAGACTCGGGTTCAGAATAGTTGATCCAAAATGTTGAATTTGATAAGTTGATGCAATGTAATATTCTTCATATATGTCTATGCACAATATGTCTATATATATATAATATTATCTCAAATATAATATTACAGATAAATACAACTTTATATATATTAGCGTATTATATATTAGCATATTAGAACTAGTGTACGTAAAGGAAACAAATATGAAATACTAATATAGAATAAAAAACATGAGGAAAGAAAAAAAAATAATTTAGTACCAATTGATCTCCCCAACCGGTTATTTCAACCGAAACTAACGACCCCTTTAATACCGAACTAGCAATACTGGTTGCACAACTGGTACCAAAACGGGTTATGAACCGGTAACAACGGCGCTTTCCCAGTAGTGTCCGCACTCTGTCCAGCCTCGACGCTTGCAAGAACCACCCCGTCGCCGTCACCGTCGGCGGCAACCTCTATGTCCTCGAGACGTGCTTCCTCGGGGGCGACATTCCCCCACGACCGCGACTGCCTCGTCGACCATCGCCTCTCGCCGGAGGAGGAGTCCCCGGGCCGCGCCGCCCCTGCCGGCACCTCCCTACGTCCACGACAGAGGCTACGAGATGATGCTCCGATCTCTACCCCACGTCCACTCGTACGCGGGGGTCGACGACCGCAGCGGCGGCCTCAACATCTGGATCTCGTCGTCCGTGAATGGCCTGGGCACCCACTCCTTCGACGTCGCGCGCGGGGAGTGGCGCAAGGCCAGCGACTGGGCGATGCCGTTCAACGGCGGCGCGCACTATGTCCCAGACCACGGCCTCTGGTTCAGCTTTGCATGCTATGACGACGACTGTTGCGGCGATTACGACGACTAATGCCACGGCGATAGCGGCCGCGACTACCTGTGCGTGTCGGACCTCATGCTGACGACGGCGGCGCAGCGCAGCGTCTGGACGGACGCGGTGCCACCGGAATGGAGCAAGTCGGTGTCCTACCTCGTGCACCTCGGCCGTTCCAGGTTCTGCCTCGCCAGGACGTTCGACGCTTCGAGCTCAGGCGCCCGAGCTATTGTTACAGGGTAAGGTTCACGGTGTTCACTGGCATCGAGGTGGAGCGTTGCGGCGAGGTCGGCGGTGAGGTCTGCATGGTGAATCACAAATCTCGACGGTGCAGAGTCGAGGAGCATGATTCTGTGCACGAGGTGCTTTAGGATCAGATCGTTCGGGGATGGGAACAAGAATATTTTGTACAAGTTTGAATGAATTTGTAGAATGGGATTTCTAAATATCTCCTGAGTGATTATTATTTCTGTTTTATTTCACTTTTGTGCGGTTATGATTATCCAGGGATTCGTGCAGTGGATGGAAATTGGGGAGAACTTGGACTTGTTTTGGTTTGAGCAACTCCAAAAGAATCTGTATCCTACCCGTAATACCTTGTTTAGGGAGAAAAAAAGAACTCCAACAGCTCTCCCAAAACTTCCCAAACTATTCGCGACATCAAAACAGAGGCTGTCACCGCGACGTCCTTCCTCCCCTAATCGCCCCCTTCTCACGCGCGAGAGAGGCTTCCCGCGAGATTTGGTGCGCGCGCGTGGCAGGAAGCTCTGCGGCGGCGGCAGGTGGCGGGGCGAGTGTGGTGGACAGCGCACGTCGGGGACAAGTCGAGGAGAAAGCTGGGAGGGTTGGCTAGGTGGAGGCGTGGTGGATTTGGTGAAGGTGGCCGGACGACGGCGAATCGGGCCGGCGGATGGAGTTTGGTGGCTTGGGGGTGGTGGACGGAAAAGTTTCGATTCCTGGCCGGTGGAGGCGCGGCGGACGGTGAGGAGTAGCTGAGGGGGTAGCTGACGATGTGGCGAGGGTGCGGGTGCAGTGACTCAGTGGGAGGAGGCCAGAGCGCGATGGATGGCATCGGCAAGTGGAGCTCGCTTGGTCTAGCAATGGAAGGGAGGGAGTGTGGAGGAGGAGGAAGAAAAGGGGTTGGTCTAACTGGGGGCGCGGAGCGGAGTAGGGGGAGGCGCGGTGCTGCATGCGATGTGAACGCTGGTTGGCACGCGCAGGGTGAGGCCGTACGCCGGTGGCGACGTGGAGCGTGTGCTCTGGCACCGGTCGGCCATGACCAATGGCTCAAGTTGTTCATCCAAATTTCAGTTCTTCTTCAGCTGGAGGAAGAAGAAGAAAGAATGAGACAGGAAGAGAGCAGGGAGGCGCCGGGCTGGGTCCAATTACGATGATGTGGCCTATTTTGAAATATTAGGGGGTAGTTATTAGTGATCTGCTGTGGGTTGATATGTTTTTGGGGGAAAAACTTTTTGAAAGAGCCCCCAATATATAGTTTTAGGGAAATTTTTTTTGAGAAACTCTTGGAGTTGCTCTTATTGGTTAGGGGATGTGTACCGCGTGTGGGAGTTTTTGTGTAGTCAGTCACACTCGGATTCGTTGATCAAAAACCAACGTTAGCGATTGACTACCTCATCTCCTTATCTCCTCGTCACAGCTACTGCCTTATCCATTCACTGCTCGGAACCTCGAGGCCCCGACGGTAGCCCGACGCCCTAGATGCGCCGCTCGCTCTCGCGGCCATCGGCTCCCCGCCCGGCTCTAGCGGTGGGTGGAAGCCGCCTCCCCCACCTCCTTCCATCACGTGGTTTCTTCCTTGGCATCATCTTCATCAATTCCGGCTGAGCTCCCCCGCCGCTATCGGCTCCCCCTCCCGGCTTCAGCAACATAACGCTGCCTCTGCCGCTGCCCACGACCATGGCCGACGCTAACTCATTTGGATTCTGCACCCCCGCTGCCACCACCAACCACGGGGGTCTCCCACCGTCCGGCTCCGGCTCCGGCGGCACCCTCACCACCTCCGCTCCCCCACCATATCTTCCGCCTCTACCGCCGACCGGCGAGCCACCCTGGATCCCTCTAGGCCCGCAGGTCACAGGTAACTCCCACGCTGAACGCAACCCCGAACTCTAATTTGGCTGGAGATGAAGAAGGTGGTGCTGCCGGAGGTCAAGAAGAAGCTATTGTGGAATGTAATGATTGTGCAGCTAAATTCGAGTGCGGGGAGAAGTAAAAATGCTCGAGTGTAATTTAGTTTTCCCCGTTGGTTATTACACGGTCTGTTGACTATTTATGTGCAAAATCTTACATGTGCCTTGCCAAACAAGATATGCAGGTCATCAAGGAACTTGGGTCCTTATTTTTTAAACTTCATATGGTGGCATTTAATTCCTTTCTCACGATTGTTGCATCTCTACAATTAGAATTTTTTTTAGCAAGGCACACCATAACGAAGAATGGGAAGAATATAATTACAATGACAACATAGTTCTTATAGCAAGGTGTTCGTCCCACCATTCGTCTGAGCAGTCAATAGTTTGTTTTGCCTCATCCCATCCAAGACCAGTTGCACAATTCTTGAACTCCATAAATGTTGAATACTCCTTTTTCAGAAGATCTAACTTGTTCTTCAATTGTTTTTTTGTTCTCCTATCATCGGATTTTTCTACAAATTTGGAAACAACATTCTTCCAACCGGTAGTAGTGAAAATTCCCATCGGCCTATTCCCGGCTTCAATCTCTTCTTTGCAGGCATCAATCAAATGCCTTAAAAAAGTATCACCCCAATCCACCTTCTCACCCATTCTTCAACCAACCAAAAATAAATCATAAGAACTAGAACGAAAGTGCTATATAACGCATTCCAACCCAAGAGACCCCTCTATGTATGATCTGCTGATATGCTTATAGAGAGCTAATTGTCTAATGTGCGGGGAAGATAGAAACATGAGCTGTTCTAGAGATATCCATGTACAAATGTTGACAAAAACATGAGGTGTTCTAGAGATATCTAACTATCAAGCAAATACATAACTATCAAGCCAACTATCCAACTATTAAACCAGTGGGAAATAAATGAGCATAGATATCCAAGTACAAATGTTGACTGATTATACAATTGATTGTTCGTACCTCAAGAAGTTCCTTTTCACAGGTAGCTTTCCGTTGCCTGAACTGTTCTGCTTCCTATTTGATTTTGTGTTGTAGTTGTACCTGACAACATGAAACAATTGGAATAGTGTAAATGATTTATCAGGTATGATGAAACAAGTGTTATAACAAGATTATAGATGAGACGGGAAAAGGAAGGGAACCTTGCGGGCGGTGGGTGCGCCGGGTGACCAAGAGAGAGGAGCAGGGGCAGAGGGCCGGCGATGGGGGGCTGGCGATGGGAGGGGGGTGGATGGGCGGTGGCTGGCGGCGATCGGCGTGCGACGGCTTGGGGCGGGCGAGGCGGGCTGCTGTGGTCGTCAGGGGGCGGCGGCGGGCGTCAGGGGGTAGGAGGCCCGCGACCTGGTGCTGCGGTGGCGATCCGGGGCAGGGGACCGGCGACGGGGGGCGGTGGACGGGCGGTGGCCAGCAACGGTCGGCATGCGACGTCTGGTGGCGGGTAAGGCGGGCTGCTGCGGCCGTTAGGGGACGGCGGCGGGCGGCGGGGGGCAGGAGGCCGTGCGGCGGTGGCCGGCGACGGGGGGCGTCGGGCGGCGAACCGCCTGGAGCAGGCGGACGATGCGAATGGCACTGTGCGGGGGACGGGAGAGAGGAGCCGGTCTGTTTCTTTTCGCGTGCGGGAGAGAACAGATCGGGAGAAAACGAAACGATACATCATAACCAGTGGTAGGTGGGTAATTCTTTGCCCCAAAAGCAATTGAAAGCAGAGGGGAGAGATGCTTTTGGATTTGTACTACCATGAAACCTGCTTTTGGGCAAAAGAATCAATGGCTTTGGGGCTTTTTGGTTGGCTTTTAGCTTTTGCAAAAGCAAAAGCATGTTGGAAAACCAAACTAAGGGGGCCTTACCATGGTCAATTGCCAGTTCTACATAGGAAGATATGGTGATAGAGTCGTGGATTCATTCCTTCAAAGACGCCGGAAGGCCAGATGGAAAGAAAAAAAATGAGCCCCACAGCCAAAAAACAGGCACCGGACTCTCGAGCTGCAGCGTGCAACAGAGTTGGTACCGAAGCTATCGGGCAGCATGGGACCCACACTTGAGATAAAATATAGTTGCTCTTCCATGTTCCTTCCTCTCTTTCCTCCCTCATTCCAACGCGAGTGCGCTGAAGTAATATTTGTTTAAGAAGTTGGCACCGGCGCACGTGTACTTGCTCCGCTCCTGTCTTCCAGACTTACATGGAATTAGCATCACCTTGCAGTGGTCGGAGCGATGCACAAAGAGGAGAGAACATTTGAGCATCACTCTAGACACATATTGTGGAGGGCTTTAAGCATAGCACGACCTTTACGTTTTCGTGCAGTGCCGCTACGGCTCAAATTTTATCGTGCCGTGTTTCGAGCCATGCCATTAGCCATCCCAAATCATAGCATAGTCCAATTGTCAGTTCTGCATAGGAAGATGTGGTGATAGAGTCGTGAATTCATTCCTTCAAAGACGCCGGAAGGCAGGATGTATGTATTTTCCCCCCGAACCAAAGAAAAGACGCTGTTAAACTAAACGCGTAACCCAGCACAAACTGCCATCTTTATGCGCACGAATAATTCACGGCTTCTCTCCAGCCTTATTGCAATTTACAAGACACACTGTATACAGTATCAATTGCACCCATAATATGCGTCAGATCAGAAACTGGCGATCGATTTCCCCTACCATATGCGCAAATGCTAGCACACGAAGGGCTTGTTGGGGTGCATGCGGAGGATCCCTCCCGCTCCCTTGCACCCGCCGCGGTAGATCACCACCGGCCCGTCGTCGTCCTCGTCGTCGCCGCTGCCGAGGCCTTCGACCTCCTCCCCGTCTGGCCCGCTCTGCCGCCGCCGGCCCGCCGCCACGCAGCACCAGCACACAACGAGGAGCACCGCCACAACCGCCGCGGCAGGGAGGGCGACGGCGAGCGCGCCCCGCGCCAGCGAGGAAAGCGCGGCGAAGAGCGACGCCGCATGCTCCCGGAGCTGTGCAGCGAGCGTCTGGGCCGCGGAGGCCAGGAAGCGTAGGAGCTCGGCGAGCTTCTCCCCGACGACGTCCCACGGCAGCTCGCCGTCGCCTGCGCCGGTGCCGAATCCGAGAGCCCGCTTCGCCACGAGGGACGAAGCGGCGATGAGCTTCCTTGGCGCTGCCATGGTGGCCTGATGCTCTACTGCTAGCTGCTCAACTTGTAGTTCGATCGGCGCAATGTTCTTCTTGGTCCTCTGAAGGAGAGAGAAGAGGTTGGTTTGTGCGCGCCACGACGCATTTTGTTTAATTATTTATTTGGAGATTATCATGCCGAGTTTCGGCGCGATGACTTTTGCACCGAGTAAAATTAGTGCTGCGAATTCGTCATCGTGCGTCGTGGACGCAAATTAGTACTAGCAAAGAGTTTCATTATCACTAAGACACATTACAAGTATAATGATATAACAGAATATTTAAAAGATGGGTATCATCGTGATAAAATTGTGTATACATTGATTTTTACTTCAAACTATGAAACTTATTGAATCTTTCGTTGATAGCTACAAATTAAAGTTTTTTTCAATTGACTTTTTGTCCAATTCGGTGCATCGTAATTAATGGTTTAGCTTGACTATGAAAACTATAATATGAAACTCTAGAGGTATGATTTCATTTATCAATAAAATTAGTTTACATATCAGTAGTCTTAGAAATTGTCCAATGAACCCCACCCACTAAGCAAAGCCTAATAGTATACGTCAACAGTTTTATAGGCTGTCTAACATAACATAGTTTTTTTTTTTTACGTGGAGGAGAGAAAAGGGAAATTGTTGTTTCAGGAAATAATGGCTTCATATGCTAAATTTTAAAACTACAAGATCGGGAGAGAAACTTGAGTCCAGAGAACCATGCTGCTCCTGTCGGCCCCGCGCCCCCTGTTAGCCTCGCCATGTCCGCCACGTCCACTGCCGCGCATGGCACACTCGCTGTGCGCCGCCACCATCACAAGGGAAGAAGCACATGAGCGAATAAAAAAATATTGATTTAGATTTATACAACTATTGAATATGTTCTTTCAAGAATGTTAAAATCTTTTTTGAAAAATGTTGAATGTGATATGTCTTTTACAAATGTTGACTGACAATACTTAATTTTTAGATGTTAATTGATCTGATTTTAAACTAATGTTGAATTTGGTATATTAAAATGTTGAATTCGTATTCTAATTTGGGTCTAATGGGTTTTGAAGTTGTGTGAATTAACTAGCTTCCACAAGCTAGATACGAGCCCCCTCTAGGTAGTGCACAAGAGGTGAATTTCAGTACCGAGGATAGTGCAAAAAAATGTTTGAAAACCTGTGCCAGTGCACCAGGCACAATGAACGTGATTTCATCCTTGGAGATCACATAATTTTCAAGTTGTGATTGTGCAACTTATAATTTTTTATACACAAATTAAGTAATTATAAAGTTATTATAGGGCAACTTAAAAGACAACTATTGTATAGGTTATTTATTAAGTTATCTTAATATTATGTGTAAACAATGTTTTAAATAACGGGATAAGGGGATTAGCAGTATTGGATTCTAAAACAACTAATAACAGAGCTTAATGAGGCTATAGTAAGTTATAGCGGCTAAATTATACATGAGCACAAATAACGCTATCCTACCTCAAATAGCTATAGCGGTATATAATGGCAGGTACAGCGGAAAATTTAAAATTTGGTGTGTAAATATATGAGATTGTCAGTAGAGGACAACAACCATTGTACTTGGTTCGGTGTCAACTTTGTTTCTTTGATTTTTTTGGTTGCACGGAATGTTTCTTTGATTTTTTTTTGCTAGGAATGTTTCTTTGATTTCTATTTTTGATCCTTTTATTTTCACTTCACTTTGGTCAGTCTCAGTGTACAGTTTTATTATACAGTTACCTAAATTGAGAATTAGATAATTGTGCCAAATGATTGTCATGGGAATGAAACTCCCCTCTCATGTGAATATCTGATGAAACTCCCTCTATTAATTACCTAGCCAAGTCACTAATTTTTGTTGATGTGGTATTAAATTTAATGTCATGAAACTTCACGTTGAGACTAACCTTATACTGCATGTTTGGATGATGCGTCCGGAATCATATCCAATCATAGTAAGTCCAAAACAGCCAAATCTCGTAGGCGAATTCATTCTTTCAAAGACGCCGTATGTTTTTCCCTAACCAAAGCGCGTAACTCCTGTACAAACACGACTAAATTCACTGTTTTCCTCGAGGTTTATTATATGACAAACTGTATATGCAACGGCACTTATGTATGCGTCAGAAACGGCGATGATTTTCCCTATTCATTCACAAATGCTGCGCTCTGCCTCTGCTAGCACACGATGGGCTTGTTGGGGTGCATGCTGAAGATCCCTCCCTTGTACCGGCCGCGGCGGTAGCTCACCACCGGCCCGTCGCCGCCGCCGCCGCCGGGGCCCTCGACCTCCTCCCCGTCTGGCCCTCTCCGCTGCCGCCGCCACCCCGCCGCCGCGCAGCACCCGCACAAGCCGACGAGCACCACCGCCACGACAGCCGCGGCAGGGAACGCGACGGTGAGCGCGGCCCGCGCCAGCGAGGCCAGCGCGGAGAGGAGCGACGCGGCGCGCTCCCGGAGCTCGGCCATGAGCGCCTGGGCTGCGGAGGCAAGGAAGTGCAGGAGCTCGGTGAGCTTCTCCCCGACGACGTCCCACGGGAGCATGCCTTCGCCGGGGTCGAATTCGAGAGCATGTTTTGCAGCGAGGGACGCGGTGATGAGTTTCCTTGGGGTCGCCATGGCCTGATGCTGCTATACTGCGAGCTGCTCAGCTTGCAGCTCGACCGACCGGCTAGATGTTCTTGGTCGTGGTTTGGATCAGCTGGAGGAAGAAGTGGTTTGTTGATTTGTGCGTGTGACGACGGGCGTTGCTTATTTAGGAGATGGTGATGATGATCGATCATGTCGAGGTTGGACGCGACGACTTGTGCACCGAATAAATTAGAGCTGAATCCACATCGTTGTGAGCTGTTGGACGGAAAAGCCTGGAAAAGCCTGTCGCTGCAAACCACTAGAAATAGGCCGGGGTCAATACGCCTATCGCCAATTACTTATAAACAAATTGATTTGAGTTTCTGCTTCACGTTTTCTTTTGTTTTTGCATGGACTATTTCTTTCTTCCTATTTCTCTTTGATCCTCGAATCCTCTTTGCCATTCCTCTATGGTTACATATTACCGTCACCTCATTTTTTTTAGGGAACAAGAGGTCTGCAGATATATCTCCAAATATAAGACCAATTGTCTGCGGATATATTTGAACTGATTTGTTGCAGATTTGGAAGAAGCATTTGATACTGTTGGTGAGCTTGAACTGATAGGGGCAGATGAAAAAGATTGTGAGGTTGACCAGTTGTGGCAGCCATGAACAGAGTGATGTTTTTGTTCTTTGCATAAGAATAAAGCTCAGGGTATTGGAGATTTAGAACTTCAGGTCCCCAAAGATCATTCCAAAGAAGTGTAGTCTTACCATTACCTGGTTGGACGGCTGCTATCCCCTTGAACTGGTTAAGTACTTTGAGCATATCTCTCCACCAAAAAGAACCTTTTTTTGACTATCCCAGGCAATTTCCCATTTGAATATCCCACACTAAATGGACCCATGGCAGGTTGGTATGGTTATAGAATTTATGAAGATTTTTCATGAGAAAAGCATCATTGTGGGCTGACAGGTCTATGACTCCCAAACCTCCTTCTTTTGGCAGACATACAAAAGGCCATGTTTCTTTTGCAGGTTTTCTGTTATTGATGTCAGAGCTTCTCCAAAGACAATGTTTCCTATATTTATCCAATTGCTTAATAACTATAGCAAGCAATTTCATGGTGCACATCATGAAGGTTGGTAGTGTAGAGAAGATTGAGTTTACTAAGGTGAGTTTGCCTCCTTAACAGGGCAAGTTTGATGTTATGAGAAGCCTATTTTCACACTTTTTGACAAGAGGTATAAAGTCTTGCACAGAAGGCTTTGTTAGACCTAGAGGTAGCCCAAGATATGTGAAGGGGGAGAGAACCAATGGCACATCCCAAGACTACGGACAATTCAATTATTTTAGCTTCAGAAACATTTATGGGCACCATAACAGACTAAGCAAAATTCACCTTAAGATCAGATGAGGTTGCAAAAGCCTCCAACAGATCTTGAGGATGTTTAGTTGAGATGGGCAAGCTTCCATGACTATTAATGTATCATCAACATATTGAACTATGGGGAAATCTGAGCCTGCATTGTTGGGCAGAGGAAGATCGAGCAGTCCTTGGTTTGTAAGAAATCAGCAACTAGGATAAAGAGGAGTGGGGAAAGGGGATCACCTTGTCTAACTCCTCTTTTACAATGAAAAACCTTGCCAGGGACACCATTAAGGAGTATTGATGATGAGCCAGAGTTAAAGATTGCATTCATCCAGGATAACCATCTTTCACCAAACCCTTTGTGTTTCATAACCTGCATCATGAACTCATGTTCTACCATATCAAAAGCTTTTTCAAAGTCAAGCTTCAGGATGGCTAATTCCTTCTTTGATTTGTGGCATAGGTTGAGGTATTCGAATTACCAAGCCAGACAATCTTGAATGGTCCTTGTTTTGATAAAACCATATTGATTGAGGTGTACAAGTTCTGTGATCTTGTGTTGCAGTCTGTTTGCTAAAAGCTTAGTGATAATTTTCACTGAACAATTAAGGAGAGAAATAGGCCTGAAATCAGAGACATTAGTTGGAGAACACTTTTTTGGATAAGTGTTACATATGAACCATTAATGTTTCTTGTACATATGCTATTCTCATAAAAATCCCAGATAAGCTTATAGAAATCATGACAGATTATAGGTCAGCATCTCTTGAGGAAATTAGTGTTGAAGCCATCAGGACCAGGAGATCTGTCAGATGGCATAGATTTTATGACATTGTCAATTTCTTCTTTTGTAAGTGGTAGCTCTAGGCTACTAAGATCTTCATGCGTCAATAAAGTCACTTAGATCAAACATGATGTTGTTGAACTCAAATGTCCCTAATCTGTCTTTGTAAGAATTCTAGAGTAACTGAGCTTTACTATCATGTGAGAAATGTTGTATACCTTCTGAATCCTCCATAGAGGTGATGGAGTTTTTATTGAACTTGATGGTTGCATTAGCAATAAAGAACTTTGTATTGCCATCTCCAAATTTTACTCTTTTAATCTTACCTCTCTACTGCCTATAGATTTTCTGTTGATGTAGTAGGGAGATTAGTTGTTGGTTCAGCAGCTCTCGAAAATTCCACTCATGGATGGCTAGATCTCTGAGCTCCTCTAGAATATCAAGGAAATCATTAATACGCTTGATGTTAGAGATGGCTGTTGATAAATTAGACACTGTTGATCTCCATACCTTGAGGACTCTCCTCAAGTTTTGGAATTTGGTAGTAATAACTTTGGCTGCATCATTTTGATTAGTGGGTACATTCCACCTATTTTGGACAACAGAAAGGAACTAGGGGTGTTCCATCTAAAAGTTTTAAAATTTGGACAATAATAGCACAGGGGACATGGTCAGATGTTTCCATTGTAAGAGAATGAGCCAAAGTATTTGGATAATTTAGAGACCAAGAGACAGATGAAAAGAACTAGTCCAACCTTTCTAGAAGGGCGGATTCTTGTTTATTTGACCAAGTGTACTATCTTCCTTTGAGAGGAATTTCAATAAGTTCCAAGATTGAAGATCAAGATATTATGAATATTTGCTCCTGGCTTATTCCTATCCTCCAATTTCCGAATTATGTTGAAATCACCAACAAGCAACCAATCAATGTCATCTGGCATGTCAATGATCTTAAGCCAATCACAAAATAGAATTCTCCCATTGTCAGTACCACTATAAGAAACTATCTAATCTGTGACAGAACAAATTTATCATAGGTTGCTGAAAAACCGTCATAATGCACTATCTATGACGATTTCAGATAACATCATGTATTGAGCATCACAGATTAAATCGATCGACGTTTCTTTGTAATCATCACAGATCAGCACAATGTATGACATTTGTTAACCGTCATAAAATACCTTTAGACCCAGGTAGCCCAGCCCAAACCCAATGTTAATGACGAAAATAAACGTCACAGATGGTTGCCACATATTCACCCATAAGTGACATGGACGTTGACGTGGTGATTGACATGACTAGTGATATGGATAATGATGATGATGTGGCTGCTAACATGGCTAATCACATGGCTGCTGGCAAGCAATCGACACAAGTGAAGAGGTGGTGCAGTGGTAAGTCTCGCTAGGCTATAATGCCAGGTCCCAAGTTCGAACTCTCTCCGTGACATATTTTTTGGGTCAAATTTCAGTGGGCAAGCCGGTGATGTGGCGTTGGCGGTGGTTGGTGACATGGTGCGGGCGGCTGGCGGCGGCCGGTGACGTGGTGCTAGCGGCGGCCGAATTTTGTGGTCCATTTTTTCTCATTTTAGCTCAGCACGTATAAAAAACGTAATGCTATACTCTAAGAAAAATGAAGTTGTATAACGCAGTTGTTAGGCTCCTATCCCTTCAATGCAAGGTCTCCAGTTCGAAACCCATTTTTAACCCCTTGCGCTGCTGTTTTTTTTCTGGATCATTTTTTTTAATCATAGGCACACGTACGGCGGGAGGCTACGGCCACTTCCTTTTTTTTAATCGCTGGCGCACGCTGCGGGAGGAGGTGGGCTAAGCCCAGGAGAATGTTGAAGCTGACCAACAATGATTTTTTTTTGAGAATATATATAAGTGGAGCTTTTCCCATGCAATAAAAATCTAGATTGTGAAAACAAAATATAATATAGCAGATTTGATTTTAATCATTGTGGTTTGAGCACGATATCAAATTCATGTCGAACTCTACTTTCACTCTATGACGGTTACGAGAGGTTCGTCACAGAAACTGGGCTCAAATATGAGCCTATACGGGCCATTTGCAAATCTGTGACAAAAATCCATAAATTATCATAGACGTTGCTCTATTTATGATGTTTTCTGTAAACGTCACCAAAAATCCACTATAGATTAAATAGTTTCTTGTAGTGTACAAGGAGCATAAATACTAGTAAGAATCCAAGAATCACCGGAAAGTAATGAAGTGAATTGAACATACTGAGCATAATCATTTTGGGAGAATAATTCCCCATCAATGTTTGAACCATTCTAGATGATAATGGAACCAACCAGAGGCACTATTAGAAGGGAGAAAAACAAACTGGTTGAGATACGGAGGATAGAAAAGTTTGATGGATTGGGGGTAAAATCAGCCCTTTTTGTTTCCTGCAAGCAAATAATATCACAATTGGTTCCAACTCTTTCTTTGTTTCCAAATTTAAGAGTTTGTCCAAATGATCTTATTCTGCGATGAATGCTCATACGCAGAAACTAGATTAACCTTTAGTTTTATTTATTTTTTCTAAATCTATCTAAATGGTCTCATTGAACCATGGGTTGTTAAAGCTCTCAGTAGCATCAAAAAGTTGGTCAGTAAACATGGTAACTTAGAGCATATTGATCTTCCTCTTTTCTCTTTATATGCTTATACGGGAATACTCTTTCACAATTATAGATTTTTCGAGACATATCTGCTGCAGCAGATCCTCTTTTCCCTTCCCGCTTTCCACCTTCCTAACACGTGGGGCCCATATGTGGTCTAAACAATTTTTCCTCTCTCTGCTCTCCCTCCTCCCTTTCTTCTCTCCAGTGAGCTTCCCCTCCATCTGCAACCACAACGTGTGGTGGAGGCCGTCCTCCTCCAGCAAGGATGGCAGGGATGTCCGCTGGCGGCATGACCTGCGTGTAGGGCGTGGAAGGCTGGTGGCGGCACCCACCTCACCGGCACACAGGGGCATGAATTCTTGGTGGGGGCTCTGTTCTTCCCTAGGGGAAAGAATAGAACTCTCTAGCAGTGGCACAAAAGAAAAAGGAGTAAAATTAGCTAAGAAATATGGAAGTAAGGATAGAAGAAAGGATAAAGAGATGAAGGACAAAAACAAGATGAAACCATGGAAAGGTGCATTACCTCAAAGAAAAGACCTTGTTAAACTGTCACTAGGTGATAGTTGGGTAACAGATATTCGAGCAGCGACACATTCAGTGAATCAGAGAAGTTTAGACAATTTTCTAGAATTTGCATCAAAGGAACTGGTTGATGGGAATCCCATAGGGGAGGTATGCTCATCACAGGAAGGGATGAACATAGCAGAGGAAGGCTGTTCAACGAAGAAGATGAAGGGTAATTTTAAATTTCAAAAAGATCAAACAACTTACACAAACAATTCAATTACTTGGGTGGGAGAAACTGGTTTCATTCATGTGGGACCACACTTAGTGTTTCAATGTGCAAGTGGTTTAAGGCACCTCCTTAAAAATAGAGGGAAACTGAAAGGGCCGAGCATTCAATGCCTAGCCAGAACACAAGGAGGCGTCTGGGAAAGAAGGGGAAAACGGGCGCGGGACTCAGAGAGGAATAAAGATAACGGTGTTCAGTACACAACCTTTGGCATCCCCACTAAATCACTTGAGTGGCATAGAAAGGAAGGAGAGTGTCAGGCAACAAAGGAAGACGCTAGAATGTTGAGGCGAGGATTTGGGGCAAGAGGAGCAGCAGGGGCCAGAGGAACCCATGGTGGTCGGGTAAATCGAGATCGACTACCAGAAGGGTTCCAAAGAGAAGGTCCAGGAGGGGGACGACGGTTTGGAGACAGCCAGAGAAGAATCATGGAGCCCATAACAGGAGGAAGGGAAGGAATTGGTGGTGGATATGGAAGAAGCTTTGCAGCAAGGGATGGTTCTGGCATGGAAAGGAATAGAGAAGTTCAACAGCAGGGATATAGGGGATGGAGAGGTGTGCAGGGGGGATCAAGAGAGGCTGTGGACCTGAGAGGAAGAGGAGGATGAAGTAGATGGCAGGAGCATCCACAAAGATCAGGGGTAGAGAAGATAGAGGGAAAAGGAAAAGAAGTGGAACATGAAGAAGCTGCAAAGAGGAAGATGCAAACAGATGAGGCTGAATAGAAAAAGGACCGATGGGAATGAAGAAATGGATATACAAATGGTAGAAGCAGAAGATGGAGAAGAAGAGAAGGGAGAAGGAACCAAGATAGGGATTAAGTGTTCAAGATGTACAAAGAGAGGGCATGTGGCTACTAGGTGCAATAATCCAATACATTGTGTTATCTGCAATAGTGAGGATCATGTCAATCACAGATGTCCTCTACTAAAGCAGCCTAGACCAGTGGCACACGTCGTGGGGTATGCTATACATGGTCTCGGTTTCTATCACATTCCTCACCCACCACTGCCAAAAAATAAAAAGGAATCCAAGAAAGCACTGATTAGAATTGGAGGAGGAGAGTTATCCAAGGAACAAGTGGTCTTACAACTACAAAGATTATATCCTGGAAAATGGAAATGGGAATTAGAAGAGAGTGAAGACAACACCTTCATTACTAATTTCCCCTCAAAAGCTGAGCTTCAGAGGGTAATAGCTTTTGGAGGGGCAGATGTGAGAGAAGATGGAGTGCAAACAGGCGTGAGAATGGAATTTGAAACCTAGCAGGAGAGAGAGGAGGGTTTTCTCTTACCTAAAGTATGGGTAAGAGTATTTGGGCTGAGGAAATCATTAAGGGAATACATGAATTTGTGGGCAATTGGATCAATGCTAGGTTCTACACAAACTGTAGATATGGAGATGACAAGAGAGAATGAATTTGGAAGGATTTGTGTAGCAATCCTAAACCCCCTGTTTATTCCCCCACATCTGGATGTGGTGATAGGGGATCACTACTTTGAATTAGAGTTTGAAGTAGAAAGGAGGGGGATTGATGAGAATGGAAAGGAAACAAACTATGACTGGAAGGGAGATACAGAAGGAGAGGGAGAGGGAGAAGATAGGGAGGAGGATATGATGCAGGACGACCCAGATTTGAATAGGGAGTTAAAGAGAAGGAAAAACAACAGCATGTCCAAAGAGAGCGAAGGTAATAGGACAGAGGATGTGCATGAGGAGCAGGGCTGGGTCTAGAAGGAATCATTAAGAGATAAAATGCAAAGGATGAATGAGAGGGAGTTTAATCTGTTCTTGAAGGAGAAGGCCGAGGAAATAATGGATAGAGCAGTAGATAAAATGCTGGATGACTTATCAAACCAAGTTATGAATGACAAAAATGAAGATCAGGAGGGGGAAAGCAGTTGGGATGAAGCAGGGGGATCAGATGACTTGAAGAAGATGGCTGCAATTCCTGAGGTCGTAATAACACCAACAAGGGCTAGTCCAAGATTGGCTAACTCAGGGGATGAGCACATCCTAGCCAAGATAGAGAAGATGGCAGCTCGAAAGAATTTAGAGCTCAATGAAGGTAACACTGAGACTGAACATTGCTTTCCATTTCTTTTGAATAATGCTATTAGTAGTGTTAGTCAATTAGGTGTTAGATTAGGAGAAAGTGAAAAGGAGATGGTAAGTGTGGTAAAAGACATTCTTATAGTAGAAAACAGATTGTTAGATCAACATATAGTTTTGATAATCAAAGTGAAAAGAATCTAGACAGTGATAGGGAGGATGAGGAGATAGAAGAAGTAGAAAGTGGAGAGATTCAGAATTTTTGTGGGGATCTGCTGGAAGAAGTCTTTGAGGAGGATAATAGCTACTTAGAATTTTATTCTAAGATTGAAAAACACAAGTCTTGTGCTAAGTCACAAAAGAGAAAGACTTGTAAGATCAAATTTCCCAAAACTAATATTAGCATTGTTTCCAAATGAGAGGAATCTTCTAGAACAACAGAGGTCTAAGTGACTTGGCTAAAACAAGATTTCTCTCAGAAACATCTAAAGAGCAGAACTTAGCTTTCATTGCTCTTCTAGAGACAGGAAAAAGGGATTTTACCCAAGACACACTAAATAAGTTATGTGGGGGAAAAAATTTCATATGGCATTGGATTGAACCGCATGGGAGATCAGGGGGTATCTTACTAGAAGTAGACCTGGACGAGTTAGACATAGGTAGTATTGATGAAGGAGATTTCTATGTGAAGCTCAGAGTAAGGACAAGAAAATACAATTTCCATTTCGTTCTGGTGGCTGTCTATGGGACAGCACAACCAGAATTTAAGGAAGCCTTCCTTACTGAACTAGTTCATACTTGCAATAAAGAAGATTTACCCATCATACTTAGGGGAGATTTTAATATCATAAGAAACCCAAGTGAAAAAAATAATGAAAGGTTTGAGGATAAATGGCCTTTTCTCTTTAATGCTATCATAGATAGCTTAAATTTAAAAGAGATACATATGTCAGGAAGGAAATATACATGGGATAATTCCTTAAAAACCCCAACATACGAGAGGCTGGACAGAATTTTGGTCAGCACGAAATGGGAAGAGAAATTTGCTTTAATCACGGTTGATGCCTTGAGTAGGGAAATTTCAGATCATACACCCCTGCTGCTTAATACTGGATAGGAAGGGGTAAACAGGAAGCAACCCATGTTCAAGTTTGAACTAGGATGACTGTTGAGAAAAGACTTCTTTGAGCTAGTATCTGATGTGTGGAGCAAGGAAAGAAAAGGGTCCACTCCCCTTCAGAAATGGCAAAACAAGATCAGAAGGCTAAGGCAATTCCTAAGAGGATGGGAAAAAATTTAAATGGGGAGTACAAAAAATAAAAACAAGAACTACTTGCAAGTGAAAATGAATTAGATAAAAAGTTAGAATCACAACTGCTAAGCAAGCAAGAAAGTGATTTAAAGCAGTGCATTCAAGACAGACTAGTTCAGCTGCTGAGAGAAGAAGAAATAAAATGGTATCAAAGAGCTAAAAGAAACAAGATACTAAATGGAGATAACAATACTAAATATTTTCATATGTTAGCTAATGGCAAGGACATGAAAACCAGAATTTTCAGATTGGAACAGGAAGAGGGCATCATAGAAGGGGATGATAACCTCAAAAAGTACATAACTAAGTATTATAAAGGCTTATTTGGGTCTGAATCAAGGAGTATCTGTTCTATGAATGAATCCTTGACAGAGGATATCCCTCAAGTAACAAAAGAAGAAAATGAAATCCTGATTGAAAAGTTCACAGAAAAGGAGGTCAGAGAAGCTATTTTCCAAATGAAGCATAACAAAGCTCCGGGGCCTCATGAATTCCCAGTGGAGTTCTACCAAGTATTCTGGAGTCTCATTAAAGATAACCTAATGGCCATGTTTGAAGAATTTTACAAAGGTAACCTACCACTATACAGCTTAAATTTTGGGATAATAACTTTAATCCCAAAACTTAAGGAAGTGAAAATGATCCAACAGTATAGACCAATTTGCATCTTAAATGTCAGTTTGAAAATCCTCACAAAAGTGATGGCCAATAGATTTTCTTTGGTAGCTGATAAAGTCATTAGGCCATCACAGACTGCTTTCTTGCCAGGGAGGTATATTATGGAAGGGGTTATTATACTTCATGAGACCATACATGAACTGAGTAGGAAAAAATAGGATGGAATCATTCTTAAATTTGACTTCGAGAAAGCATATAACAAAGTTAACTGGCCTTTTCTTCAACAAGCATTAAGAATGAAAGGGTTTTCAGCTAAATGGTGTAAATGGATAGAAAATATAGTGATGGGAGGAAGTGTGGGGGTAAAGGTAAATGCTAATGTAGGACATTTCTTCCAAACAAAACAAAAAAAGGACTTAGACAGGGAGACCCTTTATCTCCAGTGCTATTTAATGTAATAGCTAATATATTGGCTATGCTTATTGCCAGAGCAAAATATAACAACTAAATCAAAGGCCTAGTGCCTCATCTGGTAGATGGATGATTATCTATTCTCCAATATGCAGATGACACATACTCTTCATGGAAAATGACTTAGAGCAGGCCAGAAATCTGAAATTGGTACTATGTACCTTTGAAAAGTGGTCAGGCCTCAAAATTAACTTCCACAAGAGCGAATTGTATTGTTTTGGGAAGGCAAAAGATCAAGCAAAAAATTATGTGGACATCTTTAGATGCAAGGAAGGAGAATTACCATTCAAATACCTTGGAATCCTAATGATGCATCATTGCATTACAAAGAAAGATTGGAAAATGATTGAAGAAAGATTCCAGAAAAAGCTATCAAGTTGGAAGGGCAAATTAATGTCAGTAGGAGGCAGGTTCGTGCTAATAAATTCTGTTCTCTCCAGTTTACCAATGTTTATGATGTTCTTTTTTAGAATACCTAAAGGAGTTTTGAAAAGACTGGACTATTATAGATCTAGATTTTTCTGGCAAAGTGATGAACACAAAAAGAAATATAGGTTGGTCAAATGGAGTATCCTCTGTGCACCAAAAAATGTAGGAGGTTTGGGTATATCCAATATGGAAGTTCTAAATAGATGCTTGCTAAGCAAGTGGTTATTTAAACTTCTAAATGAGGATGGGGTATGGCAAAAGCTTCTTAGAAGAAAATATCTAGTGAACAAGACCCTATCTCAAGTGACAAGGAAAAGGGGGATTCACATTTTTGGGCCGGCCTCATGGAAATAAAAGACCAATTCTTGTCGATGGGTACTTTCGAGGTACACAATGGGAAAGAGGCCAGATTTTGGGAAGATGTTTGGATTGGAAAGACAACATTGAGGGAAAGATATACATCTTTGTATAACATAGCTAGAAGGAAGGATGATACTGTGGCCAAAATTTGTGGATCAGTCCCTCTGAATGTCTCTTTTAGAAGAGCATTAACAGGTCACAAATTAAATAAATGGCTAGAATTAGTGACAGAGATTGCTACTCATGGTATAGATGAACAGGAAGATAGATTTATATGGAATCTAAATAAAAACAAAGTTTTCACAGTAATGTCAATATACAGAGAGATAATGCAAGCTGAAGGAGTACCATCCATGTGTGTGACTTGGAAACTAAAACTACCACTAAAAATCAAAATCTTCTTATGGTATTTGAAAAAAGGTGTGATTCTAACAAAGGACAACCTTGCTAAGAGGAGATGGTAAGGAAGCACCATGTGTTGCTTTTGTAATTCAGAAGAGACAGTGCAACACCTCTTCTTTGATTGTCATCTTGCCAGATTTGTTTGGAGTACAATATTCTTTTCATTTGGAATTCAACTGCCTGTTAGTGTCTCTAACTTGCTGGGTTCTTGGACTAGAGGATATCCTCAAAAAATTAGGAACCAGAGGATTATAGGAGCTATTGCACTTTGCTGGGCATTATGGTTGAATAGAAACGATGTATTGTTCAAAGGCACGATCACTAACTCCTTTTTGCAGGTAATCTTCAGAGGGACATATTGGACAAGAACATGGGTAGTGCTATCAAAGGAGGAAGAGAAAATTGTTCTGAAGAAAAATTGCAGCAGGCTTGAAGTAACTGCTATGGAGTTCTTCAACAAGTATGGCTGGACCTTTAGGAGGCGAATTCTTCAATAGCTGCGCATTAGCTTAGTTGGTGGAAAGTTGTATCAGAACTCTGAGTGCTGTTTGGAGGGTTGAAGGGTTTGCCAGTAGTTTGTTTTGGTGTGATCCTTAAGTCATTGCTCAAATAGTTTGTTTTGGTGTGATCCTTAAGTCATTGCTCAAATGCTGAGCTTCTGTCAGGTCTTGAGTCATGGCGTAAATGTTGAGTTTCTGTCAGGTCTTGAGTCATAGCTTAAATGCTGAGTTTCTATCAGGTCTATGTAAGTTGGCTATAGGCATTCATTCGTGGATAGCCGAGGCTGGATGATTTTATCCTTAATCTAAAAAAAAATGGCAGTGGCCCTCCATGGCCGGTAGCTCTCAAGAGGATTGGTGCCGAAGGGAGGCCGGTGGTGGTGCAGAGGACGGCTGGTGGTGCGAATTGCGGGCACGCTGGCGGTGGCACAGATGGCTGGATGACGGCGCCTGTGGCAAGGTGGGCCGAGCAGCTACCAACAATAGGCATGGCTGCTTGTCGGGTTGCTGCAGGCAAGGCTGGGATGGTGGCGGTGATGGTGCTCACCGGGATTAGCGCCTAGCAGCAACCTCAGCGCGCGCGTGCGGAGGAGGAGCCTGGGGTGGAGGGGCAATCGTGTAGCCAGAAAACAAGTGTTGCTCGAAGATCGTGCGACAGGAGAGGATGGGAGTGGAAAGGGAGAGGTGGAAAATCCCCTTTGTAAATGGGAGATGGAAGGGAATAAGGGGATTGAGAGAATAAATAAAGGGGAAAGGGGAATGGAATAGAGATCTGTTGGAGCAGTTTTTCTTTCCCTCAATTCACTTTATGGCTGAAAAGAGGATAAGTAAAGGGGAAGATTAATCTACTGGAGATGCTCTAACTATGGGTTGGCATACTCCCTTCGCCCAAAATGAAGTCATCCTAGGAATATTAAGACATATTAACAAGGAGGTAAAATGACCTCGATTGCCCATATTTATTAGTCATATTTAGTGCTAATTGAGTGTTGCATGACCACATGCACATCCTAGGAAGATTAATCTACTGGAGATGCTCTAACTATGGGTTGGCATACTCCCTTCGCCCAAAATGAAGTCATCCTAGGAATATTAAGACATATTAATAAGGAGGTAAAATGACCTCGATTGCCCATATTTATTAGTCATATTTAGTGCTAATTGAGTGTTGCATGACCACATGCACATCCACACATCCCAAATTGAGTATAATGACTCTTTTTCTAGGACAAATTTTGAATCGTAGAATAACTTGTTTTTGATGATGGAGGGAGTACACATGTTGCAATAAGTATAGATTTATCCTGACACCATTTTCACTAGCTAAAAGTTGCGATCAGCGTAACTCTATACCGACCGATAGTTGGTTGCTTAAACAACCTGTATCGACCACAACGAAGTTGCTATACTAGGGCTATAGTAGCATGGGTGTTGGTTCAGAGTTAGCTATTCACCAAACACTTAAAGAAAGCACACACAAATGGGAAATAGAACTCTCTTAGGGCTTGTATTTCTCCAAAAATGTGAACCCTTGTACAACAGGGATGCCTCCCCTTTTATTGGAAGACCAACCAACGTTTACATACCAAATTTACTCTCATTCAACCACTATGTTCTAGGAATATGCTGTACATTTTAATAAAGAAAGAGTCTTAATCCAACTTGTACACCCCAAACGGGTCACGCAATACACGCCACCAGGGTCACATTTGCAACCATTCATGTTGTGAATGTGACCCTATTCCTTCACACCTTTGCCTGGATGATCTTGAATGAGTCTTGTATTCTTGATTGCGAAGGTGCCCAGGACCTCCGCATCTCTCCTCCGGGTTCGCCCTGTACCTTCGCTCCACTCGACTGAAATCGCGCACCTGCAACTACACAAAACAAATGCCTTGTACCTTTGCTGACGACCCGTTAAAGGTAAGTAGCAATTAGACGACATTAAGGGCAGACGAGGCTAAAGTTTAATCCGATAGGCTTTGCGGCAGTTCCATTCCTAAATAGCAACTTGCGAGGGTGACGATCAAAAACCTTGATCCGCATCCCCAACAATGAGTCCTCACAACGAATAATGTATTGGTAAGAGCATATCCACTATCACTATTGGGGAGAAAAGTTAATTGATGATCTGGATAAAAAAATCTGAAAACAGGGTGCTCTCAGGATCAAGAGTTAAATTTAAAACAATATCTTAATGAACGATTTGGTTTTTTGAGAAAAAACTTTTTATCTCTTTTATGCAGACTGTTTTAAGGAGAGCATATTGGCTGCGATTTTGGTCCCTGTTACAGTTTGAGGATATAAGGGAGACTATTCCTTTAGCAAGCAAGGCGTTGGAGGTCGTCGCCTTGGACTTTTTGCCAACAATAAATGGAGAAGCAATAATAGACTTTGCTTTTGATTTCTTCCTACCATTTGCGTACTATACCTTTTCTATCTGTAATCAGCCTGTGAGCTGAGAATATTGTTAAACCTTGATTGTGTGCGGCGGAATATTATCCTTTTCTAAAAATGTCCCATGCATAGAACTCACGAAAGTTTGTTGCACCAATTTCAAAACATCTACACTACCACGAGTGTATCTAGCAACATGCCACCCTGAACACATCCAAGCAACTCATGCACGTCAATACATCATTACTCTACATCACAAATGTCATTACTAATAATTTTTTCATCACACATGATCTTAGATCTTGTATTCAGAATGTTGATCAATAGCACAATGTATGTCAGGATTTGTAGTCCTAACCAAATGTAATGCTCAATTCTTGAGATCAGAGAGGAGAGGCCTCATGGTGTTCTTTAGTCCGAAATCAGTTCCAGCAAAAAGCATGCAGCTTTCAAGGTTAGACATGATTTCAGAAGCATTAGACACTGACAGCACAAATTCCTTGTTTCTGAAGTGTTGGGCATACTGGTGGCGCTGCATCATGGGTTCAACAATCCGGCAACAAAGCTTCACAATTCTCAGACTCTCAGCTGTTTCCTGACAGTTGTCTTCAACTATCGCCTTCATCTTTGCGACAAATGCAGCAGGTCCTACGCCTACCTTTTGGATAGCATCATCGAAATCATCTGCACTGATCAGTTTGTCTCTTATAACCAGAGCAAGGGATAAAAATGCTTCCCGCATTAACTTTGTAGTGGTGGTCTCGTCCTCGTTTCCTCCATCAGATGACTTGTTTCGTTCTGCTGTTGAAGAAGTTTCTTGGATCTCTGTGCCGTCTTCTTGTGTATAATTGTTATGGTTCTCTTCGAGGTTTCCTGGTGCAGAATTTTGCTGGTTTTCCTCGTCTCTTGGTGGTGAAACTCCGTTTTCAGGTGCTACTCTTTTGGTAGACAGTATTTCTGCGAGGACCTGCAGCAGCAATGCTACTTAATTGGCTTCAAGGAATAGTAATTGGAGTGAAATTCAAACCGCTACACACACGAGGTACTGATAAATGAGGGAATAAACAGATGTTTGTGTTAATATGCTTGCCTGTATTATTCTTTACTTTTTTTTAAGAAAAATGTCTACTGCTGTGCTGCCAATGTATTTTGGATTATATTGATAGTCTTGCACACTCACCTTTGGCAGTAACGTTTCCTTGATCCATTGTTTGTCCAAATCACAGTAATCGCACATGTTCTCCAGGATTTGTGCTGCTATTGCTCTGTATGTGGTGTTCTTAGCATCAAGTATCACACTGAGACGATCCATGATGTCGTTTTGTATAGTCATTATGAGGGCAGAGTTACATTCAATCTTGGTTGACAGGAGCACCAGTGTTCTCCCAGCCATTGCTTTGCGAGGTTTTAGCTCCGCGACGGGTTCTTCGCCTTCTTCTCCATCTGCAAGGAAGATCTGCAACTGCTTCTTGATGAGCTTTCCTTTGGTTTCGTTGCCGAGGTTGATCGGCAGATCCAGTGCCAGCTGTGTGAGGATCCCCATGGCTCCCATCTGCAGCTCTTCATCAAAATGTTGGAGAATGCTCTCGAGGTTGCTCATTGATTGCTTGTTAGTGCAGATCTCCCGGCGCAGCCTTCTGCTGGTCTTCCCTGTAGTCTGGAGGAGCTTGTACAATACCTTCAAGGATCTGCTTACGACGTCGGCCCAGTTGATGTTGTTGCTTATATCGTTCATCAAGTTGGCAGAGGAGAGGGGTGCCATGACCTTGCGGAGAAGGCCGGGGGTGCTGCACATGCACCTGCAGTTGTGGTCGTCGAACGCGAGGCCTTCAAGGATGGCCAGGCCTTGCAGGATCAGCTGGTTGGGCCCTCCTCCGCGGCTGCTGCCACCTTTATCTTGTTTGTTCGTGAGCAGCAGAGTTGTTTCCTCCTGGAGCAGGGAGGATATGCACTCCATCGCGCCGGGGAACTGGGCGAGATGGATGTCGCCGGCGAGATGCGCGACGACGCGAGCAGCGGCCTCTCTCATCTCCCTGGCCCCGTACGATTGTCTCCACCCTAGCGCGTCGATGAGCTTCTGGATCCTGGGCCTAAAGGGAAGAAGCTGCGTCCTGATGTCTGCCCCCTGCGTGACGAAGGCGTCGAGGAACCTCAAGCCTGAGAGCATGTCGTCTTCCCATGATCCCGAGACCAGCGAGTCGACGGCGAAGTCGCGTAGCCTCCTACCACGGATGGATGCAGGCTCCCGCCAGCATCTGGCTCGAGTGTCGGAGAGGTACCTGAAAAGATAGCTGCGGCACCATTGCTCATCTGGTAGACCGAGTTGTCGACGGTATGCGCGGAGCGACCTCGCAGCCGAGCAATCAAATAGTGGCCATGAGATCCATAACACGTAGAGCCCGCCTTGGAGGAGGACGAGGGAATAGAAGATATCCAGCGCTGGCATCAGGTTCCCGTCGCTGCTGGCATCTTCACCGTAGTCACGCTGCGCTATGCGCCACAGTGCGAATGCGATGCAGGCGACGGGCCCGCTGTACCCGAAGAGGTACGCGGTGACGCAGCTCATGGCCTGGAACGGCAATATTATGGTTCCAATGTAGAGAAACCAGAAGGCTCCGTCAACACTCCAAGTTGTTCCACGTAGTCTGGCAGCCAAGGAAACGATATTTTCGGCCAACATGGAAACAAAATTGGGGACCAGGTGCTCGGCCAAGTCGTTGAAGATTCTGCATGCCCATATCATGAAAAATTAAATGCACGGTAAAAGCATCTCCGACTGTGCCACGTCAACTATTACTAGTTAAATATATTTTTCCTGCATAGGGGAGGGAGAAAGAGAGAGACATGGAGTAATGTATGTATCCTTTTAACTTTTCTAGCCTCCGCTTCCAAATTATATACCGCTAAGAGCAACATCTATAGAGAGATGCCATGACACCTTTCTACCCCTCTGCTTCCAAATTATATATTGTTTTAACTTTTTTCTAATTCTTAGCTTTTGCTATGATCTAGAAATAATATATGTCTAGATGCCTAGCAAAAGTTATGAATATAGAAAAACCAAAATGATCTACAATTTGGTACGGATGGAGTACGGTTAACGATGCAAGGGTGTATTCAATGGAGTTTTTAAGTCAGTTGATTAATTGCTTATTTTGGCAGGGCTTATGCAACTAGCTAATGAAGCCCCGCCAAATTGGAAATAAAAAGGCATAACTTAAGAAGCACACCGGACTAAAGAAGTCAGAAAAAGTGACTTCCCGTTTTTCCTACCTCCCCAAGCATTCAATACCCTGCAAATTATCCACTTTGCTACTATAAGGCCAGTCTTAGTGAGAGTTTCATACAAAGTTTTATCAGTGTTAATTTCTATACCATATCAGCAATTTTGCTAACTTGGCAATGTCTTTATGAGGAGAGAGTATGGAGTTTCATGAAATGAGAGAGGAGTTTCATGAAATAAGTTTCATCCTCATGAAACCCAGTAGCCACTGTTACCAAGTTTATAGTCTAGCTAACTGTGCAATGAAATTGTGCATTGAGATTGGCCTAAGAAGTCGTTTTGCAACTTTCTGAAGGATTTTTGCTCCACTAAAAAAGTTGCTTTACAAGACATTACTACACAAATCGTTTGTAGGTGTGGGCAAAAACGGATTTGCAGGGCACATTCCAGATCCGCCCTGCTTTTCATAGCTACAAATGGCCATTTGTAGGGGTGGTCCTCACCCACTCCTACAAATCAATTAAAAAATAAAAAAACCACTGGGCCCGCCATTGAGCCATAGCCCCACCTATCTAGGCTGTCGCAGGCCTGCGCTGCTATGCCATCCGCTGTGGGGCCATGCGCCACCATCTTCCGCACCCCAGGTCGCACCCCTGCCTCTGCACCGGAGGACCACGCACCCCCAGCCTCCAAGCCGTTGGCTGTGCACCGGAGGGCCGCATTGCTGGCCTTCACACCGTACCACCTGTCGGCCTCCCCCTACTGGCCGTGCAGAGATAGAGAGGAGGGAGACAGAGGGGAAAAAAAAGAGAACATGAGAGAAGGGAGAAGGGATAATTAAGGAGTGGAAGGGTGAGGGAGAGAGAGAGAGAGGGGGGGGGGGTATGTGTGGACTATGGTTGCTGCTGCCTATGCATGCATGTGATGCTCTGTAGGGGATGGATGGCCCAATGGTCCGCCTCTGAAAGTGGATTTTCCGAGCGGGTCAAGGTAGGGCTGGATAACGAGTGAGCTCAGCTTGGCTTGGTTCGGCTCGTGCCAGCTTGTATCTTAACAAGCTGGCTAGGCTTGGCTTGTTAAGGTAACGAGCTAAAAGCTGAGCTCGGCTCAGCTCATTAAAAGCTCAAGCTGGCTCGAGCCTACTCACGAGCTAGGTCACCAATATGTATGCAAAAGAAGAAACATAGTAAATCTGACCGCAAGTTGAATCTTTATATTAATAAAGTAAGCAAAACTACTACCCTCAAATGCGGGCATACTAATGGGTGCGTGCGCTAGGAGCCCAAACAACCAACAGTTCCCGTTCACGACAACTGCTTCACTCCCCTAAACTTTCCATTTTGAGATAGTTCCGATTCCCTCAACTTTCTAGTTTTGAAATATCATAACTTGCATATAACTTTTACTTATAACTTGTTACTGATAAAATTCTTACTGATTAATTTGTAAGCACAAGATTTATAACATACAATTTATACATATAACCTTTACATACAACTTTTAAAGGACAATTTTGATTTTCTATTTTTAGAAAGTTATAGCCTATACACAAAACTTATCATATAACCTTTTTTCTGACAACTTGTTATGTGATAATTTGCAGCATAATTTTCATGACATACACAACTTATGTGTATAACGTTTGCCACAACTTCTATGAGAACATTGTTAGACATCTTATGCACATAATTTGTACACAAACTATTTTTATATTAATATGAATGGCATGAAAAAATGACATACACAACTTATGCGTATAACCTTTGCCACGACTTCTATGAGAATGTTGTTAGACATCTTGCGCAGGTAATTTGTACACAAATGATTTTTATATTAGTATGTATGGTATGAAAAAAATAATTGGATAGGAAATGGAAATATAAAAAAAGGAAAGAAGACACATCAAGAAACATCCATACCACCAAGGTGCTAAAGAGATCATCGAAAGGCAATTGGCACAAGCTTAGAGAGTGACTAGTGCTAGGATAGTCCTAGAGTGAGTGAGTGCAAGGTGTTGCTACCTTGTGTGTGGTTCTAGGAGTGAACCTACCTTGTAAGCTTGGTGCGCTGGTGCCTTGAGAACTTAGTAGCTCGCCGTCAAGTCTTTGACCCTCCAGCTTAATGTGGAGTGATGACGGCGACCGTGTGTGGGGGACGAGGAGACAACTTCCTTCATGGAGAAGCTCCACAGTGGAGACGCGTCAAGGTGATCGGAAGAGAGGGAGTGGTGAGCCTTGCCTTCGTGGCAATCTTCTCATTCAGCTTGGCGAGAACCTTAGTAGCGAGCCTAAGACCTTGACCGGGAGCATATGCTTGGTGGAGCTCCAACGTGGACTAGGTGTGGCATTTGCCTACTGATACCATGGGATAAATCGTCGTACCATGTATGCACCGTTCCTAACACACTCCTTGACGACGTTTTCATATTTCTTACTTGTAACTTGAATGCTTTTACTTTCTAGAGTAGTATCTTGTTAGGATTGGCTATAGGTTGCAAAACTCTTTGTGGGTGGGAAGTTAGACTAGATCAACCATAGATGCACATCTAGATAGTATGATCTAGTTTGTGTTTTGATGCTTTGTAGTGGAAGCTGTAGTTTAAAGTTTTAAGTTTGCCTAATTCACCCCCTCCCCTTCTTAGGACACGAGCAGCGATTCCTTTCAAGGATCTAGCGGTGGCACAACAACGAAGCAAAGGAGTCCTATTTGGGCCTTGGGCCTTGGAAATTGCCAACCTTATTAGCATGTTGAGATTTCCTCGAGCTCGTTAAGCTTGCGAGCGGAAGCCAAGCCAACTCGAACCCACTTGTTGTATACTAACGAGCTAAATTGTCTATTCAAGCTTGCTCGTTACCATAAAGAGCCGAACAGAGTTAGCTACGAGCCGAGCGAGCTAACTAGCCATGAGTCTTTTATCCAACCCTAGTCATGGGGTGACCCACCTGTGAAAATAAATCCACCAGAGGTTGAGGAAGAGAACAAGCTTTAGTTGATGCCAGCCACGTCGACGTGGACATGGCGCCATGCAACAGCATAAAGGCGCCACACTATGTAGATTGTTTTAGTCTTTTTAGATAAATAGTTTGTACTATGAATCTAGACATGACCTATATCTAGGTCCATAACAAAAGCTATATATATCTAGAAAAGCCAAAACGGTCCACTTCCTTTTCTGGCCCGACCTGCCTCCGCTGTTACCTCTTGTTCACACGCGCGCACACGACCCAGCTGCCAACCCAGCCCACTGCAGCCTCCCGACGCTGTCGTCTTCCTACTCCATCACCCCTGCTCGCATGTGATGTCGCTACTGCACATCTGTTGCACCTGCTCCGTGAGCTCGCCTCTCCAGCCCTTCACCATGCGCCGCCATTGCCCATACCTCCTCCATTCCCTGCGCCCGCTAGTACCACCCCTCCAGCCCAGAACCCTATCATCCCTACACCCCCGTACATGCAGCGGCGTATGCCGCTGGCAAACCCCCGCCTTCATCTCCTCACCGGCCAGATATACTCCCCGACCAAGTGTGTCGCATGTACCAAGCATTCACCGCCCTAGCTCACCCCCGCCAAAGTTCCTCCCCTGCCCCTATCCCATCCTCACCGGCCGAGACACGCGTCGCCACGGCTACCACGCCATTAGCAACCACCCCGGCTGGATGAGCTCCAATGAGCTCATCCGAGCCCTGCCACAGCTCCGCCATCCTATAAAAGGCCCCCACACCCCTCCTCGCCTCCTCACCACCGCTCCTCCACCTCAATCCACCTTGCCAGCTTTAGGAATGGCACCGCGCCGCCTCCACCGGCCACCATGCTCTATCCACTAGAGCTGGGTCAGGTCAAAGTTGAGAGCGTCGTGCGGCCCTAGCTAGTCCCTCCCTGCACTGTAGTGGCACCCCACTGGCCGCTCCCTACTAGCCCCGCCTTCGCCGCTAAACCCTACCGCTACCACACGCCGTCGACCCCTTCCAGCCGTGGTGCTGCCCACGCGCGCTCAAGGTGCCATCTGTTGATGCTCGTTATTGACAAACTTTTAGTGCTATTTAACTAGTGTTTTCATGCTTAATCTTATACTAACCTACCACTTGGCACCTGAAATAACCCCATTATTGCATGTGTTGTATTTTGGAGTATATTGCATTATGACAGGAAATACGACATAATCAAGGGGGCTTGCATAAAGAGATTAATGGATATGTGGACATGGGTCATCGAGGGAAGCCAACACAAGGAAGAAGAGGACTAGAAGGGCCAACAAGGGCCCAGGCCGATCGGCCTTGGACCCTTTGGGCTGATCAGCTTGGCCCATTCCAGGACCTAGTCGACCTCCCGTTTCTTCAGCGTGAAGTCTATGATGATGTCTAGAGTTTTTTCACCAACATTGACCTATGAAGTGTCCCCACATAAGTAGAGACTAAATGTGATCCAATTATCAGTCCCAGGAGGCTGATAACACATTTATTCAACAGATAGTTCAGAAACCGTACAACTCCCGAAGGAGCGGGCGGGCAAGCCACACCCAAAGCAAGACTAAAGCGATAACAATACAAATCCAAGTTGCAGTCCAGTCGGACTCTGGGCTGCAATCGGAACTAAGCGTCAGCGGAAGCATCCTGCAAAAGGGCCAACACCACAGGCAGCGTTGGGTGCAGACGCAACCTCCTACTCGAAGTCCTCGGCGACGAAGTCCGGATCCTCCTCTGAAGTAACAACACAAGGGTGAGTACAAAAGTACTCAGCAAGTCCAACCCCATCCACGGAGGGGGATACAACAAGAATATGCATAAGAATCATTAAGGATGAAGCTATGGTTTATTTGCAATAAAGCTGAATTTTAGACATATGCAGGGTTTCATTTTAAAGAAGTTTCATGGAAACAATTTAATAAACGATATATCAAGTGGGGTTGATCCTACACAAAGGATCCAAGTTTTATCGCTACCGGACTCCCCGTCCGCCGTAGCGCACGGCACAACTGCCGGACACTTCCAAAATTCCACACACCCACACACGCAGCACATACCAGTCATCCCCCAAAAACTAGTTGTGTGACCGAGCCGTAACTCGTCCAATATCGTGGACACGGCTACCCGGATAGGTTTTAACTCTGCAGAGGTTGTACACTTTTCCCACAAGTAGGGTACCGTATCGCGATCACCTTAGTGACGGTACGGATCCTAACAAAGCCATTACCCACCTTAGCCAACACTGACTAGTCAACACGGAAGCACCCAAGGGGTTAGCAACCCATCCACGAGGCCGAAACCGGGACCTAAGTCACCAAGAGCTTAGTCCTTTTCCAAGGGCTCCCGTTGCTCACCAGCACACCTGAAGCCTAGCAGTTTAGCTAGTGGGGTTTATGCTAAGTCGTTGCCCATACAACGGTCGAGTGGTTGTACGATGATGGAATCAGGCAGGATGACACATCAACTCGGTCCTTAGTCATGACAAGATGGATATGTCCCACTCTGCTCAACCACTAAGGTACGAGCCCAACAACCCGGCATTCCACACAAGAAACGCCCATCCATCTCATCCACCACCTCTCTTTACACCTGAAAACCCAACTCCTCAATTAAACACACTCACACATTTATTTTCCGAATAAACAGATGTAGTCATAATTGAATTTGGATAATGAGTTCCTAAGCGTTCTAGCAATATTTATCATCTAAACAGAGTAACTCATATTTAGAGATAAATATGGGATGACAAGGAATAATCATAACAATCAAGGGGTGGCTATCCAACCATGTCTTGCAATAAAACAATATGCATTTTATAAAACAGGCCAATAGGTTGTGTCTGAAAAACTGGGTATTAAATATGCATCAAAGGGTGAGATTGGACTTGCCGTTCTCAAAGCCTTCCGGGAGCTCCTGCTCGCGGTACTGGTCCTCGGGCTCGGGCTCACGGTCGAACTCCTCCTCGCGCTCCTCCTCGGGTACTCCGCGATCTACGGCACACACAAACGAGCACACAATAAATAAAAAGGAAAAAGATTTTACCCATTGAGCTCCGAACAGGAAATATGAACGGAAAATAGGTAGGAAGGGTATTTTCATGAAATTTTGATATGCCTTGGCGGAAATATATGAGAGGAGGCCGTGGTCGAATTTGGGATGGATTGGAGGAAATTTGGCGCATGAAATGACGGGTTAAAGGAGTATTAGGGGCTTTAAAAAGAGGTTTAGGACTAAACCGCGAGAGCAGGGGCCTATCTGTAATTATTCTTGGAATGGTGGGAGGACTTGTTCGCGAATAAGGGAAACTGGTGGGTTGGATCGCGAGGAGAGGGATTTACCCCTTTCTTCTTCCTGGAGACAACAGGAGGTAGAGGAAGGGATGGCCGTCGGCGTTCTAGTGGTGGTGGTGGAGGAAGGCAAGGTGCTCGTGGTGAGGGTGTGGAGGTGCAGGGCTCGGCTCCCCCCCCCTTTTATAGGCGGCGCACAGGCGGGCGAGGGCCGAGGCAATGATGGCGGCCGGACCTTTGGCCGGTGGCGTGCCGGGGTGGTGAAGCTCGTGGACGGCGTGGCGGCGTGGTCGACGAGGGCACAGGAGCGGCGACCGGCGACCGGCGACACGACGCGACGCACCGGGCCAAGCACTAGACGCCAAGGCACGGGCGGGCGTGGCACGGGCGACATGGCGCGGCGCGGGCGCGCGCGTGGGCGCAGGCGTGCGGCCAGCGCGCGTGCGCGCCCCGAGCGCCTAGGCGCGCGTGCCAGCAGGAGGTGGGGGTGCCAGGCGCTAGGCGCAAGTGGGAGGTGGCAGGGAAAAGAAAGGAGAGAGAGAAGGAAGGGAAAGGGAGAGGAGGAAGAAAGAGAAGGAAAAAGGAGAAGGGAAAGAAAAAGGGGAAAAAGAAAGAAGGAAGAGAAGGGAGAAAAGGGGGGGGGGGGAAAGATAGCGAAAATTGCGGGATTCGACTGCGCGCGGTGATGGACTTGACGGGCACGCGGCGAAAATTACGGGAAGCGGAAAAAGAGAGTTGACGAGCCGGGGCCAGGACGGCGGGTCCGACGGAAGGGGAAAAGATTTGACGGAGCTCGGCGGTCGAAAAAAAAATTTTGGAAAGCATTTTTAACGAGTGATTTAACTGGGTGTATTTTTACGGGTGTTACAACCTAGAGCCACCGCCTATGGGAGACTAGAAATACCCCCTCATGAACTTCAAGGAAGAGAGAGTTAGGGAGAGAGGAGAAAACACCACGTAAACACCATCCACCGCCACCACGAGGAAAAATGGAGAGAAGATTGGATCTATGAGAAGCCATGCGAGGCGGAGCACCAAAGGAGGAAGGAACCTCCCAAGGTGATCGACCTGGACATCTGGGCCTGTTCGTCATCATTTTTAGTCCAGTTGATCTACAGGGTGATCTTTACCTAGAATTCTGTCAACATGTGTAAGATCATGGGGTAAAGTCTCTATTTGTCCTCGGGGTTGCATGGAGATCTTGATTTGTAATCGTTGAACCTCTTGTTCAAGATCTATTTATTATTTATCATATCTTGATGATGCTCTTTCATTTAATGGCTAGCCAGTGCTACTTTGGGTTGCTTATTTGCTTACCTAGAATGATCATCAAGCCGTGTTCTTATCGTTCAATATTTGAGTACCCTCAGGTTGTGACAACGTGCGAGAGGGAAAGTGTTGGGCATGGTTCACATCCACTCACAGTAACACTTAGATCCAGTTCTTTCATGCATGGTGATTAAATCTACAAGTGATCCTAGATCCCTAGGACAAGCATTTTAGCTATATTGTTTACATTCATACTCTCTATCTACTTTAATCTAAGTCACTAGTTCTTTTATTAGATCAATCTTATCATATACAAAGAATCTTCAGTTACATAGATTAGTGCTTAGTTAAGTGTGCAAATCCACTTATTCCACGGATTGATAAACCTTCGGGGATTACTCTAAGGGAAGAGCTACAACTGATCCGTACACTTGCGGTTCATAAATTGACGTGCTAACTACTGTGAACAAGCTTTTCTAGCGCAATTGATGGGGAACAAGTTAGTTTTGCTTAACTTTGTATTAATTTTTGTTAACCTCTAACCTCTAACTTTTTCTCTAGAAAAGAAAAACTTTGTTTTTGTTTTTTATGTGTCTAGATGGCTCTAATCAATCACTACAAGGAGGAAGGAGAAAAGTCGCTAAGGGACTATGCAATTCCATTAACCGATCCATTCGACATGCTGAAATCTGACTCAGTGCTTGCAGGCAAGGAGTACATCTTGGATAAAGAAATAATTGACATGGCTGGAAGCAATCCTTTCCAAGGAGTGGAGACTGATAATCCATATAGACGCATTGAGCGATTCACGATGCTATATAACACGCTACAACAAGAAGGAATTCCGCCAGCTTGGTTCAGGTGGAATCTATTCCCATTTTCACTTGCAGGTAAAGTGAGACGATAATATGCAGAAGCTTCTTTCAACGCGAAGGGGAATTGGGAGACACTAATGATAAAGTTTTGTGGGAAATTTTTCTCTGTTAGCAAACTTTAGAACCTTCGAAAGGAAGTGATCATGTTTGTGCAAGGAGAAGATGAAGGAATAGATCAAGGTTGGGATAGATTCAATAGCCTACTCGAACAAGGACCTAAGGTTGGATTCTCAAGTGATGTGTTGTTGCATACATTTTATTTTTCACTAACCCAAAAATTCTAGGAATTTGTTCAAACGTGTGCAGGAGGAGACCTTATGGTAAAGAAACTGAGGGAGACTGCTCAACTTCTACAAAAAATTAGCAGAGGAGCAGCCGTAAACAGAGAATGGGATAACTATCAATCTGGGGCTCGAGAGCAAGGAAATCAAGGACATATACTTGCTGGAATTTTCAGAAAAGAACTTTAGAAGGATGAGAAGGAAGAACCTGTGGTGCAAAAAGAAGAAGAACCAGCACACATAAAGGAGGAACCCACCCGGTGCATCAAAGACGACAAACTAGAAACATTAGAACATCGAAGCTTGGCGAATGCAAAACCCCTATGGGAGTTTAAACAAATGGATTGGATTCCTATCAATTTTAGCGACATAGTTGATAAACATAGGCCATATCCAAATCAAAAGGTGTTAACCAGCGCCATAGAGACTGATTTTTCACCAGAGAGACACACTTGGTACGTGCTTGACAAAGAAATAGCTAGAGAAATCATTCAAAAACTTTTCAGCGAAGAAGAAATAGACCCATAATACGTTGCTGAAGTAAAGAGAGTCATGGAAGTAAAACCTGAAGCATCACCTTTCACCAACCTAGCGCAGGTATATGAATTGGGATTAATCAAGATGAGGGAGCACATTTGCCTACACCGCATATCGACTACATGACCATTGGGAAGATTATCGACAAAGCACTCTGCGATATCGGAGCACATGTAAGTGTGATGTCTTCGAAACTTTATGATAAACTTTTTAGTAAGACTTTGCAACTTGCTCCAACACCAATTAAATTGATCATGGGAGATGGTAGAACAACCGAACCTTTGGGTGTGCTTAGAGATCTAAAAGTTAATATCTCAAATAAATCTATACCAACTAATTTCTTTGTTATTGATGCTTGCCATGATAAACATGATGATATAATCCTTGGTAGATATTTTCTTAAGCTGGTAAATGCTGTGCTTGATGCGGGAGAAGGCAAAGTAATAATTAATCTTGATGGTGCTAAATATACTTATGATTTTCTACCTGCATCTCGGAAAAATTTGCATCTAAGGCGGAGATCATCAACAGGGTGGCCAAGTTCTAAGGGGGCCGAATCAGTGACAGGAACTACCCCAAAGCTTACTCATTGAAGAGGCCGCCATCCAACCTAGTAAGATTGTCATCAGCATTGATTTCATGTACTGCATATATATTTGTGATGTTTCTAAATAAAGTAGCAAATTGACCAGGATGACGTATTTATATACTTTTCTCCGGTGCCACTACCTGAAGGAGTCGATGCAAGACAACCCAAGATCTGCCCATCGACGAGCCCGTTGCACCGCTCGCTGACCTTTAGTGGGAAACTGACTCCTCCATTGGGTCGGATGTGGGCGTGACGGAAGAGGTCAGCCAGGCCCAAGGTGCTGAGCTGTTTGGGCGATAGACACAGCAAACCGTGCGCAAAGAGGCCATCTCCAAGGTGCTGCAGCCGAGAGGGAAGAGGAGAAAGATGGCCAGGAAGAAGAAAGAGAAGGCTGCCCTGAGCACAGTTGCCCCAGCTAGGTCAGCTAGCGATTCGGACAAGGAGTTTGACACACCGAGCTTGGTCATGAAAAAAAAGAAGTCGAAGCTCCAGGAGACCACCGCGGCTGACGCAGCGTGCGTCAAGGAGGCATTGAAGGCAAAGATCCGTGGCGCACCCAGTGAAGATGCATCAGCGCCGCCTCCACCATTGCGCCCCAGTACCGAGTGAAGAAGAAGAGCACCCTATAAGTGCCACCTACTTATGCTGTCCAAGTTGCAATCATGGTTGCCAACTAACTTGTGTGAATTGCTTGTTGTGCCGGCGATGCAGGACCGCCGTGCTGTCCGATGACGGTGGTGTGTAGCTGACTAGCTGCTCGGCCTAGACCGAGGCGACCAACAGTCGCACCGTGGAAATGTCCCCACCCTCGGAGGCTGGAGTCGATAAGGAGGGTCGCATCAAGGAAGTCATGCTGACTCTAGCGCCGCAACGTGATGAAGCAACCTCTGAAGTTGCAGATATTGCCCCGGTCGACCCCGAGGTCGAGAAGGTAGCTGGTCAGAGGGTCAAAGCCAAGCCTCAATGGGAGGAGTTTCCCAGGGATGACCCGCCGCTGGAGAGGTCCTCCGAGGTCATCTGATGGACACCAGTCTTCTAAGAGCTCTTGGCTTTGTTTGGGGAATCCTCTTTATCTTCACTTGGGGTTGGTGCCTGCTCCTTCTCTTCTTGGATTTCTTCAGGAACCTCCTCAAAATCATGTGATTCCAGTAGCTCAACATTCTTAGGTAACCACCATGCTAAGGTTTCATCAAATACCACATTTCTTGAGGTGTGGCACTTTCCTGTGGTTGGATCGCAGCACCTCCAACCTTTCCGTGCATCATCATAGCCAACAAAGATGCACCGAATTGCTTTCTTCTCAAACTAACTCCTTAGGTGATCAGGCACAAATGCATAGCAAATACAGCCAAATACTTTGAGATGGCTGACCACCAGCTTCACCTTCCATAGCAACTCATGTGGTGACTTGAATCCCATCTTGGGTTGAGGTAGCCTATTAATTACATAGACTGTTGTCCTTATACACTTAGCCTAGAACCTTGTAGGTACGTTATTGGCATGGAGCATACTTCGACAAGTCTCCTCAAGATGGTGATTCTTGCGCTCCGTTACTCCATTTTGTAGTGGAGTATTAGGACAAGTTAATTGCCTTCTTATTTTGTGCTCCTTAAGATAGACAGTGAACTCATTTGACAAATACTTTCTCCCATTATTAGTTTAGAGGCACTTAATTTTCATGTTGAGTTCATCTTCTATCTTCTCCTTAAACTCCTTAAACTTTGTGAAAGCTTTAGACTTCTCTTTCATAAAGTAAACCCAAACGTACCTTGAGAAGACGTCAATGCAAGTCACCATGTAGCTCATCCCTCCAATAAATATTTGCTTGACTAGGCCGAAAACATCCGAGTGTATGAGCTCCAATGGCATCTTGGACCAATGTTTCGATTCCTTGTATGGCAATTGATGAGCCTTGCCGTACTGACAACCAGCACAAACCGTGTCTGTCTGGATGTCCACTTGAGGAAGCCCTTTTAGTACTTGCTTCTGGATCATCTCCTTCATCTTACTGTAGTTAACATATCCAAGATGCACATGCCAAAGATCACTAGTCTCATTCCTCCGAGTTTTGTCCACATAAGTAGATTCAGCGAAGAGGACAGAGACCGATTGTCTCCTCCTTCCTTCCATGATGGGTGTGCCAATCACCTTCAATTTCCTAAAAATTGCCACACCTCCTAACCCAAAGAGCACGTATTTTCCTTCTGCTATCAACTGAGGAACTAACAACAGATTCTTCTTCAAGCTAGGAACATGATAAACCTTATCGAGTTGGAGTTGTTGAGGACCATACCTTGGAATGACCGCCTTCCCAACATGAGAGATGGATAATCTTGAGTTGTCTGCCATAAGCACAACTCTCCTTCCCTTTTAGTCGGCTATTCCCTCCAACTTTTTGTCATCACTCGTCATGTGGTTGGAGCACCCAGAATCGATGATCCAATCCTCCTTGTAGTTAACTGTTGGATCAGTTGTTGCTGCAAAATGCAGGTGCCTCCATGTCCTCCTCCAACTCATCTTCTTCAACGTCCTGAGAAAACCTAGCTTCAACATCCCACTCTTATTCCCTAGTGTATGCCTCCTTTTTCTCTCATGTGGTGGTGGCCACATTCCCTTCAAAACTCTTCTTATTCCCTTCAAAGTGCCTCCTTGGAAATCGGTATTCTCGAGCAAAGTGACCCTTCTTACCACAATTGAAGCATCCATCCTTTCTTGGTTGTTGTTGCTAGTTTTCTCGTCCATGGGCTCCCCCTGAAGAGCTACTTTTCTCCTTTGGGTGATGCTTTCCACCTTCTATCCACCTTGGTTTCGGCCTTCCTTGCCCCAAGATGGTCCCTTCTTTTTTCTTGTGAAGAGAGCCTCCTCTTCTTCCTTCACAGTAATGCCTCCCATCATCTTGGCCAACTCCTCCTGATTAGCCAACAAATTTTCTAGCTCCACCAATTAAGATTGAGTAGGCCATCCACTCCTGCGGCTATAAACCCTTGATATTCGGGTCTAAGGCCATTCATGATGATACTCCTCGTACGGGCCTCACCAACCTTCTCATCTGGTGCAAGCTCGGATATCTCTCGATAGATGGATTTTACTTTTGTGAAATATTGACTAATAGTCAAAGTTCCTTGAGAGATACCTAACAACTCCTTTTCTAAGAGTTGGAGGTGTGCTTCATTTGGGGTCATAGACATAGCCAATTGTCTCCTCCTTCCTTTGGGGTCTCCGCATCTCAGATGTACTCCAGTAGGTCCTCCTTAATAGTTTTCTTCAGCATGAACATAGCCTTACCAGCTTTGATGCGCCATTTCCACAAGGCATTGGCTCCCTCCTTCTTCGAAGAACTATCACCACTCTCCTTTGGTGGAGGCACTGTTTCGGCACCCGCAACAACCTCCCATTGGTCTTGACCTTGTAGGTATGACTCCATGTAGGTCTTCCAATAGCAATAGTTATGGCTATTGAGTTTCTTAATTCCACCACTTGTGCTAGCAAGATCTGCCATGGTAACTGACGTCCGGCGTCAAGTTAGCTTTCTTATTCCCGGACCAATGAGCTTCACATTCCCAGACTGTGCACCGGCAGAGTCTCTACTTAGCGCCTCGGTATTGCACCAAACACAACAAGCACCCTATGCTTACTAGAGAGCCTCCTCCAGATGATCCCGGACCACCAAGCTCTAATACCAATTGTTGTAAATTGAGGTGGCCCTAATACCCACTAATCTGAGGACCTACACCTAGGACACCAACTCACTCTGAAGTCGGTCAGCCCCTTTTAATTTCTAGTTACTTAATGCGACGAGTCCTTTTGATGGCAGAGCCGCCTTCTCATTTCCGTGTGGCATAGCCTACCAACAGATGAAGTTGGCTTCCGGGTGGCAGAACCAACCTATGATGAAGTCCAGACCCTTGTGATCCCAGGTGACAAAGCTAACCTTCGATGGATCACAACTTATGCACTAAGTACTTAGAAACTATATGGCCCAACCGGGAGACTAACACTTATAAGAAACAAAACTTTATTACAACACAACAATATTACATAAGAGTGTACAACACCCTCTCTTTAGTGGCTAGTCTTGCACTCACCCTTTACATCTACCATACTCCACTCATCTACTATGCTCATGGTTGAATGGTATGGCAAGGAAGGGACCTCTATTTATAGGCCAAGGGAGTTCATAGGATGATGACATATGTCCCCTTCTAGAGTTTTCAGTAGACAAATATCTATATTCTGCACTATTCTAATTTCTTCATGGCAACAATATCTAATACCTTCATGGAAAATATCATGGATCATGAGTTTTGAGGAAGGCTTTAGAAGTTTGTATTGCTTTCCTTCAACATAATAAAAGAGAAATAAAGCATTGTATAGTATTCTTGAAGACTTGTTCATCACACTGTACCATTGCTTGCTCCCTCTATCGCAAATTATAAATTGAGGCCTCCAATACTAAGATTATAAGTCGCCCATCATATAATGTTTGTAGCGACAAAATTATAGCCATATGAAAGTACTTTAAAAAAAATCCAATGATATTCTTTTCTGTAAGATAAAGTTTTCATTGCACAAGATGAATTGTAGGTCAAAATATTTTTTCAATGTTTGAATTATGAATTGTGTTCGCGCCATATATTATTTTACATGTGGCGGAGCTAGGGAGTATTATGTAACACTTGTGTAGAATATTTAATGATTATGTAGACAACAGATATGAAGATACGGAAATATAGGACATTCACTGACCTGGCTGCCTGAATCATACTAATGACTGTGATAGACCAGAAATCCTTCTTCTGCAGCACGGTGACAAAGGCACCCAGGAGGACTACGGTCGACCACGAAAGCGCTAGGTAGCCTAAGCCTGTCACCGCCATTAGAAGGAACGTCGTACCAGTCACGACCTTGAAAATAACCTGATCCGGCCTCAAGGCAGTCCTCCGTTCTCCTCTGGCGCCGCCGGCCATCCTCGATCTATTTGTATGAAGGCTACAACGGGATCAGAGAAAGGCTTTGGCTGGTGTCCTTTCTGAGGGCATGAAGACCACTGAAGTGAATGGCCATCGGCCGCTACCTCCCGGAACAGGAGGGAAGCAAGTCCATCCTCGAGCGAAACTGGAAGCTCAGAAAGTACATCAGCGCGCCCCAACCGAAATTTGAAGCATGTGAGCAATATGAAATGTATAAATGCCAAACTAGTTTCTTTTTACCTTCTCTTCTTCCCGCTTGTCTCCCTCTCCCTCTCCCGAACCAGCAGAGGCAGCAGCCGTGGTGAGGATAAGCAGCGGGGCGCGTGACGCCACAGCCCTCTCCCTCTGTCTGAACCAGCAACTGCCTCTGCTTATCGCCAAGGAAGGATTCTCTGTCAAAAAGGAAAAGAAAAAAAGAAAAAGGAAAAGCAACTAGTCCAGTCGGTCTCAATTTTATTGGACAAGACACACTGGCACGGCACACTCCTGACCATTAATATTTACAGGCAACTTTGCTTTACGCAGCTTTATATATGTCTCAACACATCATGTGAGCAGGAAACTTCCCCATGTGACCCCGTTACCCAGTGGGGGAGCTGGGGGCCCGGAGCTTGTGGACCTCCAGCTCCGGCTCCCCCGAGGTGGCAGCGGGCAGGGCTGCTGCCAAGTGGGCCTTACTGCGGCCGTGTGGGAGCCTTGCTGCCTCCGGGTTTCGGTGCTCGGTGACGGCACGGGGGGATATGGCTGCTCTGCCCATCGATGACAGCGACCGAGGGCAACCTGACCCGTTGTTACGGTGCTGACAACGGCGGTCAGGTACCGTTCTTTCTCCATGGAAACTTTGTTTCTAGGCGTTCCCATCCACAACGGTTATGGCCGCGTTTGCACTGCTTTGGGCACATTTCGGTTACGAGAAATCCAAGCCCGGGCTTGCACCAGTGCCGTCAATGGTGACATCCTCGGGTACTGTTGTCCTCCTTGGAGGGCACTGTTGTCCTCCTTGGAGGCATTGACGAGTGACCACGTTTATTGGTGGTGGCTGCTTCACGAAGTTGAAACTCAAATGTTGCTACATCTTATTATTACTAATTGGAGGTTCTTTTTAAAATCTCCAAGTGAAACCATCCAAAATTCTAAGTGGACACTCTAAAAAAAGAGAAATTATGAAATTCTCACAAAAACGCAAAACATCTAGCCATCAATCGGTAGACACAAATAATCATAGCCATTGGATCTATTATGTTTTTTAAAAAATTATCCACATATGCTATTATAAAAATAACCTAAAGTAAACCCCTAAATTTATATATAAATTACCCACCTTTGCCATTATATAAAATAAACTGAAGTAACTCCTAATCTTCATCAAAATTACCCACTTATACCATTATAAACAATATTTGAAATAACCCTAAAATTTGCAACTAAATTGCCCACCATTAATAATTAAAAAATTACTTAAATTAACCCCTTAAATTTGCATTTATATTACCCACATATGTTATTATTAAAAATAACATGAGGTAATCCTACATTTGAATTCAAATCACCTTATTGAAAAATATACACTAATATATGATTCTAAATCGTCTATTTTTTACACTATTGTTATATGATATAATAATTAAAGTATATACGCATGATGTGTGTCAACATTTATAAGATATAGAGGAAGTGATGATAATATATATTTCTATGTTAAAATTATAGCTCAAACTTAAGGTCCATTAAACAAATTCAAGAGCATACCTATGATGCAAAGTGAAAAGTTAAAGATTATAAATATGGATGAAAACAGTAATTACTAAATAAAATATATCACAATCGGATGAATATAATAAGTATATATCTATATAAGTATTGTGCTCGAATATTTAATAAATGAGAGGTAGCTTATGGTAATAGTTTGGTAGCAATGTGACCTCATTGTTTTTCCATTGGAGACTCCACATTAGTTCTCGTGAGACACGCTAGAAAAAAAAGAGATAAATTCTGTAAATTCTCACAAAAATCAAAATTATCAAACATTTATCATGTAAACTCTAATAAACATAGTAATTGGTATGTTATATTTTCTAAAATGTTACCCACCACTATCATTATGAAAATATTCTAAAATAAACCCTAAAATGATATCTAAATTACCCAACTCGACCATAATAAAAAATAATCTAAAGTAACCCATAATCTTCATCCAATTTACTCGTGCATATCATTATAAAACATAACTTAAATGCCATTTTAAATTTGTATGTAAGTTACCCATATATGTTGTTATTAAAAATAACCTAAAGTAAACACTTAAATCCTAATCTAATTATCTTAATGTGCATCGTATATAAATGTCCAAATTTAAACTAATATATGATTCTAAATTATCTATTTATATCATTGTTAATATAGAAATACTAAGTTAAAGTATATACGCATGATGTTTGCCACCATTAGACCATTTATACATATATGTGAAGTGAAAAAAATATTGATTTTTATGCTAAACACAATGTATGGAGGTGCGATACAAAATGTAAAAAGTGTGAATATGGATGAAAAAATGTATAGAGTAATTACTAATTAAAAATCAATTACAACTGGATAAATATAAGTACACACATCTATATGAGCATTATGTTGAAGTATTGAAAAAATGAGAAAGTAGTAGGTAAACAATTTTAATTATTAGTTCGAGGTTTAATTTTTAAATAATTTTAAAATACAATAGCTTTTAAGAAAACATTAGCCTGTGCGGAAGCACGGATTGATGGACTAGTTCAGGGAACATGGGGGGATAAGGAAATCGTCAGCTACGACCCAAACGAAGGCACATATAAAATAGTGATGCATGCTTGTATGTCACACAAGGCTAGAAGGCAAGTGAGCTCGAATTTATACTAACAAGGCAATGATTTATAAACATATGTGATAGTAATTATTAATCCATATAAATATAACAAAAACGTGCATGTATGTTACATGGTTTCAAGGGTTGTATTTCGAGGACAATAATTTGGAAGTTAAAAGAAAAGATCTTCAAAGTCACCAGTGTATGTTGTGGTAAACAACATTTAAATATAGCAGTAGATAATGTGTTGACGCAAGGAGTTACGCCAAATACTCAAGCACTCAAACGTCTAGTGCAGCGCCTCCGCACAAACCGATTAGACCAGTTTGGAGGCGAGTTTCGCTGGTGAGCCCGACTAGGGACTAACGAATACTCACCCGGGAGGGATCCCACCAGTGCAAACGTACCTTGGGTTATTCTAGGGTTCAAGTCACCTAGAACATTCTCAATCACTGTTGACACATAGGAAGAACAACAAGATAGGGTTGGAAAAGATAAGGCAAAGAGGAAAAGGTAAAAGGCAAACCAGGAGTTTGGTTTGATATGATCAATTGGATAACCGTGTTAAAATACAACTCCTAACTCGGTTTACACAGATCAAACTGGTCTCACCATCCTAACAAATCAATTTGACCGGTTTTCTGAGGTGCAGATCTTCCCGAAGTCATAACTCCATCATCTGATCTCTGAATCGCATGTTCTACATATGCATTTTAATCTTCTCATCAAGAGCTACACAATGGTTAAGTCCAATTTGTATTTTGAGCACTTTACCCAAACCGATCTAACCGGTTTACACACCTGTCCGACCAGATCTGCCAATTTTAATCGTCAACACATGCCCTCCTATTTTTTTAGCAAAGCATGCGTGCTAGAAAATACTCTTCTAGACCAAAATTACCTAAGGACAATGATGAACAATACATCGACTATATATATTTTTCTATGGGCGATAACAATCTATAGGCCACAATACTGTTTGCACTTTCGTCAGGTTGGTGCTACATGAAAGGGCAGCTGCTGGTGGTGTACGAGTACATGCCCAATGGGAGCCTCGATCAGCACCTGTTCCGCAGGGGCATGCACGAGAAACGGCCCATTCTCAGGTGGGAGAGCCGTTATGGCATCGTGGGACGTCGCGGCAGGCCCCTCCACTACGTTCACCAGGAGTACGCCCAATTTGGTGCCACTTTCTATTTTACCAACAAGTTTTTTTTTCCTCTGGACCATATATCCTCAAGAAGAACAAGCTAAGAAACTCCTTGTAACGAGGATCCAAGATCAGAACAATAAATAGTAAGTTGTTCAGATCCTCTTTATCCTCCTAATATTTACTGAACTTCTTCTTTATTAGTTCAGACATTGTGGCTATAATAGATCACTATGTCTAGCAAGTTCTTTCAGCTTTGATTGCATCAGAACAAACTCATGAAAGAAACCACTTGATGTCACATAAAGAGAACCAAACAGACGCACTGTAACTTTGTGGAATATCTTCAAAAAATGAGTAACACAAGAGAACCAAACAGACGCACTGTAACTTTGTGGAATATCTTCAAAAAATGAGTAACACGCCTAGCATTACGCCAATCAGACACAGATGAAGGAACATGACCCTCAAAGTATGTTTTGAATTGCTTGTTCTCCTTGTTTAACCTTACAAATGCCTTCTCAAATATAACCGCATTATCATGTCGTGTGAGAGGAAATTGTAGAAATTTAGTTTGAAGTAGAGCTAAAGATCAAAAAGAGGCATGCAACTTATCAAAGGCACTAAACAATCTTAAATCTCTTTCCTTCCTGTCGCTTGCAAACGATAGACTCACAAATATAACAAATGCACTTCACATGCTAAGGACCTCAAATAACCTCGTCAGTCATCACCCTCACATAGCAGATCTCATGGATGTCAAAATAAAAGGGAGAAAAGGATTTGGGAGTATGAGCCGTGGGACTGTTGGAGCCTCAACCTTAGTGATGTTTTTTGTATCTATAGTACTAAAATCTCTAACCTTAACCTCTCATCAGAAGCAAGCAAGCAACATTCGATCCATTCATCCATGCAGAGGAAAAGGGAAGCGCAAGGAATTGGGACGAGAGGAGTATGGGGATCAAATGAACTAACCTTCATAGTCACGCAGAGGGGATTGGATCGCCGCCTGCAGGGGATGACGAGCGGAGCTCAGCGGTGGCAACTGCCCCGATGCCGCGGCCATTGCCGATTTCGCAGGTGGCCTGGCGGTGGCGACAGGGCAACTCCTTCAGATACGTACATGAATTAGATGGGTCAGCTGAGTTGGGTTATGTACCTACCCAATAGGATATACACCCAATAGGATATACAATAGATGGGTGGACCTGAAATCCAACCCAACCCTGGATGTAGTTTTTTTATCCAGATTGGGTTGGGTCTACACGGATGGATTGGGTGGGTCGCTTGACCCATGCACAGACCTAGTACTGAGGATATGATTGCTTCCTCGCCCTCTCCTCCGGCTGAAGTGTCTTTGCGAAAGAAGTTCTGCTCTATTTTATAGCACCCTTTCGCGTTTAACATAATCCCTAGATAAATCTTGAGCACAACTGCACAAGTGACCACATAATAATACGAGCACAATCGTCTAGGCATGCATGTGTACAAAACCGAGCTAAACATGACTAGATCTACCATGCTCAAAGGATGGGAACACCAAATACACGAACCGAATTCATGACGGCCCCTACCAAATTCATAATTTTCAAAACGCAAGGACAAAAATGGGACAGATATTTGCACTCATATCCCTAGAGAAAGTACAAGGCATAAACTGTTGAAATGAATAGCTGGATGTTTCAAAATAACAATTTATGACTAAGAATTCAGGGGCTTAATTATTAGATATATTTAAAAGTTTCCATTACGAAAATTAAGATCATGTTACAATTTACTCAGTACATCTGAGTAACATGTAACATGACCTTAACTTTCGTAATGGAAGAGAAAAACAGAGCAACGAAGTGCACCTCCTCCTTGAAAGATGAATGCCAGCTTCTCATACATCCTCTGTTCTGCCACTTTGTCCATTATTCTCTTCTGAACGTCAGCAACTTTTCAAAATTTATGTTAGCAAGCCCATTTAGCAAGTAGCACTACACGACTTGTCTGCACTAATTTTAGAGATCGCATTGTGATCAAATTTTTCTAGTGGTGTCAAATCCTAACCACATTCGGACTATTAAGAATATTGACAGACATTGTCATCTTTGTAGCGGCAAACGTTCATTCTTTCAACTAATTTGCAAATGCTTCGCTATCGCCCCTATCGAATTCATGAATTTCAAAACGCAAGAAGATGAGAAGCACAGGAATCGGACACATTTCCACTCGATTGCCTAGGAAAAGTAGAACTATTTATGCTCAACAGAGACTTCGATATAAAGAAAAGTTCCCATGACCTGATTAAGACCATGTTACATATTATACCTGAAAATTTCATACACCCAAGGCAGATTTAGCATCCATTGATCTACTAAGAACTTTACTTCTTCCTTCCATGGGCAGCAACGAGAAGTTCAGCCATCATCGTTGGGCTGTTCGCCATCAGATCCTTGAACCCCTCCGTCTTCATGACCGTATCAAGATTTTCACTTGACCCTCCAGCAATGAACTCCATGCACTTAACCTTGAGCTGAGAGCAGCCTTGCTGCTCTGCTAGAGCCAGCATTATATTGTCGATTGCAAATGCGAGCCTTTGCTCGCACAACACCTTGAGCCTGTCCAGCTGGTACCTATCAGCGGCTACAACCAAATGCTGAGCCAAATTCGCTGTCGCTGTCTCCATCCTATCGAGCTCCGGTACCGCATCAGTGTAGATGAAGCGAAGCATGGCCCCAAACACAGAGGGCTCCATCCCACGGATCTTGACGCGTCCAGAGCTCTTCTCCTGCATCTCTCCGAAAAACTCGGCCATGAAGACAGGGGACCTTGCAGCCAGCACGTTCTTGTGCGCGGCTAAAGACTTGCCGGACACGGGGAACGTCACGTCCGCTCCCACCTTGCTCTCCAGGAGTTCACCAAGGTGTTTGGGAAGGTTAGGGGACGGCACCATGATATCTTGAATACAGTGACCGTGCATTCCACTGTCATAGACTCGTTCTTGATGTAGCCAGATGAACGTGCTTCCGCCGCTCTCAGGAGCGCAACAATGGCAGACGAACCTGAGGGATGCTGAAACGACGCAGCCGTAGTGGCCTTTGCTGCCGATGGTCAATGCTCCCGGTTGGATCTACCAGCCGGCAGCTTAGAGCCACCCTCACTCTGTTTGCGCCGGCGTCGCTGAGGAAGACGAGCGTGAGTGCGATCCGGTGGTCGCCGGAGAAGAATCTCCAAGGGTAGAATAAACAGATTTCCCACTCGTACCCATCAACTTCACATCTGCATCCAAGGGTGGTCATGGCGCCGGTGTGGTTGCAGCCGTCGATCTTGAGCCGGAGCGTGGAGCACGCGCCGTCGCCGAGGTGAGTGCGGGAGAGATTCATCACGGCGGAGCCCTACGATCGAAGGATTGGGTGGGAAAGGGATGAAAATGGCAGTGTTATGGTTCTTTGGTGTGATCCAGTCGCTGCTCGCCGGCACAATTTATAGCGACTGCGCGCTCGGGTACAGTGGAGAGGCGGTCAACCTCTCTCTCAATATGGAGACGAACCGATGAGGCGAGCAAATGCAGCAGAAGATCATGCGTCACCGCTCACGGGTCCAAACTGATTTGTAGACCCGAGCGCTTCATCTACTTGCCCTGCGTAGGAAAGGCTCACTACTAGAGAAACAGCCATCCCAGCCACCCCATCACCACCGGTTTTCGGCAATCCAGCAGTAATAACTCATCACCGCCGGTTTTTTACATAATCCAGCGGTAAAAAATAAAACCGGCGGCGATGATTTAACATCATGTCCGGTTTGTAATACGAGCCAGCGATGATGTCTCCCTCGGACCCAAATTTTTTATAAAATCCTATTTACCATCCACTCACGTCCACGCACACCCTTCCTTCCGCGACCCCTTCCCCCACCCGCACACCCTCCTCTCTCTCTCCCCACTTCTTCTCCAGCGCCGCCCCTCTCTCTCCCCACTTCTCCAGCTCTCCCTCTCCTCCCTTCCCCGGCCGGCCGGCCGGATCCCCCTCCCTCCCTCTCCTCCCTCTCTCCTCTCCTCTCTTCCCTGGCCGGCAGGTTCCCCTCTCCCTCCCTCTCTCTCCTCCCTCCCATGGTAGATCTCAACCCCTCCCTCTCCTCTCCCCCAGCCAGATCTCTGCCACCCCTCCCCTCCGCGCGCCCCTCACTCGCCGGTTGCAGCGAGGAGCGAGCGCGGCGGCGCGGGCGCGGCATGGTCGGAGGCCAGGGATGCGGGCGCGGCGTGCTCGAAGGCTGACGGGCGCAGGCGCAGCGGGGCTCCGCGGCCGACGAGCGCGGCCTCAGCTAGCAACGCGGTGGCAAGTACCCCTCTCTCTCTTTCCGGGTCACGAGGAGGATGCAGCCGTCGTTGCGCTCCGAGCTTGGCGACGGTTGGATCCGGCCCGCCGTGTCGCTCCGAGCTCCGTCAACGGCTTGATCTGGCGGTGGAGCGACGGTAGGGCAGCAGCGGGGATTTTTTTTGTTTTTTTAATAAGGCTTCACCGCCAGTTCCAAAACCGGCATCACAACTGGTACCTCCATTACTGTCGAATTTCATATGACAGATCCTAAACCGACACTGAAGGAGGTTTTGGAACCGGGTGATGGCATTTTCTCTAGTAGTGGCTCTGTCCAGTAGGAGCTTGACACCTCATTATCTATCACACCCAAAAATTCCTATTTTGGATTGTGAGTAGAAAACACTAAATAAAATAAATATTTTTTATTTTCTTAATTTTACCAACCTTAATTTAATTTGTTGTCAATTTAGATAGGTAAAATAGTTTTCTAAAATTTTAAATTAAGGTTACGTGGGATGTTGCATTCATGCTGGTTCAATAATATTTTGAATGAAAAATGAATTTAAGTTGCTGTTTTAAAAAAAATAACGATTAGGTTTTCGTTTAATCCAAATCTTGTAGTAGTCATAATTCAATTCTTAAACCTTTTGTGCCGGCTCTTTTTTAATCCTGGTTCAACTTTCTATTTCCTTTCTTTTACTGGCCGAGCCACCTTTCTCTCTTTTCCTTGTCAATTTTCTTTCTTACCATTTTCTTCCTTCAGCCTTTCCAGCATGCACGTACGTGAACTATAGTGCTCAAACAAGCTAGCATCCAGGACCTTCACGTACGTCAGCATGCAATACAACAAGTCCATCCTCAAGCCAAGCCCACAATACATGCTTACCTGTTCCTCTCCTTCAACCTCACGACGTTTCGCGTCGTCGTTCTGGCAGCCTGAATGTCTGCTAGTGCATCCTCAATGAGCACCCATGCCCATGAATGAGCAAAACGGATCCCACTTCCGCATCGTGATAATTTCCTTGCACTCATGATCACAAACCGCCGCCTGCCAACAGCCTTTGAGCTCCAGGACGTTCAGCTTCATTCTCCCCTCGACCCCTCGTGCTGCCTATAAAAACAGAAGAACTCAGGCATCCCTCACGCTATCTCACCACGAATAATTGGGAGGAAGAAGGATTTCAACAAACATGTAGCTGGCGTATGTTACCTCATCTTTCTAGCAGGCACAAAAGATGCTTCTTTGTCTATCTTTATCTCTCCTTTCAAGCTGTGTCCAAAAAAATGACTGAGGACAGTAATTAATAATTAAATAAGATGCAATACTAAGAGATAAGGATACAGAAGAAGAAGAAATTACGGACCTCCGTGTTCCTTGCAGATCAGCCTTTTCTTTACTCCAAAACATCTAGAGCTGACTCAGTTCTTTCTCTTCTCCTAATTATTTTTTAGATACAAAGGGGTATTTAGAATTGACTTGCATCACTACTGAACATCTTGGCGAGCACGCAAGCATTAATATTCAGAATTGACCCACACCAGTACTGAACATCCTTTCTAGCGCAAGCAGGAATTGTATCAAACAGGTGTTAGGCAGAATGAAAACTAAATGCAGTAGAGTAGATCAAAGTTGAGATTAATAATTCCGTTGATTAAATCAATCAAACAACTCATCCATCACAAGATTAAAGGAACTGCTGAGGGGGGATAGATAAAGAGATCTGGAAAATGGAAATTGAGAAGGAACGACACTTACACCGATGTCATTGACGGTGTTTTGCCGCCGGGATGTGTTCCTCCCCACTACCCTTGTGCGACCCCGCCGCTGCAGGCCTCGGAACCGCATGGTCTTCCGGGGAAGGGAGGGAAAAGGGTGGCGGCGGCTAGGGTTTTGAGCATGATTCGCCTGTGCGGGGCTACTGCCGTTGCCGCCGACCGGCGTCGGCGCCTCCCAACCGACTCCCACCCTCCGTCGCGCGTGGCCGCTCCTTGCTGCTGGCTTGGGGGAGCGGGGCCAGCGAAGAGGTGGACGGGGATGGCCAGCGAAGTGGTGGACGGAAAAGAGCTCGAGAGCGCAACAAGCAGCAGGAGAGGAGGGGCCGTTGGAGTTCTTGGGCTCCTCCGCCGCGGATCCGGCGTGGTGGCGCATGGAGGCAGCACGGTCTGGGCGAAGGGAGCACGGCGTGGTGGCGCACGGAGGGGGCGCGGTCCCGGCGGAGGAGGACGCGGGGTGGGTCACGGAGAGTCGGCCTCGGCGGCGGTGGCGGCGGGCTGGGGCTGTGTGAGATGAGGGGAGCCGAGGGGGAGCTTTTGCATAGTTCAAACGTTTGGCTTAGCAGATTTTGCCACCGCTGGTTTCGCCGATTTTCCATTAATAACACCTGCAACCTTGTTTTTTTTGCCACTATGCTATTTCTAATCCATTTTAATTTTCTCTCCCATACATACCCACGTGAAATGACAATCTTATCCCTTATCTCTTATTACAAAGGATTCCTCCTTGGATGGCTGGTTCATTCAGCTCGCTCATTCCAGGAAGATAGGGCACTTCGAGGATCAACAATGGCGAGCTTGGAGGGAGGGTTTGCTGCTCCAGCCGAGGTACGTGGTCCCAATGGCGCTCCTTCCGATAACCTTTATAGTCTGAGTTCTCAATTTCTCCTCTTTCTCGTTGACCTGAAACCCTAGGTTTCCGATGCCGGCGAGGAGAAGCTAACGACGACAGGAGCGGGTGATAGAGGGTTGTGCCCTAGCTTGAAGGACAACACTGTTGGGTAATTTCTATTTCTCAAACCATCTTTTCATTCTTTGCTGTTGCGTTGTGCATAAGGGGAACTGATGTTAGGTTGAACTCTAACTCAGTTCATCCCTTTATCTTTGTTAGGGATAATCCAGATGAGGTTTTTAGTATTTCGATTAGAGTAGTTCCCTATGTTGCGAGTCTTGATGATGGAACTGTCAAGCAGTATGAAAGGCAAGATCAGGATTGGGATGTGTCCTTGAATGGGTACACAATGGATAGTTTTCTTGGAGATCTCAAGTAGAGAGGTTGCATTGGGTTAGTACACAAGAGCCTCGCATCTGGTGCACTGACATGACCACAAAGACCTAAGAAAGGGTTCAAATTAGTGAGCATTTGTTAACCATATTCAAGGATAGATGGTCTGTAAAGTGGGTGTGCTTTTTAGTTGAAAATGTTGAGATAAGAAGTAGTTTTTCATGTCAGTCAAGTGTGACTTTCTCGAACAGTGGCACGCAGGAACCACTTCTGCTTGAGTCAGTGCCATGTGGGCTACCTAATTTTGAATCGATTGATTGGGACCCACTGGTAATTTAGGAAAGCCATGATGAGGAAGGAAGAATTGAAACCATTGGACAAGATAAATTGTATGTTATTTTGGGATTGAAGGATGAGGATGAAAGGGTGAAGAAGGCCGTAGAGGCTGCAGCACAAGCTGCTGAAACCCAAGGAGGTACCATGCCATTGGACATAGAGGGTGCAACCATTCCAGTGGATGATATCATACTAGAGGAGTTGCATATAAGTTATGACAAGGATAATTCACAAATGAAACTTGGCCTTTGTTACCCTGATATGGATGAGTTCAAGTTGGCTAAGACAATATACAATCAATGAGAAGTTTGAATTGGGTACAAAGAAATCAGATCAAAAGCGATTTAGAGGGTTCTGCACAGGTGAAGATTGCCCTTGGAGAATAGTCGGCAATCATCAAAGTAATAAGAAAACTATCATGGTACTAACTTGTTGTTTTGCATGTGTTTGTAGTGCCTGACCTGCAGCTATTTTCGTGTTTTCACTTGCTCATATGAACTAATTTTCACTACAATTTGATTGTAGATCACCCTTTTAGTGGATAAACATGATTGTATATCAACTAGTAGAATAAAGACTATTACAGCTTCAAAATCCTAGGTGGCAGCAAAAGTTGTCCCTATCCTCATCAAGGATAAGAAAATGGGTGCTAAGAAGTTGTAGAAAAAGTTGGAAGATGACTACAATATCACTATTGGGTATGATAAAGTATGGAAGGGAAGGGAGATGGCTTTGAAACAGATATATGGGTCATGGAAAGAGAGTTTCCATACATTGTATAGTTGGAAGGTAGAGATTGAGAAGTATTGGGGGAAATATTAACGATCTCCCCTAGCCCATGGAATCAACAAAACGTAAAGGCCTAGGCCCACCTAAGGTGGTAAGATTGCCGTCGGCCCAATATGGGAGGGAGAGGCCACGTTCCGCCTCACCCGATGCGGAGTCCCGGGGTCGGACGTTCCTGACCCCTTGAAGACTAAATTCCGCCTCGCCCAACCCAGAGGACCGAGGTCGGGAGCGCCCGACCCCTACCACAAAACTCCGCCTCGCCCGACCCTGAGCGCGGGGGTCAGACTCGCTCGGGTCCACAAGACAAATATCCGCCTCGGGCGCAGACTGGAGGATCAGGGTGCCGATCTCGTGGGTCCCCCTATCGACCTCACCATAAATGCGCCGCGGCCCTATCATGCAGAAAGGGAGTGGCGCCCCCAACGTAACCTGTCACGAATACCCATGTGCGACCATGTGGCGCGAGCTGCAGTGGTCACGGCTCCCTCTGATTTGCCGCAGGGTACTCATGGCCCGCGCCGAATGGCACAGGAGGGCGCTCCGCTCGTTCTCGTGCCCCGCGCTCCCGATGGCAGGGATGCGACATCCGCGTCTCATGGGTAATCAGCAGGGTAACAGAATTGGCCATCCTCCCCGACGGGCACAGATGCCAAGGCTGAGGATCATCATCGTGCTTGGCAGCAACGGCGACCGGGAGATCATCGACAGGATCTGGAAGAAACCGCCCTCCCTCGACGGACACGCTGACAGGGACCGGAGGCCAGAGCAAGAGCGGCGGCCCTGGGACCCTCTCCTTATGCTATATTTTACTTAGCTTATCTCTTTTACTTCTCCTCATGCCTGGCTCATCTGTAACCCCGAGCTCCCCCTTCGCGCTATAAAAGGAGGACCGGGGGCCCTGAGACAGGGGACTCTCTCCCTCAAGCAAGTAGAACACACTCACACCCACTTAGAGCATCGTTGCACTCTCAAGAGACCTGGGATCAGCTCCCTCTCTCGCAATACTGTAACCCCTACTACAGAACCCCGCGTTGGTAACACGAGCAGCTCCCGATACTGGACGTAGGGCCTTCCTCTGCCCGAACCAGTCTAACCTCGTGTCTCCCACGCCACCATCCGAAGCCTTACGCGCATAAAAGAAATTTACTAGTCTAAGTCTCGATCCACAAATCTTGACAACGACAGTTGGCGCGCCAGGTAGGGGACCTTTGCGCATACATCTCCGACTTCAGATGGCCAGGCACGACGCCAGCTTCGCTCCGGGCTCCCTGATCCGCTTTAGGAGTCTAGACTTCCTCACCACCGGGGAGGGGATCGAGCTGATCCCTCTCCTCGTCTTGCCCGCTCGCCCCACCATCCCCGGCTCCGCCGCCGGGACAGCAGCGAGCGGCCAGGCGCGCGCCGGAGGGCCTTTCCTAGGGGGTCGGCTCTTCGGGCTGCGCAATGCTGCGGTGACCTATGGTCGCCTCCTGACGCGGTCCATGACCGTGTCATCCGCAAGCAGCAAGCTCGCAAGCGTGGCGAGGACGATCTTCGACGCCGGCTCCAATAATGGGAGCCACCACCCCTCACGCGAGTGCCTCATGGCCGACGCACACTCCGAGGGGTCCAACGACGACGGCGCCGAAGGGAGGCAGAGGACTCCCCCACCACGCGCCTCGGCTACGACTGGGGCCCTTGGCAAGGCCCCGGTGCGACCTCGGCAGCCGGAGGCGCGCGCGGCGTCCCGCCAGGAGGTCGAGCGCCCCCGCCACGAAAGCGGAGCACGACAACGGGCGCGCGACGTCCAGCAACGCATCTGCACGGATGAAGAATGCCCTCAGCTCTTCGCTTGCGCTAGCCAGAACATCACTGCCGTGGCAGCTCTACTCCGATTACTCCCCGAGCCGGCGATGCCCGAGGAGCGACGGGCGCGCCAAGAGGTGCACGACCTGCTCGAGTGCGCCGTCATCCAGCAGGCGGAAAGCTCCGCGTCTCGGCGACGCGGGCAAAACACCAGCAGGGAAGTTCCTGAGGCGCCTCCGGAAAGGCGGGGGGAGTCTGTCCACTAGCCCCTTCCTAGGGCAAACCGGGCCGCGTCCGCCCGACGAACACCACCGCCCACAGGAGGTGGGGCTCAATCCGTTCATCGACGCGTCGGCCCTGTCCACGACACCCGCGACACCCTGGACGCGCGGAGGTGCTCCCGCGCAGATAGGGAGGATGGGGTGGATCGCGGCTACCACGTCCACCGCGGCAGGCGCTACAACAGCGAAGAAGACGGCAGCCCGAGCCCCGAATGCACCGTTTCCTCCGTGCTTCAGGCAACCGATGAATGTGGCTAAATACTCGGGGGAGACGAACCCCGGGGTATGGCTCAGCAACTACCGGCTTGCATGTCAGGCCGGTGGGGCGGACGATGACTTGTTCATCATCCGCAACCTTCCACTCTTTCTAACCGACTCGGCACGAGCCTGGCTGGAGCATATCCCTTCAGGTCGGATCCGCTGCTGGAACGACTTGAAGGAGATATTCATAGGAAACTTCCAGGGCCCGTACACGCGCCCCGGCAACTCCTGGGATCTCCGGAGCTGCCGTAAGGAATCAGATGAGTCCCTCCGGGACTACATCCGACGCTTCTCCAGGAAGCGCACTGAGCTCTCCAACGTCGCGGACGCCGACGTCATAAGGGCCTTCCTGGCAGGAACCTCCTGCTGGCCCCTCATCCACGAGCTAGGGCGCCGAGGCCCGTGAACCACGGAGGAACTCCTCAATATTGCCACCAGCTACGCCTCGGGCGAAGAGGCCGTTGGAGCGATCTTCGACCGCTCCAAAGGCAAGGCAAAGCAGGAGGAGGATGTTGATGAGGGCACCTCCAACCGCCAGCAGAAGAAGAAAGGCAAGCAGCGGTGCGAGGCTCCCCTCGTGGCTGCTGTTGAGCGCAAGCGAGGACAACCGCCCCAGAGGGCACTCCCGGCTTCTTCGACAAGCAGCTCGAGGGACCGTGCCCAAACCACGAGTTCCCCGCAAAACACGCCTACAAGGACTGCAACCTCATGAAGAGGTACTTCGTAGGCAATCCAGTGAAAGGTAATCGGAAGCGGAAGCCCGACGAGGAGAAGGAAGACGGCTTCCCCAAGGTGGATGGCTGCTTCATGATCTTCGGCAGCCCAGCGGCGTACGACTCCAAACGCCGTCAAAAGCTGGAGCGTCGTGAAGTCTACGCGGCCGAGCCTGCGACGCCGGCCTTCCTCGACTGGTCGGCATCCTCCATCACCTTCGATCGGTCCGACCACCGAGGACGCGTCTGGCATCCGGGACGCTACCCTCTCGTCGTCAACCCCATCATCGGCACGACGCGCCTCACCAAGGTGCTCATGGATGGAGGCAGCGGCCTCAACATCCTCTACGCCGAGACCCTCGACGCCATGGGGATTGATCGCTCCCGCCTCCACCCCAGCAAGGTGCCGTTCCACAGCGTCGTGCCAGGGAAACAGGCAATGCCACTCAGGCAAATCGACTTGCCCGTCACTTTTGGGACCCCTTCCAACTACAGGAAGGAGGTCCTCACCTTCGAGGTGGTAGGATTCCGCGGAACCTACCACGCCATCTTGGGGCGGCCATGCTACGCCAAGATCATGGCCATCCCCAACTACACCTACCTCAAGCTCAAGCTGCCGGGGACCAACGGGGTCATCACCATCGGCACGTCTTTCCAAAAGGCATATGAGTGCGACGTGGAATGCTACGAGTATGTCGCAGCCATCACCTTCAAAGGAGATTTGGCGGTCCAACTCGTGGAGGGCGCTGAGGATCAGCCCGACTCCAAGCAGTCGGCCACCTCCTTCGAGTCCACCGAAGGCGTCAAGGAGGTCCTTCTCGACCCCAGCAGCTCCGACGGTCGGACCGTGCGGATCAGCGCTACCCTATCTCCCAAATAGGAAAGCGCGCTCGTTGACTTCCTCCGCGCGAACAGCGACGTCTTCGCGTGGAAGCCCTCGGACATGCCCGGCATTCCAAGAGAAGTCGCTGAGCACTCCTTGAACATCAAGGCCGGCTCCAAGCCAGTAAAGCAAGGTCTGCACCGCTTCGACAAGGAGAGGCGCAAGGCCATCGGCGAGGAGCTCCAGAAGCTTTTGGCGGCCGGATTCATCAAGGAAGTGTACCACCCTGAGTGGCTAGCTAATCCTGTTCTTGTACGAAAAAAGAATGGGAAATGGAGGATGTGTGTTGATTATACCGGTCTCAACAAGGCGTGCCCGAAGGATTCGTTTCCTTTGCCACGCATAGATCAGATAGTCGACTCAACCGCCAGATGCGAAACCCTTAGCTTCCTTGATGCGTATTCCGGCTACCATCAGATCGCGATGAAAGAGTCCGACCAGCTCGCTACCTCTTTCATCACCCCCTTCGGCCCCTACTGCTATGTTAAGATGCCATTCGGCCTCAAAAACGCGGGGGCTACGTTCCAGCGATGCATGCTGAAATGTTTTGGGGACCTCATCAGGCGGACCGTTGAGGCTTACATCGACGACATCGTAGTCAAATCCAAGAAGGGCGACCAGCTCATCCCTAACCTCGAACTAGCCTTCGAAAGGCTGAGGGACAAGCGTATTAAGCTCAATCCCGAAAAATGCATTTTCAGGGTTCCGAGGGGCATGCTGCTAGGTTTCATCATCTCCGTGCGCGGCATCGAAGCCAATCTGGAGAAGATAGCGGCCATCAGCGACATGGGGCCAATCCAAAACATAAAAGGAGTCCAGCGCGTCATGGGATGCTTGGCGACTCTGAGCCGCTTCATCTCGCGCCTTGGCGAACGGGGGCTCCCTCTCTATCGACTCCTAAAGAAGACTGACCGCTTCGAATGGACCGACGAGGCCCAAGAGGCACTTGACCGACTCAAGGACCTCCTGACGAAGGCCCTGATCCTAGTCCCGCCGACCGACAGCGAGCCCCTCCTACTCTACATTGCAGCGACCACCCAGGTGGTTAGCGCGACCCTAGTGGTGGAACGAGAAAAGGAGGCACACGCCCTCAAGGTGCAACGCCCGGTCTATTTCATCAGTGAAGTCAAGTTTGAGTCCAAGGCGTGCTACCCACAAATCCAGAAGCTCATCTACGCCGTCCTCATCACGAAGAGGAAGTTGCGCCACTACTTCACCTCCCACCCGGTAACAGTTGTTTCGTCATTCCCACTAGGCGAAGTGATCCAGAACCAGGACACCACGGGACGGATCGTGAAGTGGGCGCTCGAGCTCATGGACCAAGGCATCACCTACGCCCCTCGCACCGCCATCAAGTCCCAGGTACTCGCCGATTTTGTAGCAGAGTTGACGGAGATCCAAACACCATCGGCGCCGGAGAAGCAGGAGTATTGGACAATGTACTTCGACGGATCGTTGATGAGGGCCCATGCCGGAGCGGGCCTCATCTTCGTCTCTCCTCTAGGCGTGCGCATCAGGTACATGATCCGCCTCCACTTTCCTACGTCCAACAATGTCGCCGAGTACGAGGCCCTCATCAACGGGCTTCGCATCGCCATCGAGCTGGGCATCCGTCGGCTAGACATCCAGGGCGACTCTCAGCTAGTCGTCGAACAAGTCATGAAGGAGTGGAGCTGCCACGACCCCAAGATGGCAGCCTACTACAACGAGGTTCGCAAGCTTGAAGACAAATTTGACGGGCTGGAGCTCAACCACGTCGCAAGGCGCTTCAACGATGCAGCTGATGAGCTGGTAAAGGCAGCGTCCAGCCGAATGCTCGTACCCGACGGAGTCTTCGTCAGCAACCAGTTCAAGCCCTCAATCTGTTACCAAGAACCGGCGAGGGTCGGCGAAGCGCCACCAGCTCCGGACTTGGGGGAGGTCGGCAGTGCGCCACCTATCCCAGGCCCGGGAGCCGGCCATGACACGGTCGGCACGACTTCACCTGTCTCAGTCCCGGAAGCCGACCCCTCCGACCCTGTTGGGATACGAGGTAGGCTACGCTAGCGCAAAACAAAATTTTCTACCGCGTATAACCAGGAAGAGCTGCCGTATAAGGATCACGGGATTACCACTCGACGCACTACTGGTGCGGAAGATGTAGATATGCGTCGGTGCAGTGAAGACGATCACGTAGTCGTACGTAGTCGATCAACGTAGTCGTACGTAGTCGATCACGTCCAGCAGCTCCTCAGCAGCTCGTCCACGTGCACAGCAAGATCGCCTCCGGTGCCGCGGCTCGTCGTCGGCTCGTCGTGGCTCGTCGGCGGCTCGTCGATGGCTCGTCCAAGTGCTGCAGGCGCAACACCTCCAAGGTATCCACACGTGCAGGGAGGAAGCGTCGCAAGCCGGACTGCTAGATCCGCGAGTTGCAACAGGCGAGGGCGTGGGGGGCGCGGCAAGAGTGTTCGGCCAAAAGGTGTGAAACCCTAGGGCGCCCCCACCCCTCTATTTATAGGGGTTCCTGATGGGCCTCTGGATCCGAGGCCCATTAGTACTCCTAAACCTAATCCAACTCGGATCAGATCCGAATTGGGCTTCCAGCCCCTTAAGTGTGTGACCCTATGGGTTCGGATACGCATAGACATGGCCCGAGTACTCCTACTCGGCCCAATAATCGGTAGCGGCCTCTAGCAAGACGTGCCAACTCCTATACGCATACGAAGATCATATCAGACGAACCATCACAACATAATATACATGCTATTCCCTTTGCCTCACGATATTTGGTCTAGCTTCAAGCCGACCGCTCTTTCTCGATCCTGTGATTCGGAATCCCTTTGTAGGTTAACTCTTAACCGTACGTAGCATGGCCATGCATTTTCTGATCCGATCACTCGAGGGGCCCAGAGATATCACTCTCAATCAGAGAGGGGCAAATCCCATCTTGATTGACCATGTCTCATAGCATGCTTCTCGACAAACCCGAAAGCTACCTTTATAACTACCCTGTTACGGCGTAGCGTTTGATAGCCCCTAAGTAGGTCGATTCACATCTAGAATACATGCGACAATCTCAGGTCTAAGGACAAAGCGTATATGTTGTTTAAAGAGAGAACTACTTCTCGTGTTGGGTCAGTCCTAACACATGTCTCAACATGTGTCCACATTATTAGTTCAACATCTCCATGTCCATGACTTGTGAAACATAGTCATCAACTAATACATGTGCTAGTCTAATATTCATGTGTGTCCTCACATGAACTCCGACTAGGGACAACTTTAGAATAACCATACAAGTAAAGAGTTTCACATACAATTCACATAATTGCAAATCAATTCAAGTAGCCTTTAATAGATATTCAATGAACACAATATACAAATCATGGATACAAATGGAATATCATCATCTCTATGATTGCCTCTAGGGCATACCTCCAACAGTCTCCCACTTGCACTAGAGTCAATCTAGACCCCGCGGTGGGGGCTGACCCCCCACCCGACTGGAGAGCCCCATACCTCGACTACCTCGTCCGCGACACGCTCCCGGCGAACAAAACGGAGGCACGTAGGATTGCACGTCGCGCCAAATCCTTCGTTATTATCGACCAAGAGCTCTACAAGAGAAGCCACACCGGTATCCTCCAGCGCTGCATCCCGATCGAGCAGGGAAAGGCACTGATTCAAGACATCCACGCCGGAGCCTGCGGCCATCACGCCGCGCCAAGAACCCTTGTTGGTAATGCCTTCCGGCCAGGTTTTTACTGGCCAACAGCGGTCACCGAGGCCACCCACGTGGTCTGCACCTGCAAGGGGTGCTAGTTCTTCGCGCGCCAAACCCATCTGCCTGCGCAGGCGCTCCAAACCATCCCCATCACGTGGCCCTTCACGGTCTGGGGGCTGGATCTCGTCGGGCCCTTCAAGAAAGCGCCCGGGGGCTTCACCCACCTGCTTGTCACCGTCGACAAGTTCTCCAAGTGGATCGAAGCACGACCGATCGCGCCGATCAAGTCCGAGAAGGCGGTACAATTCTTCACCGACATCATCCATCGCTTCGGAATCCCCAACTCCATCATCATGGACAACGGGACGCAGTTCATCAGGAAGAAATTTCTCCAGTTCTGCGACGACCACCACATCCGAGTGGACTGGTCGGCCGTAGCACATCCCTTTACGAATGGGCAGGTCGAACGAGCCAACGGTTGATACTCCAGGGTCTCAAGCCACGGATCTTCGACCGCCTCAAAAAGTTTAGCGGACGGTGGGTCGCGGAGCTTCCCGCAGTCCTTTGGAGTCTGAGGACAACCCCTAGCCGGGCGACTGGTTTCATCCCGTTCTTCATGGTCTACGGGTCCGAGGCCATCCTGCCCACTGACCTAGAGTATGGATCGCCGAGGGTCAAGGCATACGACGAACAAGGGAACCAAGCATCGCTCGAAGACGCACAAGATCAGCTCGATGAGGCACGCGATGTGGCCCTGCTGCACTCGGCCAAGTACCAGCAGGCTTTGCGATGTTACTACAGCCGCAGGGTGCAAGGCCGAGCCTTCAACGTCGGCAACCTGGTGCTCCGCCTCGTCCAGGATAACAGGGGTCGGCACAAGCTGACTCCTCCGTGGGAAGGTCCCTTCATCATCGCGCAGGTACTGCGGCCAGGCACCTACAAGCTAGCGACCCCCGATGGACAGATCTTCAGCAATGCTTGGAACATAGAACAGCTAAGGCGTTTCTACCCCTAGTTTTCATTTCCAAGTTTTGTACATGAACTTTTTTGTAAATTTAAAGATTTTTTATGGAAAAAAGAATTTCGAGCTGGTCCCATTCAAGTTTCACGTTGAACTCAGGGATATCCGACCCTGGTTTCGTTCCAGGGCCGCATATCCCTCGGGGGCTATCAAGGGCTCCGGCTCAAGCCACTTGGCACCATCTCAAAAATGTTTTCCCTTCCCGAGCCGACCCTCTTTCTGAACTTTCGGGCATGAAAAGGAGAGAGCACATGAACGGTGTTCAGGCAAGACTGATCGGACTGCGAAAAACCTACGCCCCAGCGGCTACGGTGCCCTCGCTCATCAACGCTTACTGACACGCCCGACAACGCACTCTAAACTTTCCAAGTCCGAAAAATAAGAAAGAGGATCGGAAACTTTTTTACGACAAGTTATGGAAAAGGCCTCTATGGCCATCACAAAATGAGTCTGGAACTAACGTATTTACACCTTGGGCGCCAGCCCGATACAGTTAACTCGTCGGGGGATCTTCAGGAGGGACGGCTTCATCCTCTAGGAGCTTCGCCAAGGCCTCCACCGGGTTGAACACCGACGCGTCGATCTCGTCCAGCTCAGCCTCGGAGTAGCTGACGGCGTATCCTCCGCTCATCCCGGCGAAATTGATGCCGGAGTAGTGAGAGCTGAAGACCCCGAAGGCTCGCCGCACGCCGGTGTGGAGCGCTTCCATGGTGATCTCGCGGGCTCGACGGTACGTCCCGAGGACACGAGCCGTCAACGAGCTCGTCCCCTCCCCCTGGACCACACTGAGGCCGTCGCAGACCATGCGGACCGCATCCCGCAGGGTGCCGTGCTCAGTGCGCTCCGCGTCAAGCACCTCCCTCAGCTGGGCGATTTCGTCTATAAGGACCACCCAGAAAGACCCAACAAATCAGAAACCACTGCAACACCACAGACACAAAGAAACAAAGAGAAGTCTCACCCTCGGACCGGGCCTTCAGCTCACGCTCCCGATCGGCCCCCTGGGACACAGCGGTCTGGAGCCCCTGCACTTGCGCCTGGAGCTGACCGACCTCCGCGCCAAGCTCGGCCGCCATCTTCTCGGTCTTGCCCTTCCGGGCCACCTCGAAGTCCCGCTCCTGCCAGGCCTTTTGCCGCTCGCGCCGGATGCGCTCGACGGTCTTATGAAGGGCATCAAGATCTCCCCTCAGCTGCGCGAGCTCCTTGGCATCAAGGCAGGCCCTCTCGGCAGTAGCGGCCTGGAGCTCCTCGCGGTCGAGGTGGGCCTTATCGACGACGGCTTGGAACTTGGCCTCCGCCCGCCGCGCGTCCTCCTGCGCCGCTTGCTCGCACCTCTGCAGATCGTTGATGACCTGCTGGGCGGCAGCAACCTGCATGGTCAGCTCCCTGGTCCGCTGCCTCTCCAAGTTGAAGCGCTCCCAGAGCCCCCGCTCCAGCCGGAGGAAATCGGATTTCCCCCGACTGCATTCTTGGAGAGCCTGCAAAGCAATACGCCATCAGTGATAAAGCAACGGAAAGGAAACAACCACCAACAGAAAAGGTATCGCAACTTGGCTACCAGGGAGGACGACGCTGTCCAGCTCCCCCAACACCGAGGACAGAGCCGCGCGGGCGTTAGCGAGGCCGTCCTGCACCGCCTGCCACTTGCACCATTCCGCGGTGTCATCCAAGGTGAAGAGGTGTCTCAGCGGGTCGTCACGAGATGACCAACGCAGGATGGACCCTCTCCACGTGTTGGGAACGGGAGTGGTCGAGGCAGAGGCTGGAGCCAACCCCGACGCCGCCGTCGAAACGGGCTCCATCATCCCGGAAGCCGCCGGGCTCACCAAAAGTCCCAGCGCCCGCGCACCTGCCCCCGTTGGGGCCGCCGCGGGCCCGCCCGATGGCACCACTTCCTCTGAAGCGGGCGGCGGAGCAAGTATCCCCGTGGCCATCTCGCCCTCCGTTGCGACCGCCGAGGCAGGCTCCTCCGCCCCTGTCGGGGCCTCTGGAGCAGGCACCTCCGCCTCCGCCGCCGGTGCCACCTCCGTCGGGACCCCCCGGGCGGAAGTTGCGGGTCCGTCACCACCGCCTCCTCCGCCGCAGCCGTCGGGGCGGGCGTCCCAGCCTCCCCCGCTGTCGTCGTCCTCGCCATGGCTGTGGGGGCAGGCTCTCCCTCCTCTGTCGCTGTTGCCGTCCCCGTCGCGGCCGCTGGGACATCCGTCCCCGTTAACATCGCCGCCATTCCCTCTGCCTCATCGGCGTCGAGGTCGATCACCTCCCCGGCCTGAGGGCCCTGGGGAATGACACTTTGCACCGTGGGGTCGGCCGAGGAAGCGGAAGGCGGAGCGGGGTCCACGCCCTCTCCCGCGCCCGATGGCTTCACCACTCCACCGGTCGCCATCACGGGGGCCACTTCCGCGGTGGGACCCGCTACCTCACTAGGAACCCAGCCGCTCGCCGCGGGCGGGGCCGCGGTCCGCTCCGCATGGGCGGACAACACCCGCAGCGCCTTCTTGGGCGCCAGCTGCAGAACGAGGCCACGGGGTGCGGCACTACGAAACAATCAACAAACGTCAGCGGAAACAAACGCAATGTGTGGGAAGGAGCGAGGTTCGCAAGGAAATCCAACTCACGTTCCTCCAGTGCAAGGACGGCGTGCGCGCTTCGCCTCCGAGCCGGACGCCGACCCCAGGACGTCCGGCAACGACCGGTTGCCGCCGCTCCTCTGCTCCTGGGCCGCAGGCGCGGGGGCGGGGGCAGGCTCCGTAGACCCCTAGGGAGCGCTCCGTGCCGACTCCTGGGGAGCGCTCCGTGCCGACTCCTGGGGAGTGCTCCGTGCCGACTCCTGGGTAGCGCTCCGCGCCGACCCCTGGGGCATGGCCCCGGAGCTTTGCGGGACCAAGCCCCGGGTGGACGGTCCGCCCGCTTCATCCCTCGCGGCCATTTGAGAGCGCGTCTCCCGAATAACGAGCGCGCCCGACCGGGGGGATAGGACAAGCTCCTCCTCCTCCTTGTCATCCTCCTCATCTTCCTCCTCATCATCGTCATCGTCATCATCATCATCGTCCAACACGACCTGCCCTCGCCGCCGCCGTTGGAACTCCTTGGCAGCCCTCTTCTTCTTCTTCGCCGTCTCCTTGTCCTTGGGGCGCTTCTGCTCCTCAGCAAGGAGACGGTTCTGCAGCCGCCAATCGGCGTCCTTCGGCACTAGCGGGCGCGAGTCCACGACCCGGGTCATGCTGCCCTGCAAACACAAAAAGGCCCAGCGTTAGAGCAGCGACCAAGAAACACGAAAAAAGAAGGTCGGTGCACAAAATCCTTACCAGGTCGATGAAGTCCTCGTCCAGGCGCATCGGAGGGTGCCCGGGCACCGGGTAGTCAGCATCCTTGTCCTTCAGCGCCTCCCGAATCCGCTGTCGGATCTCGGAGGCGGCAAGCGCACCCATCGCAAGGACGGTACTCTCGGTCGGCGTGCCCGGAGTCATGTCGGCGAGCGAGCGGACCCGGAGCATCAGCGGCGCCACCCGTCGGGCGTGGTACGCCACGATGACTCCGGCTCTGGTCAACCCCCTCCCCTTCAAGTGCTCGATGGCCTGCAGCAGGCCATGGATCCGCTTCTTCTCCTTATCGACCGGGCCGTACGCCCACATCTCCGACGCCACCTCAATAGTGCGGCCGGTGAACTCCGGCAGGGGGGAGTTCGAGTAGTTCTTCACATAGAACCACTGATTGTGCCACCCCTTGTGGGACGCTGCGGTCTTCGTCGCCATGTACTCTTTGGAGCGAGTATAGCGGAGGTGGATTTCGGCGCACCCTATTAGCACCGGGGGCGACCGCTGCTGGCTCCCCTTCTTCTCTGCCTTCTGGTACAGGCTGACCATGAAGAAATACTTCCACAGCGAGAAGTTGGGCTCGATGCCCAGGAACCCCTCACACAGCGCGACGAACACCGCGATGTGCTAGATCCCGTTGGGGTTGAGGTGCTGCAGCTCAAGCCCATAATAATGTAGGAGCCCGCGGAAGAAGCGGCTTGGCGGAGTTGCGAACCCCCACTCGTGGAAGTGGGCGAAGGAGACGATGTAGCCGGCAGGCGGCGCCAGTGCCTGCTCCAACCCAGGAAGCTCCCACTCGCCCGCCTCCGTCCTCTCACAGAGGAGGCCCTTCCTCACTAGGCCTTCAGCGCGCGAGGAGTTGAAGTGGGAAATCACCCAGGATCCCATCACCGGAGAAGGAGGAACTCGATGGGGGATGGGGAGAAAGGGCGCGGCGCTGAGCGGAGGAAGACAAAGCGGGCGCAGATGGGCTGAGGGTGTGCGAGGAAGGTGAAAAGATTCGAAAGCAGATGGCGGGTGGAACCAGCGAGGCAAAGCCCTCGTTTTATAGGGAAGGCGCGAGGGAAGCAGAACTAACGCCCTTGTCGCAATAAATGCGGCGCCAGGTACGCTCCCGTCATGCCCGCTCTCTTTTCGGAAACCGTGCGCACGATCTGCAGCAGAAACATCCTCTCCTCCCCAGACCCGCCTCGCCCGACCCAGAGGACCGAGGTTGGGAGCGCCCGACCCCTGCCACAAAACTTCGCCTCGCCCAACCCTGGGCGCGGGGTCAGACTCGCTCGGGTCCACAAGACAAATATCCGCCTCGAGCGCAGACTGGAGGATCAAGGTGCCGATCTCGTGGGTCCCCCTATCGACCTCACTATAAATGCGCCGCGGCCCTGTCATGCAGAAAGGGAGTGGAGCCCCCAACGTAACCTGTCACGAATACCCATGCGCGGCCGTGCGGCGCGAGCTGTAGTGGCCGCGGCTCCCTCTGATTTGCCGCAGGGTACTCATGGCCCGTGCCGAACGGCACAGGAGGGTGCTCCGCTCATTCTCACGCCCCGCGCTCCCGATGGCAGGGATGCGACATCCGCGTCTCACGGGTAATCAGCAAGGTAACAGAATCGGCCATCCTCCCCAGCGGGCACAGATGCCAAGGCTGAGGATCATCATCGTGCTCGGCAGCAACGGCGACCGGGGAGATCATCAACAGGATCTGGAAGAAACCGCCCTCCCTCGACGGACGCGCTGACAGGGACCGGAGGCCGGAGCAAGAGCAGCGGCCCTGGGACCCTCTCCTTTGCTATATTTTACTTAGCTTATCTCTTTTACTTCTCCTCATGCCTGGCTCATCTGTAACCCTGAGCTCCCCCTTCGCGCTATAAAAGGAAGACCGGGGGCCCTGAGACAGGGGACTCTCTCCCTCAAGCAAGCAGAACACACTCACACCTACTTAGAGCATCGTTGCACTCTCAAGAGACCTGGGATCAGCTCCCTCTCTCACACTACTGTAACCCCTACTACAGAACCCCGCGTGGGTAACACGAGCAGCTCCTGATACTGGACGTAGGGCCTTCCTCTGCCCGAACCAGTCTAACACTTTGTCTCCCACGCCACCATCCGAAGCCTTACGCGCATAAAGAAATTTACTAGTCTAAGTCTCGATCCACAAATCTTGACAACGACAAGAAGGTATCTCCAGGAAGTGTTGTTGAGATTGATACCGAGGTTGTACAAGGGAGAGTTTAATTTCGTAGATTTTTTTTGTGCAATGGCCCCTTGCATTGAGGGATTCAATTCTGGTTGTAGGCCATACCTATCCATTGATGGAACTGCACTTAATGGAAGGTGGAATGGTCATTTAGCTTCTGCTACAGGTACAGATAGAAATAATTGGATGTATCCAATAGCCTTTGGATTCATAGATTCAGAGACTAAAGATAATTGGGTTTGATTTATGAGTCAGCTCAATAAAGCAATACGGAATGCTTCCCCTGGCCATCTGTACATATGCTTGTAAAGGTTTGGAAAATGCAGTTAAGCAAGTATCCCCTCAAGCTGAACATAGGGGATGCTTTAGACACTTGATGCAGAACTTCATCAAGAAGTATTCTGGTGACACATTTGGACAGATGTATCCTGCTGCAAGAGCATATAGAACTGTTGTTTTTGATCATCACATGAAAAAAAATTTGGATGCAAATTCTAAAGTGGAGAAGTACCTAGCTCAGTACCATCACCTGAAGTGGATGAGGAGTGTTTTCAACCTAGCCATCAAATGTGATTATATAACAAATAATATTACTGAGATGTTTAATAACTGGGTAAAAGATTATAAAGACCTGCCTGTTACAGAGCTAGCTGACAAGATAAGGGAGATTATAATAGTACTATAGGATAAGAGAAGAAGGATGGGAGAAAGGTTTCATGGATGGTTATTACCAACTTTACGGCTTCAGCTAAGGGCAAGGACTAGAGGATTAGGACACCTGAGAGTTGTCGATTCTACTAGATTTTCTGTAGAAGTTTGGGATAACAGTAGAGATAACCATGTGAGGGATGTTGTCAAATTATTGGACAGAACCTACACTTATGAGGAGTGGCAACACACAGGTAAACCATGTGAATATGCCTTGGCTTTTCTGACAACACAAAAGCAGGTCCCATTCAATGATTATGTTCATGAGTACTTCTCAGTTCAAAGGTTTATAGCAGCATATCAAGGAGTGATTGAACCAATGACTGATAGAAGTCGGTGGTCTAAGGTCGACCTTGGCTATGTCTTAGGGGCACCTCTTGGGAAAAAGGGAGTAGGAAAACAGAGAAAGAATAGGATCAAAAGCTTCCTGGAGGGGGGTAGCAGGAAAGGGAAAGTAGGAAAGGATAATGAGGAAGAGAAAGATACAGAAAGGGAAAGGAGAAGATAACGATTAGAGGCCCAATGACATGCTGAAGATGTGGATTCAAGGGTCGTAGACAGGCTAGCTACAAATGCCCACTAAATGGCACAAAAAATAAGCTGAGGAAGCCTAGGAAAAATAAAATAAAGCAGTTGAGAATTGATTCTACACCTGTGAAGTCCAACAACACAAGGGATCCACTACTAGAAGATAGTCCTAGGTGCTCACAAGAAGGTAATGATGCTCCTTCTTGTGCTAAAATTGCTTCGTATCATTGTTTACAACTTTACCTAATCTATTTTTATTTTTATATGCAGGCATCTAGAGATTCTTAGGGGAGAAGGCACTTCCAATCAGAGCACTACAGCACCTCCTGCTACTCCAAGCACACCAACAGCTTCAGTTAAGACTGCTAGCAAGATTGCTACTAAAAAGATTACTCCAAAGAAGAGGAAAAGGAACCTGGAAGACTGCTACTAAAACCCTCTCTTTTATATCATGAAAGTGCTCTATTTTGTTGAGCCATCTAAATTGTATGATGACTCTGCTATTTTGTTCAGCCATCTAAACTATGTGATGACTGCTATTTCAAATTATGGTATGTATGCTAAATGGTTGCATCCTGAACCTTGCAACGAAGTTGACTGAATTTGTGAAGTCATTATGAATGAATGAACCATGATATTGTTGGGTGTAAAATTAATTCTCAATGTTTCATGTCAATCGGACTGCAGCACATGAATTTTGGCAGGGGCGACACTAGGACCTGGTCTGCCATGGCACTCATCCTGTCAGTACTCGAGAACAGCTTCGAACAGCCTTATCTGGAACGTGAGCACTTAGGAAAGGTGTAAGGGGTAAGATTGTCATTTCACGTGGGTATGTATGGGAGAGAGAATTAAAATGGATTGGAAACAGCATAGTGGCAAGAAAAACAAGGTTGCAGGCGTTATTATTGGCAAATCGGCGAAGCCATTGTTGGCGGTGGCAAATCGGCGAAGCCAAACGTTCGAACTGGCAAATAGGCAAAAAGCTCACCGAGGGGAGGGGGATAGGGTTTCACAAGCAGTAGATCCGTAGATGGCGGAAGAAAAAAATGGGGGTGGAGGGCAGACCAAAGGCGTAGGGAGGAGCGAGGAAGACCTATCAGGCAGAGTAAGGGCGTGTTTGGGACTGCTCCGCTCCAAGCTTTGAAGCTCCGCTCCAGATTTATCTTGCCAAACACCTCTAGCTCCACTAGCACAACTCCAGAAAAAAGGTAGATCTAGGGGCCAACTCCAAGGTTTTTCTGGAGCACCTTAAAAGGTGCTCTGAAAACACTAGTTTCAAACCTTCTCTTGGAGTTGGGTGGAAATTACCCACCAATGCCACTGGTTACACATACCGTTTCACGGAGGAAAAAAAGATCGAGGTTTTCCTCCCCCCGCGCGCCTGTTTCTCTTCTGTCACCGCCGCCTCCCCTCCCTCACGAACTCCTCCGTTCCACCCGCTAGCTCCCAGGGGCACTCTGCCTCCGCGACATCGCGGACGTCGCCGTCGCTGTCCACCAACATCATCGCGCGAGCAGTCCTTGTAGGGGCAGTAGGTCGTCTTGGCCCCCAACAGCATGGCCTCGCACAACGCGACGCCCCACTACTCAAAGACCTCCCGGGGCAGAATGCCTTCACAGAGCTCCGGGTCTAGCACGCCGCTCCTCGGGGCACCGGATGTCAGCAATCTGCTCTTGGATCTTGGCACCAACGTAGCGCACCAGGCAGCCACCGCAGAGGGTGTGCACGCAGCCCCGACCAGCGCGATGCGCGTCCAACAGCGGCACCGCGTCCATGCAGATCTTGCAAAAGATGAGCAACATCGCGGCGGCAGTGGCGAGGGGCGTTGACAGCCGGGACGACAACGAGGTGTAGGAGCACTCACCTTTGTTCTGAGCCGAGGATGCTAGAGTTGCTGCGGCATTATATCATCGGATATCGGGAAGAGCTCGTCGTCATCGTCGTTTCGCCCGTGGGCAAGGATGGAGAAGTAGAAGTCATTGACCTCGCCCACGAGGCCCGCGCTGGAGGACCCGGCTGCCATTTCGTGCGAGGCTAGCGGCAGCCGGGAAGGCGGTTCCGTTCGCACGCTGGGAGGCCAAGGACAGAGCAAGAAGGCCTCCAAGGCAGCCAAGAAGAATGAAGAAAAGGATGTCGCTGGAAAAAAAACCACCCAAGGGCAAGAGTGGCTATTCCCACTAGTTCCTACAATTCATGGAGCTGGATTTGCATCCGGTAGCCAAACAGGTACATAGCTCCTTATTTTTCTGGAGTTGGTGGAGTGGAGCTAAAAAACATGGAGTTGGTGGAGTGGAGCTGCTTTTTTTTTAGCGGAGCAGTCTCAAACAGGCCTAAAAAAAGGTATGATGATGTTTTTTTTCTCCCTTTTGGTTTTTTAGCCGTAGAGATAGTGCATTATGCGTCCATCTCTAATAATTCTCCAAAACACAAATTGCATATGGATCCACTACATTAGTCTTATGAGCATTTAGTTGTTTGCATTTTCTGGCTTTAGTTTGAATTAATTAGAATTCAATATTGTCCAAAATTTTGACAACTCCTCTCAATTTGTGCTCTTGCATGTGTATATGTGCTATTTGTTCTTATCCGTGTGTATATATACGAGAGCGATTCGTTGCATGTGCATTGCCTTTTCTTCTAGGTTTCATATCATCATTACTAATGTGCTACTTTGATTGATCTTCCAAGATGTAGATATTGGATTGATTTACTGCAATCTACTACTTCTACTTAAAAAGATGGAGTTGGTGTCTTTGTGCTCCCATCCATGGGCTCCCGGTTGGACAGTTCTAACTGCTAGCGTAAAACAACGCTACAAATATTGATGAAGGAAAATTTCAGAGCAGGCGTTTTGTGAAAACGCCTCAAAAAGTGCATTCTAAGACATACTCATGGCACTTTCTAATACTTCAGCAGCCGATTCTGCTAATACTACCTCGAAACATATTTGGGGGCAGTTTACTCAAACGCCTAGACGACCCTTTTGAGACGTTTTACAGAAATGGCCTTCCTTCAAAGCATTTTACCGAAGACACATGCTAGGGAGAATGTGTCTTCTAGTTGTGTTCAACGGACCGGAAAAGGACATCAGGACATATCATCCATGACATCCATATGCTAGCGAGTCCATTGGAGTTCACCCCATACAGAAGCGCCATCAGAGGTCTCGCTTGCACTTGGCCTGTCATCAGTAGCAAAATTTGACAGCCCTGCCATGAACACTGGCAGTGGCAGATGAGGGATCTCCACATCCCTAGACTGCAGGGCCCTCAACGCCTCTGCGATCGATGGCCGTTGGGTTGGGTCTGGGTGTGCGCACCAGAGCCCCACGAGTAGCGCACGCTCCATCTGTCCCCGATCAACCGCCGTGGATTCCTCCCTGAGAGCCGCATCCGCTGCTTCAAGGATGGCTTCACCATTGTTCTTGCCCCATACCCATAACAGCAACGGGGTGACCATAGTTTGATGGTCTACAACAGCTGGACGCCGTCCTGAAACGATCTCCAGCAAAACAATGCCAAAGCTGTAGACATCCGAGACTCTGCTCCGCTTCCCCGTCGTGACAAAGTCTGGGTCCACATACCCTGGTGTTCCAGCTATGTTACATGTATTCTTCAACTCGATCTCATGCTCAGTAAACCTTGCCAAGCCAAAGTCACCTAACTTGGCAACGTGCCGTGAGTCCAGTAATATGTTGCTGGACTTGATGTCGCCATGCAACACGCAGAAGCTGCAATCTTCGTGGAGATACTGTAGGGCGCGGCCTAGGTTGAGGATGATCTTGTACCTATGCATCAACAAAAAGTGCGACCGATGAACCAAATAATATTCTTACAATTGAAATCCTCCCAGATAATGACAGAAAAAACAATGTTTACGGCCCTGTTCGGAGATAAAGACTAAAGTTTAGTACCTGTCACCTCGAATATTTAGATACTAATTAGGAGTATTAAATATAGATTAATTACATAACCAATTGCATAAATGAAGCCTAATTCGCGAGATGAATTTATTAAGCCTAATTAGTCCATGATTTGACTAATCATGGATTAATCAGGCTTAATAGATTCGTCTTGCGAATTAGCCACGGCTTATGCAATTAGTTTTATAATTAGTTCACGTTTAGTCCTTCTAATTGGTATCCAAACATCCGATATAACCCGAACTAAAAATTAGTCTATAGATCCAAACACCCCAAGATAATCTTCAATCATATCAACATACCTCATGGTCCACGACAACCAACTCCGCCCCCCATGCAAATGTTCGTCAAGATTACCTTCGGTGACAAGCTCGTAAACGAGCAACAAGCGGTGCTTCTTCCCATCATTGCACCAGCCTACTAGCTCAACAAGGTTGCGGTGTCTGACTTGACTGATGGCCTCAACCTCATCCTCAAAAGCTCTCATCATGCCGATACTAGACGATGTTCCTCGCTTGAACCTTTTTACTGCCACCGATCGGCTTGGATTTGCCAGCTCTCCTCTGTAAACACAAGCGTAGGCTCCCTCGCCGAGCTTCTGTTCTTCTGCAAAGTTGTGCGTCGCCTCGGCCAGTTCATGGTAACTGAAACATCTGGCAACATGGGCTGGAGTTTCGTACCCTGTATTGTTCTGTCTTCTAAGTCGTCGCCTTAGATACACAAAACCGGCGATGACTACTACCACATCCGCTGCTCCTGTTATTATAACAACAATCTTCCAAACCCTAATCTTGGAGTTGGGTGCAGGTGCACGGGGGCCATCCAAGGTGGAGTTGGGTGCAGGTGCACGGGGGCCATCCAAGGTGGAGTTGAACGACCAGGCCAGTAGCCGGTGTAACTCCGACGACACACCGGTAGCCGCTGAGAAGCCGATGGCCACTACGCTAGGCAAAACTTTCCTCAGGTCGATAATGGAATCCACATGGTAGGTCACGTTACCAATCTGGAGATCAGCAGCGAGGCGCTGCGTGCTGTTTTCGTAGCTGATCCGGCACGTCATCACCAGGCCGGATGTCAGGTTCCTGCCTGGCACATTACTGGTGTTGGCATACTCCCTGGAGATGAGGGAGTTGACGTCGATGCCGATGTGATTGTTGCTGTTGTCGTAGGCGGGGTTGTCGTGGGTGTCGAACTCCACCGCCACGGCCCGGTTATCCCCCGTCGCGTTGGTGGTGTCCGTACTGAACAGGCCGAGGCTGCCGCCGACGCCTGAGGCAGGAATGATCGACGGGTAGTGCCCGAGGAAGAAAGCCATGCCGTCGCCGGTGCTGAAGTAGGTGTCTGGCAAGATTTGGAAGGAGAAAACGGTGGTGAAACTGGTGAGCTCACCGGTGATCTCGTCCCAAATGGCTACCGCTTCCGAGTAGGACGCCCGCCCTACGCTGTTCTCCGAGCCTTTTCTCGTCAGCTCGATCACTTTGTCCTCCATGCGGGCGTCGCCCTGTAAGCTTAATTTTGCAGCCTGGTACCAACTGCTGGGTTGGGAGAAATCGAAGTCGAAGGAGACAGAGATTGCCTGAGGTACGTAGTAGAGGGTTGACAGCAGCATGTGGCACAGCAAAAATTGGGGTATGGTCATTGCTACCGGCTGTTGTATTTCTGTGGGTCGAGTTGTAGCGTGCAAAACACATGTGTCAGCCCTATGGACATATATGCACGAAATGGTGGTGTACGTTCTCACTATTTGGCAATGTATGTATGTCCACGGCCTCGGGATTATCTGTTTCCATTATATATTCATATGATGTTAGCTATCTCTCTTGTTTCTAAGAGAATTTAAATGCAAATTGTTGCTTTTGCAAGAGGCACCGGTGGAAAACTGTCACACCCGATTTTAAGGACAAAATCGAGTGCATTCAATACATGTGCGCTAGGATCAAGTTACACACATGTACGACAATAGTGAATATCAAAGACAGTGTTCAATCGAATAAAGAGAGTATTAACCATTATTACATGACCGAAAGTCTCACATAAACCACAAAGTCTAATTATTACGCAGCGGAACTCCAAAGATGACGACGACTCCACAGGCAGCTGACTGAAGAAACGTACGCCTAGAACTCCTCAAAGTCGGGGTAGTACTCCTCTTCCCAACTAGCTTGGTCTGAACAGCGGTTTTGCAAGGGTGAGTACACTTATGGTTGGTACTCAACAAGTCGTGGGGAATAGTGTAGTGTAAGGCTAATTCAAGGTATGGCTAAGGCATAAATAGCATTCGCTTTTATTTAAGTTGGTCAAATTTTATTAGCAATTAACTACATATAAGTTCATACCACCCAAAATTAAACATGAACATAAAGTAAGCAACAAATGCACGAAATGATAACAAGTTTAATCCATCTTTCGATAATATTATCATGTGAGGGTCCAGGCCGCTCTTAACCGTGAGCACGGCTGATCGATCAGTTTAACACTCTGCAGAGGTGGCACATCTTTACCCACAAGTCGCGTAAAAGTTCAAAAGAACTTTGGACCCAACCATGCGATGCTAGCTAGGCACCATACCACACTTCCGAGGTGTGATTGCATAGGGACGCTACGAGGCCTTTACAAAGATTCGCTAGCAATGTGGTAACCCGCTAAGGTTTCAGGTCGAAGCAGAACATAGCAGTCCCCTAGTGGGTATAGTGTCTTAGCCAAGCCCACTTCCCAAGAGAGCGAGTGCTATATCCCATCAACGCCTCCCCTCTTGCCCTTCCGGTAAGGTAACCCCACGCTAAAGTTTCTAATTAATCAGCCAAGACCAGAGCCATTTAGTCTTGTGGTAGCACTGTTTTCCTGGGTGGTCGCTCCATGTTCCGATTAACAAATAATGGTCTTGTCTTAATGAAAGGTATAACATAAGTAAAGCAAGATTAATCATTGTGTTTGGTTAAACCACCATGTACCAAGTAAGCACTAAGCATGAGCTACCCAACATAAAGTAAACCGGTTGGTCAAGGCAAAGGTAAATCAATCTAGGCGAACCTTAATTGGGACCCATCAAATTAATCCTAACATGTGCATAGCATAAATGTTAAGTACGAGAAAGTAAAGGTGTATAGGACAACAAGGTAGTGATCAAGGACACGACTTGCCTTCTTGGCCTTGCTCCTGCTGTTCGTACTCCTCGAAAGCTTGATCGGCAACTCCCTCGAACTGCGGGGCGTCTACACGCGTCACACGAGCACAAACAAGCAAACATGGGCAAAAGTAAGAAAACAGTACACCAAACATAGTTAAACAGAGAAAATAAGCTTGAAAAGATGATCTACGCTTTAAAACGAACACGTGGATATAAAGAACACGAAAAACGGAGTTAAGATGCAAAAGATATGATTAAAACAAGATCCAGGGACTTTTCTGTGAGAAAAACAAAAGTTTCAGGGCCTATCCGCGAAAACCGAGGGCTTATACGTAATTATGCGTATAAACCGAGGGTCTGACGCGTAAAAACAACAAACCCGGACGGCGGGTTGATTTCTGGAAAGCTCAAGGGTTAAACTGAAAAAGGCGAGGGCAGATCTGTAAATATTTTTAACGCGATCTGGACCGCGGGTTGATTTGCGGAAAAGTCAGGGGCTCAAATGCAAAGGCGGCGCGGCGCGGCTCGGTTGACCGGTACGCGGTCTGATTTGACTGGCCGTGAGCCGTCGGATCAAGATCCGACGGTTGCGGTCGTCGATGACATAGCGGCGGCGGCGGAAAACAGACGGCGGCGGCGGCGAGCGGCGGCGTGCGACGGCGAGCGGCGGCGGGTCGCCGGAGTTAGGCGAAAACGGCGCTCCGGGGCACCAATTGAAGCGCGGGTTGCACCAAAAGAGAGCGGAGGGCACGGCGAACCCGTTTTGGGGGTCCTCGTCATCGGGAGCTCACCGGAGGCGGCAGGCGACGGCGAGGAAGAGGCGGCGGCGCTAGGAGCTCGGATGGCTAGGGTTTCGGGTGCTGCGGCGCTTGCGTTTGGGCGGAGGAGACCGGGGGGGTGGCGGCGGCTTTTATAGGGGCCTAGAGATAGAGCCCCGGGGGTTTAAACCCCTCCGAAGGAGGCGGAGCGGAGGGAGTCCGCGGCGGAGACGGCGCGCGGCGGTTTCGGGAGAAGAATCCGGCCGGAGGAAGGAGAAAGCGGGTGGGGTCCACCCGTCAGCGGCGCGGGCGGTAGGCCGGAGCGGCTGTTGGGCCGGCGCACGGTGCGCGGGCCGCGCGGAGTAGCGAACGGTGGAGCGGCCGAGCGGAGCTGGCCGTTACGGCGGGGAGCTGGGCCGCTGAGGGAAAAATGGAGGGAGCGAAGCGGCGGGCCGCGGCAGCGGGAAGCTGGGCCGCGCGGAGGAAAAAGAGAAGGGGGTCGGCGGCGGATTCGCGGGCCGGTGGAGCTGCAGCTGGGCCGGAGAAGAAAAAAGAAAGAGGAGGGAAGGAAGGTTTCGGCCCAGGTGAAGAAGAAGGAAAAAGAGAGAAAGAGAAATAGAAATTGATTTGGAAATTGAAATCAAATTTGGAAATTCAAAATTTAAATCAAACTCAAGCAATCAAAATAAATGCACCAGCATGAATGCACAAATAATTCCTATGATGAATTAATTGAATTAAAGAAAATGAATTTAAATGCCTAGAAATTAAATGACACCTTAATTTGAGCAAATTTTAATGAATTTAAATTATTGAAATTTTGGGTGTTACAAATCCTACCCCCCTTAAGAAGAATCTCGTCCTCGAGATTCGGAAGATCCTGCAAAGAGATGGGGAAATTCCTTCTGTAATTCATCCTCCCTTTCCCAAGTTGCCTCGTCCACGGTATGGTGACTCCACTGAACCTTGCACATTCTGATCGTCCGATTTCTTGTAACCCTTTCCATAGTATCCAAAATTTTGATGGGGTGTTCCGTGTAAGTGAGATCATCCTGAACATCCAATTCCTCCATTGGCAACTGTTCCTCGGGAACTCTGAGACACTTCTTGAGCTGTGAGATATGGAACACATCGTGCACATCCGACAACAGGTTAGGCAACTCCAGTCGATAGGCTACTTGTCCCACTCGCTCAAGAATCTTGAACGGACCGATGAATCGAGGTGATAGCTTCCCTTTGACCTTGAACCTGCGCATACCCCTGATGGGCGATACCTTGAGATACACATAATCACCTACCTCAAAGGTCAATTCTCTTCTTCTGGTGTCAGCATAACTCTTCTGTCGAGACTGAGCAGTCCTCAAGTTTTCCCGGATGATCTGGATCTGTCTTTCTGCCTCTTGTATAATTTCTGGCCCGAATAGCTGACTCTCTCCTGTTTCACTCCAATAAAGGGGTGTTCGGCACTTTCTACCATACAAAGCCTCAAATGGTGACATTTTGAGACTGGCCTGATAACTGTTATTATAGGAGAACTCTGCATAAGGTAGACTCTTGTCCCAACTGCCTCCGTGCTTTAATGCACATGCTCTTAACATATCCTCCAATATTTGATTCGTTCTCTCGGTCTGTCCATCTGTCTGAGGATGATAAGCGGAACTGAAATTCAACCTTGTGCCTAGAGATTCATGCAGTTTCTGCCAGAAGCGTGACGTGAACTGAGTACCTCGGTCAGACACAATCTTCTTGGGCACACCATGCAAACATACTATCCTTGACATATACAATTCTGCTAACCTTGCCCCAGAGTGCGTTGTCTTTACTGGAATGAAGTGTGCTACCTTCGTCAATCTGTCAACAATAACCCAGATTGAGTCATAACCAGCTTGAGTGCGGGGCAATCCAACTATAAAGTCCATGCCGATTTCTTCCCACTTCCATTCAGGCACTTTCAACGGTTGAAGCAATCCAGCTGGCCTCTGGTGTTCAGCTTTAACCCTTTGACATATGTCACAAACGGCTACATGTGCCGCTACATCCTTCTTCATTCCGGGCCACCAATATTTCTGCTTAAGATCTTGATACATCTTGGTGCTTCCGGGGTGGATGGAATAGGCAGAATCGTGAGCCTCTTTCAAGATCGTCTCACGGAGATTTCCCACATCGGGTACCCAAATCCTTCCTTTGACCCATAAGGTTCCCTGAGAGTCTTCTGTATAGTCTGTGGCTCTTCCTTCTTTAACCATCTCCTTGATTTCCTTGACCTTGGCGTCCTCAAGTTGTCCTGCCCGTATCTCTTGCTCTAGAGTCGACTCCACTTCCATCGTTGCTCCCTCAGTATGCGCAACGACGCTCAAGTTGAGCCTCTCAAATTCTTTCATCAGCTCGTCAGGCAACTGGAATGCTAAGGCTAAGTTAACATGACCTTTCCGACTTAAATCGTCTGCAACCAGGTTAGCCTTACCAGGATGATAGTGAATCTCCAGATCATAATCATTGATGAGCTCTAACCATCGTCGCTGTCTCAGATTAAGGTCCTTCTGAGTGAAGATGTACTTGAGACTCTTGTGATCAGTATAGATCTGACACTTAGTTCCCAGAATGTAGTGTCTCCAAATCTTCAAGGCATGAACCACTGCGGCTAACTCCAGATCATGAGTCGGGTAATTCTGCTCATGTTTCCTCAATTGCCTAGAAGCATAGGCGATCACATGTCCTTCCTGCATCAGAACACAGCCTAAACCCTGTCGAGATGCATCACAATATATGTCGAACCCCTTATGTAGATCTGGCATTACCAATACTGGAGCTGTGGTCAACCTCTTCTTCAGTTCCTCGAAACTTGCCTGACATGCCTCGGTCCATTTGAATTCCCTTCCTTTTTCTAGTAGCGTAGTGAGGGGCTTCACTATCTTGGAGAATCCTTCAATGAATCTGCGGTAATAGCCTGCAAGTCCGAGAAAACTCCTGATCTCAGTTACTGTCTGCGGCGGATTCCACTTCAAGACATCCCTAACCTTGCCTGGATCCACTGAAATTCCACCATCGGAGATGATATGACCAAGGAAAGAGACTTCCTTTATCCAGAACTCACACTTGCTGAATTTAGCATACAACTGATGTTCCCTCAATTTCTGAAGCACTAACCTCAAGTGTTCCTCATGTTCTTCCTCACTCTTGGAGTAAATCATAATATCATCAATGAACACCACAACAAACTTATCCAGGTACTCCATAAATACCTTATTCATCAGATACATGAAGTAAGCTGGAGCATTTGTCAGCCCGAACGACATTACCGTGTACTCGAAGAGACCATATCTGGAAGTAAAAGCGGTCTTGGGTATGTCAGACGGCCTGATCTTCATCTGATGATATCCCGATCGCAAATCAATCTTGGAGAATACCTTGGCTCCTCTCATCTGATCGAACAAATCCTCAATGCGAGGCAATGGGTACTTGTTCTTGACGGTCACCTCGTTTAGTGCTCTATAATCCACACACATCCTCTGAGTACCGTCCTTCTTTGGCACAAAGATAACCGGTGCTCCCCATGGTGATGAACTAGGCCGAATAAACTGTTTTGCTGATAATTCCTCTAGTTGTTGTTTCAATTCTTTTAATTGTTCAACCGACATTCTATATGGACGTTTGGAGATAGGTGCAGTACCAGGTAAAAGATCAATAGCAAATTCAATGTCGCGGTCAGGTGGCATACCTGGTAAATCGTCGGGGAACACATCCGGATAGTCACACACCACTTTGATATCTTCCAAGGATTTTCCAGCCAACTGATTAACTGCACAATCTGCCGCTGAGGGTAGAGTAGCTACAAACTCCACTTTCTCTCCATCAGGACCTGTGAGCAGAACTGTCCTCTTGGCACACTGAATTGTTGCATCAAAAGCGGCTAACCACCTCATTCCCAGAATTACATCGATTCCACCGGACTCAAGGACGATAAGATCAGCCAGAAACTCTATACCCATTATTCTCAGTTTAACTTGTGGACAGATGTATTGAGCCTTCATTGACCCCCCAGGTGAACTTACTAGCATATGGCGCCTCATGGTATGCATGGGTAAATTATGTTTTGCTACATAATGACTAGTGACAAAAGAATGCGATGCTCCAGAGTCAAATAAAACTGATGCGGGGGCAGAGTTGACAAAGAACATACCGAGCACTACATCTGGAGCCTCTTTAGCAGTCTCGGCTTCCATGTGGTTCACCTTGCCACAAGCAAAGCTTTGCTGCCCCTGATTGCCTTGTGGGGTCTGGTTCCCGTTCCTCGGTTGCTGCATCTGATTCTGCCGAGGAGCACTGCTGTTCTGCACAGGGGTAGCTGGTCCACCTCTCTTAGGACAAGAGCTGGCATAATGACCAACCTCGCCACACTTGAAGCAAGTAGGACTCACTGGAGCATTGGGCCTTGCTGGAGTGCCAGTAGGGGTCATCTGGCGGTTCTGCGTAAAGCCGGGGCGCGGAGTCTGCATCCCTGGACGCTGAAACTGAGAGCTGGGGCGCTGGAATGACTGCTGAGCAGGGCACGGGAATGACTGCTGCCCAAAATTCCCACTCGGGCCCCCTGCGCGGAACGGCGTCCCTTGCTGTGGAGCAAAGCGAGGGCGGGTGTTGCTTCCTGAAGACGACTGGGAATTGAATTTCCTCTTCATCTCCCCGAGCTCGTTCCTCTTGTGTTCCAGGCCAATCGCCTTGTCTAGCATCTTTTGGAAACTGGGGAAAGTGTGCGACATAAGCTGATATTGGAGTGGTCCAATCAACCCATCCAAGAACAGCTCCTGCTTCTGCTCATCATCAGCAACATCTTCGGGAGCATATCGGGACAACTGGACAAACTTGTCCCTGTACTCTGCCACTGTCATGTTCCCCTGCTTGAGAGCAAGAAACTCCTTCTTCTTAAGTTTCATCAACCCAGAAGGAATATGATGACTTCTGAAGCTAGTCCTGAATTCATCCCAGGTGATGCCATTAGCATTGGCATGTGTGGCGGTGTAAGCATCCCACCAATCAGCAGCTGGCCCTTCCAGGCGTCCTGAAGCATACAGGACCTTCTCCCTGTCAGTACACTGGGCGATATTCAGCATCTTCTCCACTGTTTTCAGCCAATCCTCAGCATCTAATGGATCCGAAGATCGTGAAAACGTCGGGGGCTTGTGGCTCATGAACTCCCTGTGCCTGTCCCTTGGCGGCGGCTGCTGCTGCTGGTTGTTGTTGTTATTGTTCAGCTGAGCTTGTAAAGCTGCCACGGTGTTGGTCAGTCCGGCGAGAAGCTGAGTCTGAGCTGCTAGAAACTGCTCCATCCCTGCAGGTACTTGCTGGTTCTGCTGCGGAGCGGTGTTGGGGTTGCTACTGTTGTCCCTGAGGCGAGGCACCGCGGGACGGTCAACTCCTGATCCGGACCTGGTGTTTACCATCTGAGCGTTAGAGACAATAGATTTAGATAGATGTGTGAAAGAATAACTAAGAAAGATAAAGCGACAAGATGTAAAAGTAAGACAGATTCTGTTAGCTCCATTTAATTAGGTGTGGTCGTCAGAATAAGTGTCCATAAATACTGAAAAATTACCAGGTCGTAACTTATTAAATTGGTGAACCAACCCAACTGGAATCATCTTAATCGGACTTCTGGATCTCAAGTTACAAAATTAACAAGCTGACAGTGTCGGTCGACAGTTTCAGATTCTGAGTGCTTTACTAATTCGCATACATCTCCCAGACAGATACTCCAAAAATTCTGAAAAATTTACAGAAAATTCTCCACGAAGTTCTGAAACTAACCCCACTAGTTTCATGTCCTTTGGATTTCTGTAGCTTGAGATATAAATAAAACAGTACTGGCGTGTCAGTTAATGTCGAGAACAGAATTGATTGTCGCTTAGCTTGCATGATAGATAGATTTAGACAGATGGTAGATCATGATTAAGGAAGATTAAATACTGATTTAGAACAGAAATAAAACCCAACTAAGCACTTTATTTATTAAGATCAGTATCGTGTAGCAATTGCCCCACATACCGCACTCATTACAAAATCCAACTCAAACATGTAGCACAAAACCAAACAGCTAAGCACACTTTTATCTAACACACTCGAACGACGTTCTAACGATTGCAAGAATTTAAACTAAAACACTCCTAATTTCCTAGAGGTCTTCTGCGGCGGCGCCGGGCGAGTCGTAGCGGGGACGCTTAGGCGACGGCGACGAAGCGGGATGAACAGCAAACTCCTGCGGCGGCGGTGCTCCCGTCGCGGCAGCCATATTTGCATCCCTCTCCTACCGGAGTTCCTGAACCTCCTGCTGAAGCTCCTGGATATGGTTGTTTGCTTCATTCAGTGCGGTGAGAGCTGCCGACGTGTACTTGCGGAGGAAGTCTGTAGCCATGTCAACCCCATCATTAGTAGCGATGAAGGTCCTTGCTTCCCCACTAGCTCGGTATGGAAGGAAACGATGGTAAGTGTTCTGCAGTCGTGGCCGTTCATTGTGGGAGACGACCTCAAGTGCCCTTCTGGCGGCCTCGGCAATGCCGGACTCCATGGTCCTCCTGATGGTCACATCATGGTGAATAGCCTTCACCTCCCATCCTCCTTCGTGCTCCTCACGAAGGACGACCTTCACCTCCCAAAAAGTGGGATAGCGAGGGTGGGTGAACCGAGAGCACTTGTAGAGTGGCCTCATGCCGTACCCCAAGCAGTGACAAGTCCACCTGAGTATGTCGGCCATTTGCACTCCTTGGCCATAATCTTCCTTCACCCATTTGATCCATATCTCGGGCTCGGCATCTGCTTCGGGCTCCTCATCTGTCAAGTCGACGACCGGTACGGGCGTCGGGGCTGGTGTAGGAGTGGGCGCCGGTGCTGGCGTAGGAGCGGGCGCCGGTGCTGACGACGGTGCTGGTGGCGGCGTGGTCTCCTGCTCCACGGCCACGGCGTCCTCGTCCGAGTTATCCACCGGATGCTGGGAGATCTCTTCCTCTTCTTCCTCGTCCCAAGGATCCACGGGGGCGTGCGACGGCGCGATGCCACGACGCGGCGGACGGGTGCCCTTGCGTGCGGTCAACCGGGTGCGAGCCATCTAGCAGAAAGAAAGAAGAAATTTTTAGAATAAAATTTTGAATGAAGCTAGATAATAGAAATAAGGATGAGACAAATCAAGTTTAAGAATAATTAAGTAGATTTAAATTAAGAAAGATAGGAATGGCTACTAGATTATAATCCTTAAATACGACCATTTTTCTAACTAGGCTAACGTCCTACAGTCAACACGGCTCTGGTACCACTTTTGTCACACCCGATTTTAAGGACAAAATCGAGTGCATTCAATACATGTGCGCCAGGATCAAGTTACACACATGTACGACAATAGTGAATATCAAAGACAGTGTTCAATCGAATAAAGAGAGTATTAACCATTATTACATGACCGAAAGTCTCACATAAACCACAAAGTCTAATTATTACGCAGCGGAACTCCAAAGATGACGACGACTCCACAGGCAGCTGACTGAAGAAACGTACGCCTAGAACTCCTCAAAGTCGGGGTAGTACTCCTCTTCCCAACTAGCTTGGTCTGAACAGCGGTTTTGCAAGGGTGAGTACACTTATGGTTGGTACTCAACAAGTCGTGGGGAATAGTGTAGTGTAAGGCTAATTCAAGGTATGGCTAAGGCATAAATAGCATTCGCTTTTATTTAAGTTGGTCAAATTTTATTAGCAATTAACTACATATAAGTTCATACCACCCAAAATTAAACATGAACATAAAGTAAGCAACAAATGCATGAAATGATAACAAGTTTAATCCATCTTTCGATAATATTATCATGTGAGGGTCCAGGCCGCTCTTAACCGTGAGCACGGCTGATCGATCAGTTTAACACTCTGCAGAGGTGGCACATCTTTACCCACAAGTCGCGTAAAAGTTCAAAAGAACTTTGGACCCAACCATGCGATGCTAGCTAGGCACCATACCACACTTCCGAGGTGTGATTGCATAGGGACGCTACGAGGCCTTTACAAAGATTCGCTAGCAATGTGGTAACCCGCTAAGGTTTCAGGTCGAAGCAGAACATAGCAGTCCCCTAGTGGGTATAGTGTCTTAGCCAAGCCCACTTCCCAAGAGAGCGAGTGCTATATCCCATCAACGCCTCCCCTCTTGCCCTTCCGGTAAGGTAACCCCACGCTAAAGTTTCTAATTAATCAGCCAAGACCAGAGCCATTTAGTCTTGTGGTAGCACTGTTTTCCTGGGTGGTCGCTCCATGTTCCGATTAACAAATAATGGTCTTGTCTTAATGAAAGGTATAACATAAGTAAAGCAAGATTAATCATTGTGTTTGGTTAAACCACCATGTACCAAGTAAGCACTAAGCATGAGCTACCCAACATAAAGTAAACCGGTTGGTCAAGGCAAAGGTAAATCAATCTAGGCGAACCTTAATTGGGACCCATCAAATTAATCCTAACATGTGCATAGCATAAATGTTAAGTACGAGAAAGTAAAGGTGTATAGGACAACAAGGTAGTGATCAAGGACACGACTTGCCTTCTTGGCCTTGCTCCTGCTGTTCGTACTCCTCGAAAGCTTGATCGGCAACTCCCTCGAACTGCGGGGCGTCTACACGCGTCACACGAGCACAAACAAGCAAACATGGGCAAAAGTAAGAAAACAGTACACCAAACATAGTTAAACAGAGAAAATAAGCTTGAAAAGATGATCTACGCTTTAAAACGAACACGTGGATATAAAGAACACGAAAAACGGAGTTAAGATGCAAAAGATATGATTAAAACAAGATCCAGGGACTTTTCTGTGAGAAAAACAAAAGTTTCAGGGCCTATCCGCGAAAACCGAGGGCTTATACGTAATTATGCGTATAAACCGAGGGTCTGACGCGTAAAAACAACAAACCCGGACGGCGGGTTGATTTCTGGAAAGCTCAAGGGTTAAACTGAAAAAGGCGAGGGCAGATCTGTAAATATTTTTAACGCGATCTGGACCGCGGGTTGATTTGCGGAAAAGTCAGGGGCTCAAATGCAAAGGCGGCGCGGCGCGGCTCGGTTGACCGGTACGCGGTCTGATTTGACTGGCCGTGAGCCGTCGGATCAAGATCCGACGGTTGCGGTCGTCGATGACATAGCGGCGGCGGCGGAAAACAGACGGCGGCGGCGGCGAGCGGCGGCGTGCGACGGCGAGCGGCGGCGGGTCGCCGGAGTTAGGCGAAAACGGCGCTCCGGGGCACCAATTGAAGCGCGGGTTGCACCAAAAGAGAGCGGAGGGCACGGCGAACCCGTTTTGGGGGTCCTCGTCATCGGGAGCTCACCGGAGGCGGCAGGCGACGGCGAGGAAGAGGCGGCGGCGCTAGGAGCTCGGATGGCTAGGGTTTCGGGTGCTGCGGCGCTTGCGTTTGGGCGGAGGAGACCGGGGGGTGGCGGCGGCTTTTATAGGGGCCTAGAGATAGAGCCCCGGGGGTTTAAACCCCTCCGAAGGAGGCGGAGCGGAGGGAGTCCGCGGCGGAGACGGCGCGCGGCGGTTTCGGGAGAAGAATCCGGCCGGAGGAAGGAGAAAGCGGGTGGGGTCCACCCGTCAGCGGCGCGGGCGGTAGGCCGGAGCGGCTGTTGGGCCGGCGCACGGTGCGCGGGCCGCGCGGAGTAGCGAACGGTGGAGCGGTCGAGCGGAGCTGGCCGTTACGGCGGGGAGCTGGGCCGCTGAGGGAAAAATGGAGGGAGCGAAGCGGCGGGCCGCGGCAGCGGGAAGCTGGGCCGCGCGGAGGAAAAAGAGAAGGGGGCCGGCGGCGGATTCGCGGGCCGGTGGAGCTGCAGCTAGGCCGGAGAAGAAAAAAGAAAGAGGAGGGAAGGAAGGTTTCGGCCCAGGTGAAGAAGAAGGAAAAAGAGAGAAAGAGAAATAGAAATTGATTTGGAAATTGAAATCAAATTTGGAAATTCAAAATTTAAATCAAACTCAAGCAATCAAAATAAATGCACCAGCATGAATGCACAAATAATTCCTATGATGAATTAATTGAATTAAAGAAAATGAATTTAAATGCCTAGAAATTAAATGACACCTTAATTTGAGCAAATTTTAATGAATTTAAATTATTGAAATTTTGGGTGTTACAAAAACTCACCTTTACTCCTGGTTGGAGAGGCTTAAATCTCTCTAAAAGTCATCTGAGATATATTTTTCAAGACAAAAGAGGAGGTCTCTAGTCCCGACTGATCCACCGGGACTAAAGACCAACCGGGACTAAAAAATTTCGAAATAAAACCCACACCGGCCGACCGGCTGCGCCCTCCGGCCTCCGTCCACCTGCTCCACCGCCCACCACCGCCCCACCCTCCCTGCTTCCTCCCGAGGCTTGCTGCTAGGAACGCCAGCGCGTCTGCCGCCGTGTACCGTGCCCGCCTGTCCTCCCCCTTGAGGAACAGATTCACCGCCAACACGCCCCTAGCGCCGGCCCGCGCTACCGTGTCGAAGAAGTCTGCGACACCAGCCTTCGCCTCCTCCGCCCGCACCGACTTTGCTCCGCCCCACGCCAGGCCCACCCGCTCCACGCCGCCAACTCCACCTGCCCTGCACGCGCATCGCCCACCCTCGCCCCGCTGCCACTCCTCACTGCCAGTGAGGGGCGAGCAGAGGGGAAGGGGAGGGCAGCCGGCCACCAGAGAGGATGAGGAGGAAGAGATAGGAAAGACTTGTGCGCCTGAGAGAAAGATGAAAGACTTGTTGTGCGCCTGTGTGCGTGGAGACGCGAGACTTGTGCACCTGTGCGCATGGAGACGCACGCTCCTATGTTTTGTTCCGGTTGGTGTTTCCAACCGGGACAGGGGGGGCTTTTATCCAGTTAGAAACACCAACCGGGATAAAAGGGGGGAGGACGTCGGTGCGATATTTTCTAGCCATTACAACCGGAACTAACCCTCTTTTGACCCGGGACTAAAGATACTTTAGTCACGGGCTAAATTTAAATCGGGACAAAAGGGGTGGATGGAAGATAAGTTCTCTGCCGGTGGGGAAAAATAAAGCTTAATTATAGAATAATGATTCCGTTTCAGTACAGTAATGGTTGGTTAAAGGTTCTTTACAACGAAATGAATTAAGCCTAGCTTATCCTTGCAAAAAAAATTAAGCCTACTTATAAAGATAAACAGAGGGAGTATTATCTGAATGTTTTATTACCTATGTCGGTATCCTTCGGGACCAATGTAAAAAACAGCAAATAAATATGAAAAGAAAAACAATAATGGATACAACCAAAAGAACAAACTGCAACAACCAAATGCAATGCAGTTATTATATTACTAATGCGAACCAGCTGTGTCCTGAAATATATGGAGCCTAATACACATTGTGAAGGATCAAGTTTTCGTGATTTTAGCAGCAGCATAAGCCAAGCAGGACAGCTCCATGCATCCAGAAAACACGGAAAACTACAATTTGTACATCCTGAACAGATCATTTGCAGCTAATCGTGCTTCTTCCGCACCTTAAGCTTCGAGGTCTCCGGAATTCAATTTGGCGATATGGACAAGAATCTCGGTTGTTTTTTTGACCCGGGATTAAAGAAGTTTTAGTCTCGGATCTAAATTTCGTAGTCCGTGAAGATATCTTTAGTCCCGGTTGATAACATCAAGCGGGATAAAAGGTGATTTTTTTAGTCTCGGTTGGTGTTAGAAACTCGGACTCGGTTTGTGAGTCTCGACGAGTTACTACAAAAGGATTGCATCCTCTACTCAATCAGATATGTTGAGTAATGACATGGTAAGAAAGCTACGCGTGAGATTTGAGGTCGTGGGTTCAACCTTTAATCCTGAATAATTAATCTTGATTGGGATAATTGAGATCCGTGAGATTTCCTAACCGGGAATGTTGCTCGTTTCTAAAACTTAAACGGTCGGATCCTGGTTTATTGATTGACTTAAAGTTTCTTGTTCGATCGGCCAGTTCGATGTCCATCTTCGTTGCAGCGTCCTTTTCCTTGTCGTTTTCTACATACCAATGACTCCGGTGGCTAATGACTACAAGATACTACATGTCAAATGCTGATCATTCTGATAATTGAATAAACATGCACATGCCTTTTTGTTTTAAAAATTAACTTATTTGTTTGAATCATTATTAATCAAAAGGTAAACAATCAAAGGACACATGACACTGTACACAAACACATAACCTACTTGAAACTGTTTTTTCCCTATCGGTGGGGAAACCGGCAGGAAAATAGAAAATCAAATTCCCTGTCGGACCGATAGAAAATTATGGACAGGGCTACCTTGACAGGAAAAAACAAATTTGCCAGTCGGTACACGCGATTTTCACTCACAGGAAAATTTATGTTCGTCAGGTTCGAAAGTTTTTTTCCTGTCCACAGAACCGGACAGAGAATATCGTTCAAACTGCCAGGCCTGTGAGCATCCAGCCACCAAAATAATATCATTTTCTACTGACAGGGAAATTGAACTTCAAGCAGCAATAAATTGAATTTAATTTGATACAGATGCCACATTTCAATAATACAAAGATCATTTAAATTTGCTTCTCATACACACCAGAGTGGACACACATCTATCGTTACATTATAGCATATACAATCATGGCAATCCAAATATTTGGCCATTGTATGAGTTTGAGTAGCAAACACTGTCCTAGCTAGTTGAACTAGAAAAAAATTTCTGCACAATAAAGATGCATTAAGGTACACATGAATCTGACAGCAGAATCGGCTATAGAGAAACAACAGAATCTATTCTAGACACTCTGCTTGCTGGAAACTGACCACTTCAATCAAACATTCATAGGAAAACCTCCAAACCTGTCATGCAAAATATGTGTAAGAGATTGCAAAACCACTCTACTGAGCACAATTAGCATATAATACACCAGCTGCTAAATAAAGGCTTGGATTTGAGATGCTACCTTCAGGTAGAAAATGTCGACCTGAGCCCTTCTTGGCAAACATCTTGGTGCCAACACCAGAGATATCATTGCCTACAGTCAGAAACTTGAGCTCATTGTTTGCTCCACGGAATGATCTACAGCAAGAGGTAGTATTTTCCATGTAAGATAATAAAGCAGGTACAGAACATAAATATGGAAATTTCAGAAACTGATGCTGCATCAGAAGCAAAACATAATGCTCTACAACAAGAGGAGATCGAATAATTGAAAATATTGAAATTATATAAGGCAACCCACACTTGCCTTGTTGTAGAGCATTACAGCTGCACCCACCTGACAGTTACAAGAGTGGGTTGGAAATTCTCCAGTAACTGTATATCGGATACATATCATAAGTTCAAAACTGATATGAATAATTGAAATGAGATACAGAATGATGTTTGTCCAGAATATTTTTGTTGGATAATATCCGGATAGTGTGTCGATTGAATATCTCATTGGGATAGTTGTATCCTAATTCGCTACAATTTTTTTTTCTCAAATATACAAGAGCTACATATCATTGCAATAAGAGAAGGGAAGTTAGGCCAAAATAGCCATACAACCATTCACTACAATTTATTAAGCTCCACGTGAGTTTTATCCCATTCTGATACAATTATATATTTTTCCTTACCAAAAATTCGCTTATCTTTTTATAATGTATTTATGGGTACAGACTATGCAAATTTACAATTCTAACTTCATAAATATTCTAATAAACTAAAAGCAGATAAAATGAAAAATTGCGATTTGAACTTCATAAATATTCTAATCAATAATCACTAAAATATTATGTAAATGATACGAAATAATGCCAGATTGGGCTGCCCAACCTGGCCTTGGTCCATTGCGCTTAAAACTGAAGAGACAAACAATTCATTCAAACTGTCCAATCTCGGGAAGGCCCAGCCCACCACAGCCTCCATAAACATATATAAGCCCCACCACAGCTCTGCGCCTAACCCTAGGTCCATCGCATCTCCACCAGTTGAAAGCTACGGCGGCTTCACCACGAGTTGGAAGCAAGCTCCTCAAAAAAGAAACAAAAAAAGAGTTGGAAGCACGGCCAGCACCCTCCGCCATGAACATGAAGCACAGCTGCTCCGGGGAGGACTTCCCCGATGAAGCCCGCTACGTGCACCATCTCAAGATCGACGACTTCGCCGTCACCAAGGATGCCCTCCGCCGGGACAACGAGGGTTATTGCATCAAGTCCAGGTGCAGCGTCGGTGGCCACGAGTGGGAGATCCGTTTCTACCCTGCGCACTGGCACCTGAGCTACGCGTACTTGGTGGCGCTCGAGCTCGCCTTCCTCGGCGGCGGAGCACCCTCGCGCGGCGTGTCGGCGACCCTGACCGGCCGCCTTGTAGAATACATGGGCTGTAATCTCCGGCCATTATCAGCGATCCTGCCCTCGCAGAAAGTATTCCAGGGTGCCTCGGATTCCCCTCTTCTATTATACATTGGAACCGGGGAAGCCAAAGATGTTCAACCAGCAGGTTGGTTGATTGTGGAATGCACCATCAGCGTGCTCAGAGACAAGGAAGCCGTCGGCACGCCGCCTGCCTCCGACCTGCACCGGCACCTCGGCGAGCTCCTGCGGAGCGAGGCCGGGGCGGACGTCACGTTCGCCGTGTCCGGCAAGTCCTTCGCCGCGCACAAGAACATACTAGCAGCAAGGTCTCCTGTTTTCAAGGCCGAGTTCTTTGGAGATATGGAGGAGAAGACCTCCCAGCGTGTTGAAATCAAGGACATGGAACCAATCGTTTTCGAGGCCCTGCTCCGGTTCATCTACACCGACATGGTGCCTGCTGAACTTGATGATAATAAGCAGCCAGAGGCTACGGCGGCGGGAACCGTGATGGCTCAGCATCTGCTCGTCGCCGCCGACAGGTATGGACTTGACAGGCTTAAGGTGATCTGCGAGCAGAGGCTTGCTCTAGGTATTGACATCGATACCGCAGCATCGACATTAGCGCTAGCAGAGCGGCACAACTGCTCAGGCCTCAAAGCTAAGTGTATCGAGTTCATAGCTGGAACTTCAGCTGAAAATCTTGATGCTGTCTTGGCGACAGAAGGGTACAGACATCTGGAGGCGAGCAGCCCCTCGGTCCTGACTGAGCTTCTCAAGGTTGCCAATCGACGAAAGAGTAGGTCGACATATTTTTAATATGAGCATATGACTAGCATGGGTATTATGTCCATCTTTTTTTAACTTTCCCAAACATAACGTATATCCATCTGCTATCTTGCACGTATTTCTATATGTGCGCTACTTGTTCTTATCATGTGTAGGGCTGACAGAAATTTGTCACGCAAGAATTGCAGTTTCCTAGGTTTATTAAATATATTTATATTTGCTATCTTGTAAAATATTATTTGGTCGATGTACTGCATTCTGATGGAGTTCGTGTCTTTGTGCTCCCCAATATTCCATGGTTCCTATTTCATAACATGAGCATGCCATAAGGCTTGTACTAAGAAAACATGGGTAATGGAGAGAGTGTAGAATAAGCAAAGAGGTTTACAAAGAGCAAGAGAAAGGAGGGATTACACAAACTGATATAGCCAGTGCACAATCACAGAAAAATAGTTATTTTGTGCCCCATGGATAACCATGGTAAATTCATGTTTAAAAACAGCTGCACAATTTGTTCTTATCATGCGTAGGTCTGACAGAAATTTGCCACGAAAGCATTGCCTTTTTCTAGGTTCATATATGTATCACAGTTACTAATGTTCTACTTTGATTGATCTTCAAAGATGTAGAATATTATTGGGTGTTGGGTTGATGTACTGCATTTTGCTACTCTATTTTAAAACAAAGATGGAGTTGGTGTCTTTGTGCTCTCCCCAATCTGCTACTCTATTTCATAACCACAAAGAAGTTTTTTCTGGAGGTGTAACAGTAATTTACATGAAAAATAATTCCCACATGCTATCCACTTCCCGCTCACTACACAAGCATGCCCTAAGGCTTGTACTAAGAAAACATGGGTAACAGAGAGAGTGGACAAGCTGACATTTTTATGGAAATAGTAGGCATTAGAGTATTATTAAAATTCATACTTTCCAGTTGAAAATTGGACGCTAATTAGCTCATTTAGCACACCAATAGTTAAAAAAACACAGACAAACACGAACATTGTTCCGGCCTGTCTTGGCTCATGAATGAATGTGGATCCATGACTTCTCTTCTACCTTGCCTTTGCCCACTTCCGAATTGCTGGGATGCCGAAGATTAGTATGAAGGACCAGAAATATTGCATCCCACGAACAATCTGGTAAAGCACCACTTCCTGTAGCGACGGTTTCCGGCTTCTTCCAATTATGGGAAGGGTTAATACAGAATCGATGCCTTCCGATGCCTTAAGGAGCCCACCAAATCCGAGAATAAACATCCAGACAATGATCACAATCGGAATCATATGCGGCTTTCTGGAAGCAGCACCAGGTACAGCCCCAAGGCCAAAGCGGCCACCAGGCTTCTTCCAGAATTCATCATAAAGGTGTATGCAGCATTCATAAGGAACAAGCGGCTCTGGAGGCTCCCAGCAGGCACCCCGGCATAGAGCTGGAGCGAGGTTGCGAATAAAGAGCAGATAAATGCCAGAGTGTTGGAGAGGATAAACGCATCAAAAGCGTAGCTCCCGGCAAGCACTGGTGTGCCGGCGACACCACCAACGTCGCCGGCTGATCGATCGGTAGCCTCCAGGCAATGTAAATGCTGATGCAAATGTCACAGTCGCAATGAGCACAGAGAAAATGGCCATGACTTGCGCTGAAGCTGTTAGATCCTCCGATATCTTGTCCTCGCCTCCTTTAAATTTGGGGTTGATCAAATTGTGTTTTTCATGGAAGAGATCGCCACGACTTTGACCATATGGGGCTGCCAATGTTAATAGTTATTTTCGTATGTGTATTCTTGGATCCTGCAAGAATTAATGTGTATATACATAAATACACATACATATACATACACTCATATAGCTAGTATAACATGCATACTCCCTCCGTTCCCAATTATAACCTATTTTGGCTAGTATCAAAGTGCATAGTAAAAACTATGTGTTAAAATGACCTACAATTTGGAACGGAAGAATCTATACATAATAAGCCTTTACAGGCATTGTGCTCCACGAAAGATCAATAGGCGTCATGGCTTCCTCATTCGGTAGATCCAAACGTACGTGTGGGTTCCAAATAAGGGGTCCAAAGACGACCTGATCTCCAGCATGGACAGCTCGGTGCAGCGCAGTGTCCCCGTTCTTGTCCTGCACATTCAGGATCGATGACAACTCCGGCATTCCGCACACGTAGTTCACCACGGATCTGAGCTGCTTCTCTATAGATGGCAACGGGCATATTACCCGCAGGTAGAGGAATTATAAACCCGCACCCGCAAGGCAAATCCTGTGCCCGCACCCGCGCCCGCAACTATAGATGGCAACGGGTACAAATTACTCGTGTGCCCGCGGGTAAAAACCTGTTAGAGCGAGGATACGGGTGCCATTTTGTACCCACGGGCATGGGTGCGGGTTTGATTTTGTGCTCGCGGGTATAAAAATACCATACCTGTGCCCGCAAACTTGTGAACCCGCCTGACATGTGGGCCACCAGCACAAGTATATAAAAAAATTTCTAGGGTTCCATGAGTCCCTCCCGCTCCCGCCGCACACCAGGACCTTATCCTCATTCCTCCGGTCCTCTCCTCCCCCGCACGGCCGCACCGCACCACGCCCGCGAATCCCACCGGCCCTCGCTCCCCCCGCCGCCAGCCTGCCACCGCTCCCCGCTATTGCTCCCCTCGCCGCCACTGCTCCCCCTGTCGTGAGGTCCCCGCCATCCACCCTCGGCGTCCCCGGCTCCCTGCCGGCTGCCGCCCAGCGCCCGCAAATCTCACTCCTGCCGGCCTTCGCTCCCCTCGCCACCACCGCTCCTCCCGCCCTTGCTCCCTCCACCGCGAGGTCCTCGCCGGCCGCTGGCCACCGCCGCCCCTCGGCGGCTCGGGCCATCGAATCCCTCCGCGAGGTCCCCCCCCCACTCCGCTGCCGCAGGGTCCCCCCGCCCACCA